>NC_040234.1:9892403-10197225 GCF_001444195.1 Xiphophorus couchianus | reverse complement strand
AAACTGACCTGATTAGACCAGTGTAAATTGTTTTTAAAGCTTTCCTATCAGCTCCCCATTCTTTTCCTCTTAAACACCTCATTATATTTAAGATTTTTTTACTTTTTCCAACTCTTTTATTAACATGAGTCTTCCATGTAAGTTTTTTATCAAACCAGAATCCTAAATATTTTATTTGATCTATCCTTTCAATAACATTCTCATATAATTTCAGATTTGTAATAATATTTAACTTTCTATTTGTAAAAACAACAACTTTAGATTTAGATATTGAGATTCTAAATCCCCATTCTAAAGCCCAAGCTTCTACACTATGTAATGCCTCTTGTAGTTTCCTATTTACAAATTCAATATTTCTTCCCCTCTTCCAGATAAGGCCATCATCTGCAAATAATGAAACACCAAAATATTTATCTATATTAATAAAAATATCATTAATCATTATAATAAATAGCATAGGACTTATTATACTACCTTGGGGAGTGCCATTTTCAATTTGATGCCTTGAACTTAAATCGCCACCTACCTTTACTTTTATATTTCTTTCCGTTAAAAAATTTTTAATCCATCTATATATTCTGCCCTTTATCCCCATTTGTTTTATTTTAATTAACAATCCTTCTTTCCATAACATATCATAAGCTTTTTCTATATCTAAAAAAAATTGCTATTAGACTCTCCTTATTAATCTGAGCCCGTCTAATTTCATGTTCCAGACATAATGCAGAATCTATTGTACTTCTACCTTTTCTAAAACCAAATTGATAGGATTTAATCTTCTCTTTCAACTCTAAATAATAAATTAATCTATTATTTACCATTTTTTCCATAATCTTACCAATACATGATGTTAAAGCTATTGGCCTGTAACTCTCAGCTGAGTGAGGATCTTTACCAGGTTTACAAATAGGTATAACAATTGCTTCTTTCCACTTGTCAGGTAATATTCCTTCCTTCCATACCTTATTATACAATTCTAATAATATTTTTTTACTCAATTCACTAAGATTACTTAGCATACTGTAACTCTCGTCTCCTTGATTACCCTCTGTGTATTTAACCCCACCTGTGTTCTTTGTTTCTCGTTGTGTTTGTCCAGTTACCTATTGTCACATTTCGAGAGCTTTTGCATCCGCTCTTTGTGCTGCCTGGACTTTTGTGTTTTTGGATCTCTGGATTACTTGTTGTCATTAAATTTTTCATCATTCATTCTACCTGGATCTCAGCGTCTGCCTCCACCACCACTCACCACAACTCATGACAGTAACCATAACTCATTTAGGACTTGGGTACATATTCTAACAGAGTGATAGTAGAGGATGCTGTATACTTGAGATATATGTTTGAATAAATATTGTCAACAATAAGATTTTGAAACGATGCCTCTTGTAAACAAAGACATTCTAAGTGTTAAGCCCAAACAAAGAGGGTGAAACATGCAATTCAAACATCTTATTGCTTTTTTTGTTATTTTATAATATTCATACATTATTATTATTATAAAGACCGATGCTTCTGTGTGAATTGATTAACCTAATGTGAAAGCATGAGCTTCAGCCAACTACATCACACTTGGATGTTCTGTATATAGTTTTATTTAAAAGCATTAGGTTTATTTTTATGCTTAGACTCTCACTTGTTGTGATTCACGTTGGAAATTCAACCATCTGCTGAAACCTATTCTCGAAATTACAAGGAATAATCTCAAACACACAGGTGTTACATGATGTGAGACAAGGCGGGCCCTCATTAGAAACTCCAGATCTAATCGGAACGACATAAAAGAAAAATATATTAAAGCACAATTGCAGTTGTTGATCCCTTGATTGAAATCACATGAAAATATGTGCATTAATCAATGTGTGAAGGACATGGACAGTGAATCATGCATTGATCCCTGGGTCAAAACATCTTCATAGCTGCAGCTCTTCAGTGATGTTCCAAAACGTCAGCTGACAGATATTACAAATGTAGTCCAACAAAAAAAAAGTTGAACCAGTGAACTGTTCTCATGTTGTCTGATCTTAAGAAAGGGGTTTTTGAGCTAATGTTGCTGGAAAAACGCTGTAGAACTCACGTAGGTCTCCTAATACATGCTTACTTTCAATTTAAAAATAATGTTATAGAAATACAGTTTTAAAAATATATTTTTTTGACTGATTAACATGGACAAAGTTCTCTTTCAAATTTAACAGTTTTTGAATACATGCGATTTATCCTCAGTGTATATTATACATGTTTTTTTCCATCTGTTTTTGTCACATTTTTTTGATGAATGCCACCAGTGCTCTGGACCAAGGTACAGTCCAAAAAATATGGTACATGTCACTACGCTGCATTTTTACCAAAAGTATAAGGTACCATGATGTATTTGGAAATGTTTTGCTGAGATAACTCAGATACTGCCATTTCTGTACTTGCCATTTCTTGTACATCAGCAACACAAGAATTGTTGCTGATGCATATACGTCTCCTGATTTTCAATCTCACACCAAGGATGTTTTTGATTTGAACGGCACCATAGCAACGTCCCTGAATCTAGCTGGATGTACAAAGTGGTGGATCTGCTGCAATACCTATAGTGTGTTATGATATGGTCATTTTCTGTGCCAAACCCTTTAAACAGTGATGTTATGCAGATGGTTGTCCAGTACAGCAGACCGAAGGAGACCCAAGAGTCGCATTGATTTTTTTAAGTAGGTCCTAATGTAAAACGGTCTAAGTTCAAGTTTGATAGCCATCATCAGCAGGAAGATACTACTTCATCAATATCATTCTGGGAAAAAAAAAGCTTTCATTTTCTATATTTAATGTACAGTCACATACCAATTTTAAAGGTACATTTTCCAAATACTCGATCTGACCTCCAATTACCTTCAGAATTGCATCAGTTGTTTGTGGTATAGATTTATCTAGGTGTTGGAAACATTTTCCTGTCCTTTCTGACAAGAAAACATCACTCAGTTGCAAAGGATTTGTCAGCAACTTATCCACGGTGTGAATCTCCTGATCCTCCACATATCAAAGGTGTTCTACTAGACTCAGACCTGCTGACTGTGGAGGTGTACAGTAAACCTGCCATCATGTTCAAGACATATAGACATTTTGAGATATTTTGATCGTTTTGACGCAGTGCATTGACTTGCTGGAAGAGGCCATCTGGAGACATGGTCATTAAGGGATGGACATGGCCAGCAACAACACTCAGCTATGCTGTGACATTTACATAGTTTTCAGTTACTACTATTGGAGTAAGACTGTCATATGTCTGTCTGCCTTGTTGTCTGCAGGTTGTGAGGGTAACGGGTGCAAACTTTTTTTTTCTATCTCTAACTTTCCAACTTGGTGCAACAAGCCCAGGAAACTGTGAGAGTGGCTTATGTTATCCTAAACTATCTCTATAGTAATGTAGCTATAAGTTTAAACTCCTGGAGAGCATACTGATCAACTCTTCTCTCTCTGCTACTTCCTTATATTCTCCATTTATGGAATGTCTGTAGTTATTGCTAACATTAACTTTGTGTTCTGTTTTGTTTTCTTTTCATGGAGTTTACGAGTGGTTTTCGTCCTGGTCGTGGAACACTGGACCAGCTCTACACCCTCAGCAGGGTCCTGGAGGGTGCATGGGAGTTCGCCCAACCAGTCTACATGTGTTTTGTGGACTTGGAGAAGGCGTTCAACCGTGTCCCTCGGGGAGCCCTGTGGGGGGTTCTCCGGGAGTATGGGGTACCGGGCCCTTTGATACGGGCTGTCAGGTCCCTGTATGACCGGTGTCAGAGTCTGGTCCGCATTGCCGGCAGTAAGTCGGGCTCGTTTCCGGTGAGAGTTGGACTCCGCCAGGGCTGCCCTTTGTCACCGATTCTGTTCATCACTTTCATGGACAGAATTTCTAGGCGCAGCCAAGGTGTTGAGGGGATCCGATTTGGTGGCCTTAGGATCTCATCTCTGCTTTTCGCAGACGATGTGGTCCTTTTGGCTTCATCAGATCGTGATCTGCAGCTCTCGCTGGATCGGTTCGCAGCCGAGTGTGAAGCGGCCGGGATGGGGATCAGTGCCTCCAAATCCGAGGCCATGGTCTTGAGCCGGAAAAGGGTAGAGTGCCTTCTCCGGGTCAGGGGGGGTGTCCTGCCCCAAGTGGAGGAGTTTAAGTATCTCGGGATCTTGTTCACGAATGGGGGAAGAAGGGAGCGGGAGATCGACAGGCGGATTGGCGCAGCGTCTGCTGTCAAGCGGGCGCTGTACCGGTCCGTCGTGGTGAAGAGAGAGCTGAGCCAAAAAGCGAAGCTCTCGATTTACCGGTCGATCTACGTTCCCACCCTCATCTATGGTCATGAGCTTTGGGTCATGACCGAAAGAACGAGATCGCGGATACAAGCGGCCGAAATGGGTTTTCTCCGTAGGGTGGCTGGGCTCTCCCTTAGAGATAGGGTGAGAAGCTCAGTCATCCGGGAGGGACTCAGAGTAGAGCCGCTGCTCCTTCACATCGAGAGGAGCCAGTTGAGGTGGCTTGGGCATCTGGTCAGGATGCCTCCTGGACGCCTCCCTGGTGAGGTGTTCCGGGCACGTCCCACCGGGAGGAGGCCCCGGGGAAGACCCAGGACACGCTGGAGGGACTATGTCTCTCGGCTGGCCTGGGAACGCCTCGGGATTCCCCCGGAGGAGCTAGAAGAAGTGGCTGGGGAGAGGGAAGTCTGGGCCTCCCTTCTGAAGCTGCTACCCCCGCGACCCGACCTCGGATAAGCGGAAGAAGATGGATGGATGGATGGATGAGTTTACTCCTGGCTTGATGCTTTGTTTAGCTGTAAAAACTTCCTGGAGTGGACTATCGGCTGAGCCGTTCTTTCCTATAATGCCACGACTTTTTTCTATATGACTTGGTTCAATTTTTTGGTGTTTAACCCTGTCTCCATTCTAGTAAAAGCACTTGAAGGAGCTATTAATGCAACTGAAGGAGCTACAGATGACATTAAATCTTTGCATGAACTAGTCCTTTTGTGTTTTTCGTGTTTAGTCTGTTGTCTAAAACGCCCAGTTGGTGTTAGCAGGCAGTCGCTAACACTGAGAAAGACTCTGGTGGAGATTTCTTGTTGTTAAATGGGATTTTTCCATCCCACTGTCATCATATGCATGTTAAGCATAAGGGATTAGTGGACAGTTAATAACTTAATGTAATTAACTGTGCACTGTTGCTGCGTTTTGCAATTTGCAAAGCTTTTAGTTGGAGGAAGTGATTGTGTCTCACACCTAGTAGCTGGAAGCTAATTCTATATATCCAACATTAACTGCGAATAAATAGAAAAACCTTGACTTTTAATGGTGAGACGACAAGTTTTTCATCTTGTGTTGCAATTCACAATCTGAGAATAGCAAGGTTGTTGGGCATAAAGAAAAGCTCCAGGGTTGAGCACTTGATTACCTACAAATTGCCATTTTTGTCTGAAAATTCAAACATGTAAAAATATCTTCTTGTTTGTCCAAATTTCAAGGCTTCAAGTTAATTCTTCTACTTTGAGTTCTTTCATGGCCACTCCTTGTCATTCATGTTCTGTCAGTTGCACTTTATTACTCCACTGGAAGCCTGGAAGAAAACATTTCAAAGCGAATCATGATTTAGTTGACCTATCATTTAAATGGAAAAGAACCCATCGAAAAAGACTAAAAAAAAAGGACATGAAATGTGTTATTTGAATCAGAATCCCCAGAGTGAGGGAAAAAAAAGTGTTTTCTGCATTGGGCAACACACACTCACATTAATTCCCAGCTTCCTTCGCAGCAGTGAGATGCTCGCCTCCTCAGCATAGATTTCGCAGCGTGTGACTAAATGATGAATGGTGTTACAATAATTTGATGAGATTGGGTCAGATGATGCAAGGGAGACGGGTGTAATCATAAAGCTCTTCATGATGTCTTACAGCCTATTATGCTGCTCCAACAAGCCATCTCCCAGGCACCCACGCCTTCTTTGAACTACTCCCACCCAAGGGTGGCACATTTGCAACCCGCCTGGGAGATGTGTTCGGTTGTCAGGTGTTGAATAATCCTGGCGACAGGCTGAAGTGCAGTTTTCCACACCTGACCCCTTCACAGATACCTTCCTTTGTGTCTTGCTTTCTCCATCTTCACTGTGACCCTTCCCCCTTTGTCCAAGAGACCATTTCCTATCATCCTCTCCCATTTTCCCTCACAGTCATGCCTACTCCCATCTCGTTCTCCAGTTAACAATCTTCCTTCTTCCATCTTGAGGCATCCATTTTTACTCAACTTTGCCTTCCTCCCTTCAATATGCCCCCGGACTTTATTTAAAAGAGCTCCTCAAATTGTCATGACAGAGATCATCCATGAAACTGATGTTCCGTCACACACTCAGCCTTTATAGCCAGGCCTCTCATCACCCTAGTTTAAATATTTCTCTGAGATTTATGTGTAAGGTCACAATAATCTGGAATTGATCACTCTTTTGCACCAGGTTCTTTAAAGCAGTTATGAAACTTAATGCTCATCATAACACAGTAATAATTGCAAGTCTGACACAGAGTTTAGGATTGGCTTCTATTGTGCAAAAGAATTTTCAAACCTTACTTGACAAACTGGCAGGTTTGTGTTAATTGGTGTTAATTATGGATCTAAACAAAGACGGATTAAATGTGGGGTTCCTCAAGGCTCCGTTTTCGTGCACCTTTTATTCAATATCTTCATGCTTCTCCCCATTTATTTTTGTAATGATTTTTTATATACTCCTGGGCTGTCTACCTGTTGATTTTTTTATGTATTTATGTTTAGAATTTTTTTTTTAATTATTCTTATTGATGGTGGTGGTTTTTTTCATTCAATCTTTGTTACTATTTTTATTTTTGCTACACCTGTTTGGATTTAAGTGTGTCTCTGCCTGCTGGAGTGTGAGATGTGTCTCTGTGCCTTGTTTGTTTGTTTGTTTGTTTGACATTCAGGTTATGGATCAGCAAAGAGGGGCAGAAATATGTACATGTACACTATATTTGTGTTTCATTTCAGGTTGGGTGTGTGTTGATGCTGGGATGTCCTGGAGCTGCCATTGTTTCATTTGCTTTTATCCTGTAGATCCCTGAGTTGCATATGTTGATACAAATAAGCTGCTGCATAAATTTCACCCATAAAACCACTGTCTGGGGATTATGAACTTCTCTTGCCACACTTACTGGTAAAAAGTTTAAAAAAAAAAAGTGTCTTACTATTTATTTCAAAGAATAACAATTTTATTTCTATAAAGTGTTTGAGTTTTGAAATAGTATGGAAACTTTTGCAATGTGAGAGGAAGTCAAGCATGCAGAGACAGCGTGATGCTTTACAATATGGCTGACTCCATTTAACTGAGTTCAAACCAAAAAATGTTATTACTCTCAAAAGCAAATTAAATAACCTTTATGGCTAACTGTGTGGAGTTTATTAAGTCCTACAAGGACCTTTACGTAGAACTATGTGCACTGGTTAGATGAGATGGAGTACTCCAGTGTAAAGGATGAAAAAGCCCATCATGCCCACTTTTAAGTATGGACATGAGGTGTAGCACAGTGGGGGAGCTGTGAAGCTGTGGGCCTTTCTCTCTTCCAAAGGCCCACAGAACATTGTCAGGTTGCAAGGTGTCATGGCACTATTAAACATATTGGTTTATTTATTATTATTATTATTTTAATCTGGTGGCTGTTGTCAGTAAACTGAAAGCAGCTCATCATCAGATCATGAAAACAATAAAAATCGTTGTGTGGGCAATGCAGTACCTGTAAAAATCCCAACTTCATTATACAACCCTTTCCATCCTCTCACATTCATACTGTGATTTCATCCTGTACTGATTACAAATAAAAAAACTTGTAGTATTTCAGATGAAGCAGAGGACACCAGTTGGAAAAGGCTCACTCTACTGCACTATTTGGACAGTTTTGTTCTTCTTTTTTTTTTTTTCCTCTGTTGCTCTCGCTATCATAACTGACTCCTTAAACTCTAAGGCTAGCACCAATTTAAAGTGGTATGAGTGCCATCAGCCATGCAGTTAAGTCCTGCTTCCTTTACCTTAATTAGAGCTCCCAGGGGAGTGGGTCTGAGCTTCGGAAGCTTCGGTCCCACATTCCACAGAGAAGCCTTTCATTAAGGCCGGCAACACCAGGAGGAAAACTGACAACGGAACTGCAGCTCAGGGATTTCATAGAAGAAAATTTGGAAACTGTCATTATGGGGGAAATATTCCTGGGTGTTTTTGATCATGCAGGCAGTTACACACAGCAGGCAGAAATGTGCCATTTGATTGCAGGAGCAGAAACTGCAACTCCAGTGAGACAAGTAAAATTAGGGAAACTGGTTCAAAAATGATCTTGCATTGCATACATAAACAGCATGTGGCAAGATTTTTTTTTTTCTTTTTCTTCTTCTTGAGTTTGTTACAAGAACCACGAACTTTGACAGGACAAGTAATCTATCACTGACTGAAAGCCTATTTGGGGCAGTTTCTTAATCGAAAAGATAAAAAAATTAACAGGTTGCACCAATGTTTAACATTGCTTTTTTCTTTTTTTTTACTTACACACAAGTGTGAAGATTTTAGTTTTTTTTTCTTTTCTGTCAAGTAAAATGACTCGTATAGATGTTTCTCACAAAATAATAATGCTTATTAAACCGTAGAAATAGCTTCGTTTTTTTTTTAAATATTACTTTCAAAGAAAAGTAATATTGCAAGTTTCATTTACCTTGGAAATTTGAGGTTTGGACATGAAGTCTCATGCAGTTTAATTATCTTCCAGCTGAAAGCAGCCCCCTTATTGCATAGGTGTCAGACCATGCTCCCTTGGTTTTGCTACTCATTGGGGATAGTTTTGTCTGGATTGAGATCATAGCTGCAGTAAGAAAGTTCACCATTTTGAGACCAGGCTAAATATCCTGCTGCACTAATGGCATAAGCCACAAATTAAAAGCTTGTGTCTGCACTATTTTCAGCAAAAGGACTGAGTTAGCAAGTGTAGCTAAAACGTCCCCTTTTTGTTTTTTAGTTTTGCTGACTGGGGAACAGTCACAGCTTCGATCCAAAAAAAGGAAGTGTTGTTTTAGAATGGCAATTACACAAATAAAATAAAATAAAAATAAAAACAGAAAAAACATGAATTGGGAACATTGTAAAATTATCATTGATGGATGAACATCTCCTGTGTATGGATGTACAAAGTTTTTAAAGGAAGTAAATGAAGGAAAGACTCAGCTGATTAGAATAAGACTAAAAACATTGTCAGGTGTTCGGAGGGTTACTTGTGAAAATTTTCTTGAAACAAAGTGTATTTTTGTAGACAAAGCTGTAGTTACCTGTGGGTTTCTGTCTTTTGCATTTTAATTATTTTGGTTTTGGTAGTTTTTTGTGTTTTATGGTATGGAGATTAATGTTTCTTACCTGTGCTCTGTACTTTGTTTATTGGTTTACATCAGAGGTGTCTAAAGTTCAGCCTTCATGAGCAGTGTTCATATGCATCCCTTCTCCAACATACCTGAATCAAATTACAACTTTTTCCTACCGCTTTGTTGCAGAATTCAAATTCTCATTACTGTGCGTTCAACCCCCTCAACATTTAGTCCTTTGTGCTCATAATAGTAGCAGTTTCTCTTTCCTTCCAGCAAATGAATCTTTTGGGCACGCATCGCTTGCTTTCATAAATTTACCTATGTAATGTTAATCAAAATAAAATACAGCCAGTGCTGAATTATCATGATCATTCCATATACAGTTTTTCTTGATTGCTTTGGTCTGCTTAACTGGGACCCACTAAGTTGCATTGCATATGTTGCTCTTTACCAGCATGGATCCAAAGGGAATTTCTTTTACTGTAATACATTTTTTACGTTTTTTTTTTTTGGTTTCTTATTCTCTGATTTTATTTTCAGTTTACATTTACAGTATTTTATATAATATTTACAGTATTTCAGTTTTCATTCAACAAAAAAAAAAAAAAACCATACAATCAATAAAATTTGCAACAAAACATTTCTGATTTTGGATCAAATTCTTTTCAAGGAAAATAATTTAACACAGCCTGTGCAGAAAGATAACAAATGCTACTGGCATGAAAGCGATGTAATGGACTACACCAGGGCTTTTCAAAGTGTGGGAAGTGTTCCCCCCGTGGGGGTTGCTACAGCTCTGCAGGGCATTGAGTTAAAAAAATAAACCAGAAAAAGTACCTGCGAATATTTAGTCAACTTCACCCAGCCTCAAGCCGGAGACAAAACTGACAGTGAGCAAGCTCTCCCACACTTCGAAAACCCCTGGGCTACATTGACTGATAAGCAAGTGCTATGTTTTGTTGTCCATTATGTAATGATTGATTGGAAGAGTTCATACTGGTGGCCAGGTGTGCTGTTTGAAGGCACTATTTGCTTTTGTTTTATATTTTTTTTAATGTTTTGGCACTTGTTAGTATCTTTACCAAAAAAACAAAAACAAAAAAAAGAAAGAAAAAAATTTAAAAAGTGTCACTTTGACCATATTTTAGGCCTGAGCTAACTGTCTTGAAAATGTGGAGTCTGATGAGGTGACAGCTGCATCAAAGCAAATCAAGAAAAACTATAAGTAAATCTCAGTTTTCACTAATGATTTTATTCACAGTTGTGCACAGCAGTGGGTGGAGGGTGTTTCGTATCTTTGTTGTTGATATGTTTTCACAATGCTGTGAGCAAATTAGAAACACAAAGAGCATACGCAGTTAAAATGTGAAGCTTACGTTTTCAGTGTTTTGTGTTCATTTGCCTCACTCGCTGTAACTGCAGATTTCAAATGACTGCAAATTAGCACAGTCATTTGCCAATTTGCAAATGACTGTGGACATCTGTATTCGAGTATTCGACATCTGCCCGTGTCGAATACCCACCGACAGTCTGGGTCACTGTCTGACTCTTTTGGCATTGAAAAACACTTTCATAGTGAACTGTCATAATGAAAACATGACAAAGTAATTTGACTATCTTGTTCATAAACTATTGTCATCTTTTCATTCAGATGACAATGAAGCATTCATTGAAATGAATGGGTGAGGAATTAACTATTGATTCTGAGCACGTGTCACACTTTTGCGGGTTACCAACTAGGTTTGCGGTGTAAGCTAATTGCTCCGAGAAATGCTGTTGTCTACAGTTACATGAAAAACGCACCAAAGCGAGTAAGAAAAACTAATATTATAGTGCTAGCTAGCTAGCTAGCTTGAGATAGATAGATAGATAGATAGATAGATAGATAGATAGATGTTAAATTTAATCGGGGATATTTCGCTAAGGGCCTAGCTGTCCAGTAAATGTTTTCTTCCTTGAAACTTGAGAACTTTAATTTGTGTGTTGAAATGACGTGTTCCTTTCTCTGAACTTTGCTGAAAAAGAGTTTTCTACATATTCAGTTGCATTTATTATGTAAATAAAGAACACAATTAAGGAAATATTTGTTTAAACTGAAAATACTCCTATATCTGTCAGGTTTGAGCAAATCCCTGCAGTGGGAGTTTCTTTTCACCTGTTCAAACCTTTTGAGTCACCGGTTCATAAACTTGCTTGAAATCAATTCTAGCTAAAAATGTAAACAAAGACAGATGCCCCCCCAAAAAAAAAGATTATTTATTGTTGTACATAATCTTAACATGGTTGTTTTTTGGGCGGAGTGGTAGGAAGAGGGGATTTTAAATGAATTTTAATGCAACATAACGGAACGTTTAAGGTGACAAACAAATTACGACATCAGGTTATTGTATTTGAAAAATATATTCATACATCAAAGTTATTGTTAATGTATTGTTACTAAAGCACAGGCATTACAAATCATCTTAAGAAAGTTTAAGAAGAGCAGCCAAACAGTTACGGTAATAACTTGAGTGTATTTGCTTCCCCTTCCTCTCCGTCTCCTTTAAACGGGGAGGTGCAGCGGCTCAGCCCGGGGCGCACCGAGGGAGTCCGGGCTGGCTGAGAACGGACGCGTCGGAAACCTCCCTGGAGGGGCCCCATGTAATTCGATGCACGCTGTTAAAGCTTAGAGTATATTGTCTTCCCTTTTCGCTTATGAAGCCTCCACCCACCGGCCCACCCTACATTTAGCGGATCATGTGACTCGGGGTAAGTCATTTGCAAGTACAACAGTTCTCTGTGCGCTCCCATTCATTTCCTGAGAACTGCCCGAGCCGAGCAGCTGAGAGGCAGAAGGGAAGGGGAGGGAGTCGCTCACACACACTCACACATCTACACGCACGCACACTAACACTCCGCACATTCACGCAGAGTGAGAGGAGAGAAGAGGAAAGGGAGAGGAGGAGACGAGACAGAGAGGACTGTGGAAAGGAAAACAGTCTCCTAGTCTCCTCGGCTCTGCAGCTTTTGACAAGGTATGTGCGTTTTTCTCGTCCTCTGCTCACAGTGCCCGTCTCCGTGAATGTGTGTGTGTGTGTATCTTGTTTCATTCGTCACGTTGTTGTGCTTTGTGGTTGTGAGCTCAGCGCACCTCGCTCAGCTGTCATTGCTCTGTCAAAACAGATGACATCTCAGATCACCTATGGCATTGTGTTTGGTGTCCGTCAGTGTTGGGGTCGGTGGAAACAAGAGACCCCCTCGCCCTCCTGAGTGATGGTCACTGAGCATGAAACCTCCATTGTCAGTGTGTGTTCGTGGGCTGTCATGAGCAGAGGAAACAGAAAAGTGATTACACTCGAGAGTGAACAAGAGCAGCATCCGGACTTCAGCTGTGCCGGGGCTGGTTGTGGTTCAGATCTCCTGCCTCTCTTGAGTCCGGATCAGCTCAGCGGTCCAGCTCAGTTACTGTACTGTAGTACAGTAACACTGGCTCAGTGTTTTGATGGGAGCGCAAAAAAAAGTTTACTGCTGTTGTTTGCATCTCTTAAAGTTGTTTATGCCTGAGTGTGCAATTTCTCTGGTTGTGTGAGCGACCCGGCTTGTTTGCTTGAACTCCAACCAACCCAAATGTTAGCAACGGGTTAAACATTAGAAGGCTCGGGTAGCAGAGGAAGGACGCTGGTGTGTGTGCGTGTATTGGTGTGTGTGGGGGAGTGTTGCAGGGGTGGTGTCTTGGATGTCATCGGCGGCGCTCTCACTTCCAGGGCAATAGTCATTGGTATTGATGGGTGGCTGTCACCACAGCAGAGAGCCACCGGGCAGGGGAGAGTGGCCGTGGGCTGGCCCTTAGCTGTTATTTTCAATTACAGGGGTCCAGGGCAGAACTGACAGCAAAGGCATTTGTACATCCAGAGAGGGAGGAGGGAGAAGAGGAGGTGGAGGAGAGTGTGGGTTGTGTGTGTTTGTGTGAAGGGGGTGGGTGGGCAGAGGAGAGTGGGTGGGTAGGAGAGAGGAAGGTTGGAGGGGGCCGAGACTCTGGTCTCTGCTCCTGGGTTTGATGTGGAAACTAAGCTCTGACCTCTGTGACTTTACCCACGCGATGCGGAGAGGCCCTGACTTGTCTTTATCTGCGCGTCAGCTGTCGGGTGTTTGTGCTCCACTGTTCTCGCATTCATAGAAAGTCAATTTGTCAATGCACTGTGCATATCTTTGTGTGTGTGTTTTCAGTGGAGGCTAAAATTTTCCATCTGCCGGTGTCAAATACCCATAAATGTTCCCGGTCGATTGAAGAGTCTGAGTAAATTTTCCCCGTACGCTTAGTAAGAGATATATCTGTTCTTCTATCTCCACAGCAGGGGAGCGTGTGTGTGTGTGTGTGCAGGAGTGGATCAGACCCCCCGTAGCTCTTGGATGTTCAGGGAGGGAGATTAGCGCCCATTTAAAGTCTCACTTGAACCCATTCACTAAGGGGCCGTCTTCTTGCGCATGAATAAACATGCTGATATCATCACTAAGAAGTTAGAGAATTGATGCATTGCTCCAATATTTTGAACTGCTGATGGTCACATCAGCTAGAGTTTACTCCTGTTTGTTTGTTGTGCTGTAGTAATAAAGATATATAGGGGAAATATTAAATTGTCAGCTGTCAACATCCTTTATTACAAGTTGGTGCAACACTTACCATTTTTTCTTGTCAAAGGATTATCATAGTAAAGAGTTGTCCCACCCAGGATTTTATTAGCAAATGCTAAGCCACAAGATTCTTGTGGTATGATAACGTTGCTGCATTGGTTTAACGGTATGTTGGTACAAACCTCAAGAAATTTATTTTTCTTGAGAAAATCTGTCAGCCAGCTGACCTGCAGTGCACAGTGACACGTGGTAGATGAATGCTGTTACTCCACACCTCTTGTAAGCTCCCATATTTCTGTGTACTTTCCCTGATAATCTCCATAAAAAGGACTTTGAGCAGTAGGAAATGTTGGTGGTTATGAAACTAACAATTTGATACCGGAAACCAACTCATGCCTAGACAACAAGGACCTCTGGTTTTGAGGTTTGACATGCCAATTTAAATTTTCTCTTTTATCAACTTTAATAACACACACATCCAATCTTAGCAAGTCTCCTCAATGTAAACCTGGTTTTATTTGAGCAATTTAAAAAAACTCATAAAATTTAATAAATGGTCTGCAGAGTCCTTTATGGATGTTTTAGTGTTGAATCCAAACATGAAGTAGTTGCGACAAAGAATACATCCCTCATTAAACTCAAAAGTGTTTAATGATGGGTTTAAAGACCAAACATGTGCTGGTTTCCAGTTGTAACTGGGGGTTTCTACCAAGATCTCATGGCACGGGCAAAATATTTCTCATCAAAGCGAACTTCGTCCCATAAAGCCCTGTCCAGTTGCTGTCTGCATGTGACTTCATCAAGTGGAACATGTGCAAGCTAGTATTATGAGCCCAATGTATGAAGGTGGGGGTGTTAAGCTTGACACCCTGCATCTAAGTTTTAGACTCTTATTTTGAAATAAGAAAGGAGATAGTTTGCATTAGTTATGATAACAGCTTTTGCTCGCAAACCTTTCATCAGTCTTGCCAGCAAAAGCATCTGACAAGATTCCACCACTTTTAAATTGTCTCTGTGGCCATGTTTTAAGTACCAGTTCTTAAAAAATGAGCATTTACACATCAACAGTCAATATACAAGTGATAAGTAAGCTCAAATGCTAAAAATAGCAACAGTTGAGTCTTTTGTTTTTGCAGAAAACACTTTTGCACCAATTAGCGTTGCTGTTGCTGTGACCTGGTGGTGCTGCTATGGTGCATTCACTGGTCACAAACAAATTCTGAACAGTGGGTCACTGATCAGGGCAGCTCAAGCTGAAAATCAGTCTCTGCATCTCTATGCATGACCACTGTAATAATTCAGCAGCGGACTAACAAATGCAGAAAAAGTTAGTGTTGGTCTTTGCGCTTCCAAAAGGCAATAATCTATGCTTCATCTGATTACCTCTGAGATCAGAGGTGATCTTAGATTTTCTTTAGATAAAAATCTAAAATTCTTTGGTTAAATTCTTCAAAAAAAAAAAAAAAAAAAAAAAAAAGATCAAAGTTTGATATTCATGGAACCTTTTTTTTTCTGTTTTCAAAAACATGAAAAGGAATGGAATTCTTTTTTGGTATTAGGATCGCATTGTTTTAGCTGCTGGCATTGAAGTATGGAAAAAAAACAAACAAAAAAAAACAATAATAAATCAACCACCAGTCATAGCCAATCAAGTAAAAATTGGCTGATTGAACGGTGTTTCAGAAAAATCAAGCTTCCACTAGAGTTCTTCTGTTTATTCAAAAGATTCTTTCATTCTGAGACGACAAAGCTGGACAGCCTTCAAGACTGAGAACATCGCCGGCACATCTGCTGTGGTAAAGACAAAAACTGATTAGCTTATAATAATTGTTTCTCAGAAGGCCGAGCCATTAACTCAGCTATCAATTAGCAGTATTTGCACAGGCATAAGTTTCGTCTGACTCTAGTGTGACAGCTGCAAACAACAAAAACAGCCCAGAACAGTTTCAGATAAGTTGTATGTATTCAATAATGAGTTTGTTTGAAAAGAAAATAATGCTAGGAACTGTGATTCACTAAACAGAAACTGTCTTAATAAACACTCACTGTGAAACTCTCATCTGTTACTTTCATTACATTATTTTTTAAGCATATCAGTTTCAGTTTTTGCCCAGGGCATCTTTTTCTAAATCAAACGGTTGACCACACTGTTACTTGTTGCTGTCATTTTCATATCAGTAGATTCAATTAAACATGTTCTCCAAATTCCAATTAGAAATCTACATGTTGGTGTAGGATCTGAAGCTTTACAAGATCACAATGCTACTGTACCTGTTTTGCAGAGATCATATGCGCACTGCCATGATAATTGATTTTTCTGGATCGACAGGGGTTTGGACAGATATGAACTGTTCACTAATAGTGGAATCCTTGATCAACAAAACATTTGGAATAATTACAAACTAAAGTGTTAATTTATAGGAAGAAAGGTAAACCAGATTCAAATCGGCTCTCCTGAGGAATCGTTCATACATAAACGGGGCTTTGTCTTAATTACAGCCAAATTGATGTGAACATGTAAAATATAAGATTGTGTTCATGAGCGTAATTACTTTCAGTTTGACTTCCTTGATAACAGGTGTGAGCATCCTTTCTGCTGTGTCTAAACAGCAACTGGTCCAAAGTTAGCAGTAACATTAATACACTCAATTAATTTGAGAACTTGCTGTATATTATGGTGCTTGAAAGAGGTGCTAGTTAATGAATTGTGTAGGTGCTCCCAAGAGTCACATTTTGTATTAAGGAAATATACTTTGAATATAATACCGTGAACAATTTTATTGTGTGCTAATGTGTCAAGATATTTATAGCGTCTTTTGGAAATCCTGCCAATAGTTTACACATGGTTCATCTGTAATGCACATGGCAATGTTTCCAGACTTTATATTATTCCCTGAACCCACATTGCAATAGTTTTCACTTTATGGATGTATGTGAGTAAATATGCTGATTTAAGTCAACAGAATGATGGCTCGCACATGTTTATAGTTTTTTTCCCACAGCTAGTTGTTCAAGGACAATATGATAGAAATCTGTACAGGTGTGTGTGCCAGTTGTAAAAGCCAATCTAACAGATAGACTTTATCAGTCCATCAACTCTACTCTGCCTCGGATGTTTAATTACTGGGTGAGATTCCTTCACTGAAAGCATCCTCTGTTTGTCGCAGTTCACAAAACGCAAGTTGAGCTCCTGCTGACTGAATCTTTCAAGGAAGATGCAGTGGTCTGTTCGTGCCAACAACATATAGGGGCCAATTCATATTCATGGGGATTGAATTCCCCGAATTACCCCATAATCAGCTGGGTTAACTACTGACATATTGAGTGACTGCTCATTGATCCAAGGGGGTGTTATGGAGCGTATCTGCATTGACTGCAGATAGAGTGCAGTGTACTACAGTACACGGCTGGATTCATGTCTAACTATAAGACAAGAAGAAATAAAAAGAGCAAGGGTTTATTGTTTACAGTTTAGGGACCCATTTAGAAGAAGTATTAACAACACACACCATACATAAATAATTCAAATATGACAGATGACAGATTTAGCACACATGTCAATACAACTTAATTACAGTTCATACAAATGTTGATAAAATCGTAAAATATTCAATAATTCTCCCTCCATCGGTTGACCCTGGCCTGAACATTCATTTTCTGAGTAAAAATATAACAAAGATGGAGAGGATGTCTCCGCTTTATTCAGACGCATATGAAATGATAATCAATTTACCTGTGCTTATTTTAAATTTCCACAGGGCACAGTAAGATTTAATATTATTTGCGCCTTGCAAATTGGAAGTCCCTGAGCTGTTATTTCATCATGTCAGAAAAAGACAAAGTGTTCCCTCCCTCTGTGTTTTCTCTTGTGGATACAACCTTTGACCCGGGTCTCCAGTCCACGTTTGTTTACCAAATTGAGTTAAGGCTGTCCACAATGTTCTGGAGCGTGTGTTTTTAGGGACTGCGAGATACAGAGACAAAGTGCAGAAGGTGTTGCGCAACAGCAAGTGATGTCAAATAGTAGTGAAAATGTGAACAATTATCTATCTATCTATCTATCTATCTATCTATCTATCTATCTATCTATCTATCTATCTATCTATCTATCTATCTATCTATCTATCTATCTATCTATCTATCTATCTATCTAAAACCCCAAAACATTGATACATTTATTCTTTTTGTTTTCATTACGACAGTGCAGGGCTACACTGTCAGATCTTTTAGGAAGTGACTCACTTTGCAGAGATCTTGTCCCTAGACTCTGATTTAAAGTTGCTTGACATGTTTTCATGGCTCAGATGGAAAGGTATGCCAGCGGAAGGGCCTTCTATCTGCAGTGACGTTTCCTCCCTCTAACCGGTGTGGAGTTTTACTTTGACCAAATATGGTTGGATAACAAACGGAAGGAGAAAAGACAGAAAGCCAAAGAAGAAGAAGAAGGCTGTGGAAGACCAGTGAACCTCAGTATTTTCAGAGTGTTGTGGATCGTTTTACTAAAACAGCTTACCCTAACAGAACCTTTGGGGAGCTTCCTCTCTTTAGCCTCAGTGCAGATGGCTTTTGCAGACGTGCGTAAGGAGGCAGCACAGTTTGCCTTTAGTTTTAGGTTACTGCAGGTCAGATGAAACGATGCTCTAGAGATTTCCACTAGGTCTTTGACTTGTAGCAGCGGAGGCAAACGTAGGTGCAGACTGTGAGCAACATTGTCCATCTCGCACCTTTTTTCAACCTGGTATCAATGTGCTACAGTGCTGGCTTGAAAAGAGAGAGAGAGAGAAAAAAATAATCGAAGTGAAGGCGTGAGCGGATGAGTAATGGAGGTAAACGTAGCTGCTGGCTTTCGTGGAGTGGCTTTGGAGCGCTGGCACGGGTCAAACTGAAGGGAAAAACTTGCTGAGCGAAAATAACTGCATACACTCGGTGCAATAAGTGTCAGTGTGTTGGAATGTTTTGGTTGGTTCGTTATTGTCCATTTCCATGTGCAGCATGTTGGAATGGATTTGGTTGTGTCAGCACAAAGTAAGGTTAGATAGGATGTGATGTCGCATCTAGAGAAGTCTGCGAGGCTGTTGAACTCTAAAACGCCCCTGAGCTTGCTGTGGGCCTTCACGTTCACCACTGTTTATATCACCAGAGATACCAAGTGAGAGAAAGAGAGAGAAAAAAGATAAACTAAAGAGGGAAATAAAAGAGTTGATTTTTTTTTTTTCTCTGTGAGTTGTTCACAAGAGACGCTGTAGATGAGTCAGGGTATTGGTGTCTGCTCATGCCTGCATCGTACAGTTAATGTAGAACATCTAGGTCGATCTTTGAGAGTGCTTTTGGATGCACATGTGCTGCGATGCATGCAGACGACCAGGTATTGTGAGTTCTATATAAGCACGGAACGTATGTTCGGGGGTGATGGGAGATCTCAGTCAGCCATAGACGGTGGAGAACAAGAAAGCACACATATAGGATCAGAGCCTGAGGGGAATAAAAGACAAAAACCTGCTAAGAATCCTCTAGTAGGGCAACAGACATGCCCTACTAGGGAGGTGGGGGATGAGGGGTGGTCTGCAGGGAGGGTACTAAAGATGCAGCTATGTTTGCATCATAAAATGCTCTGTTAATATTTAATACTGCTTTGGTTTTGGTGTTTTTCCAACTTGGGTTAATGTTTTTTTTATCAGTATTAATACATTATATAGAATTATACCTACGATGCTGCTGTATAAGTTTGAGACTGTTAAGTACTGCACTGCAGTCACCTCGGTTGGGGACCTGTGAACTGAGGGTAAATAAATGACTCGTACTGAGTCACTGAGTGCATTTCTTATTGATCCACTGCAACTAACCTTTTTCTCCCTGTCTCTTGTGCACAGCTTACCTCAATAGTCTGAAAACATCATTATAAAGATGAAAGAGGAATAGAGTATCTTTCTGAAAAATGGCGCAACCAGGTACTCTGCATATATCATTACTTTTACATGGCTTTAATAGGAGTTTGTCCATGCATCCATTTTATAAGACCGGACAATATTTCTGCATTACTTTTTTGTGGAAAAAAGTAAAGCACATAGGATGAAGCAGTAGTTTAAAAACGGAGTACCTAAAAGTAATCTACTTCAGGTTTGATCTGTCTAAGCGGCGACTAAACAATCCTTCAGTCTAGCACTGACAGGAAGTTTTGAGGCAGATGTCTTCAGCATTGTTAGTAGCTAGCAATTAGCAAGTCACTGTGTCAAGAGGACAGCAAGTGAAATGGGAATATTTTTAGCTTTACAACCAGTCAGCACCTTGTGATCTTTCTCTGATTAGTGAAAACACCATACCGTGGCCTAGTCACGTCATGGTAACGAGACTTAAAGTGAGCTAATCAAAGTTTCAGTAAGGCATCTAAGTTTAATTCAGAGCAAACACAATGGTCTAATGAGCTATTTGAAAGGAACAATATTTTCCACTTGTTGACGCATGTTTACTTATCATTCAGGCTCAATTAGAGCCAGAGAGAGAGTACGACTTTTTTTTAGTCAATAACAGGAATGCTTCACTTAGTCCGTCATAGTTCCTTTTTTATGGTTTTTGAGTTTTCAACCTCTGGCTGTCATTGAACATGCTAGAGTTGTTTTTGTAAACCTAGCCATGCTAACTATACTAGTAAATGTTAGCAATTATAGCATTTATTGCAGGTAGCATGGCAGTCACACATGTACAACATATAACCACTCTTAGGCATAAAAAAAGCCATAAAAAATATAAAAACCTTATAAAAACTGAGATGGAAATTTTAGAAATGATACAACTGTACTTATAAATCTTTCCTTTCTTCATTTGTAACCAAGTGTTTTGAGGCAAGAAGTCTTTATTAGCCGAATGCATGACCGGGCCACTCAAGAAGTACACCAAAATAAGAGTCTCAGATATAGAAACAAGAAGTCAAGCTTAAGGAACACCTGGAGTTTATAACAAAAACTTACAAACACCTCAAGGGACAACGTCATATGCTGAGAGCAAACTGATAAAATCTGAAAGAGAGACGTTAATTTACAACATTTTATTATTGTAAGATCAGGTGGCAAAAGATCTAGATTTTAGGTCTCTCTATATCTCTATATCTCCCTGCATCCTCTTCCTTTTTTTAGGAGTGAGGTTTTTGTGTCAGGGGCTTTTTTAGACACACAGATTCTAACTCTACAGCATTTACTGAGATAAGGTCAGTGTGTGTGTGTGTTGTGTTTCTTTGAGGTCACCAGACTATGCAAGTGGACCTTTCACTAAATTGTCTCTCTATGAAGTGTTTAGCTGCGTCCAATTGTGCTTTTTTCCAACTGTAACCATGCTAAACATTTACCTCATTCTTTCTCGTGCTTACATCAAAATTGTAGCCAATTGACCATAGACCGTCTGGAACGGTGTCGCAAATTGCTTTGACTCGGAAGCCGAGGCTCGCTCGAGTAAAGCCACCTCACTTTAGAGCTGTCACAGTCACAGCTTGTTTAGCTGCTTCTCTGCTGCATTTGAAGCACATGATGCAAGAGGATGTCAGACTCTTCTGTTTACCTCTCTCTGGAGCACTGTGGAGGAGTGTACGTGCGTTTGCGCGCGGTTCGTGTGTGTGCGCGGTAGGTGTGTGTGGGTGGCTGTTTGTGTTGAATGGGCATCCATATTCTTCTTTCATGGACAGAACTGCAATACAGAGGGGGGATGTTGGTGTGAATGTGTGAGTCTGTCTCCGAATCTTAGATAAATTTGGTTTATCGTGGGTGCAGGAAGAGGTCAAAAGGTTTGCAAGCGAGTGCGTGCGTGTGTCTGCGTGTGTGAGGGTGATTGGGTGTGTGTGCATGTTTGTGCCAGATTGTAGAACGGCGCAGCAGCTCAGGAAGTCAGCTTTGTAAGAAGTGCGTTTGACACACAGACGGAGACAGACAAACCAGACAGTGACCGACTCTTCTTTTCGCTTTGAGTGTTTCCTCTCAGAATAAACAGCTTCTTCATTTCCCACAGTTTCACAAGAGGCAGAAGATCGTAATGGTGGAGGTGGGGACCTTTCACAATCTCAAAAAGACGGGGAAAAGAAGAACTCATTTTTCAAGTGGAAAGAAAAAAAAATTAAACCACACCACAAAAGTTTTTTTTTTCTTTTCTTGTGAAAAGAAAAGAAAAAACTGTCGTCTGAAAAACTGTCTCAGGTAATGTGCTGTACACATTACTCGGCGACAGGTTCCTTAATATTGTTCTGTCTGTGTGTGGTTGACTGTGCATAAGTGTTACGAGGATGAAGGCAGTGGACTTGAGCTGCATCCGGCGACCTCATCCCCCTCATCCTGACAGGATTACTGACACAGGATCCCCCTGCCCCCGGCAGAAATAGCACAGGCCCAAGGGCAATCCACCAGAATATGGGAACTTCCGTGGGCCTTACTGTTGTATAAGTGTATCTTGTGTGTGTGTGTGTGTGTGTTTTGTGTGTTATCTGTGTATTTACATGAGTATCAGCTCTATAAATGGAACTGCTTTGTTCTCAGATTCTCAGCGCTCGGTGGGTCAACACATCACTTTGTTATAAGATTTTTTGTAATAGCTTTTTTTTTTTAAAAGTTACTCCCATCGTGTCATTCTGAAGAGAGAAGTAAATGGCGACACCCCATCTTATTCCTCATATTACACCAGTTCTGTGTTGGACAAGATTCTATATTTCACTAAATCAAGAGCTTTACGGTTCTAAGTTGAAGACATATGAAGCACCACGTGTTTAGTTACACATCTGGTAGTCTGTCTTTAGAAAATGTTTTTTAAAAATCCAGGTATTTTCTAGAAAATCAAGTTCAAATTAATTAGTTTGTCTCAGTGCCAATAAAACTGTAACAGTGTTTGGAGTACGCCAGTATTGAAGTCAAAGTGGGTTAAGATAAGACCTGTTTAGTTGGTGGCCTGTCTTTTGATAAAGAAAACTTTGTAGCTCTGATAAAAATGATTCCAGCCATTTAAAGCCCTGCTGCTGTTGTCTTTTGCCACACTTGCTGTAGTATCACCACTTTTCTGCTGGTATAAGATGATGATTAGTTTAGTTGAGCTTCAAGGCCTAGAAGACGGATTTTGTCATGATTATAACTTTTACTCAGTAAAACTTTGCAGAACAAACTAAAGTTTGACCACGTCTGTGATATAGTCAGAGGTTTTCTCAAGGATGAACTTTATCGAAATGGAAGTTGATGCGTACTCTGACAGAGAGATCAATGAAATCAATACTCATTTTTTTCACCATTCTGCCTTCAGCCATCCACACCCTGAGCTCGTCTTTGGATCTGTCTGGGTCTATTTTGTGCCGTGTCTCTGCTTTAACAAATGCTTAGTCTTTTCATACACTTGGGATTTTCTGACATGCATTTAGTCGATGCAACGCTTGACCCAACAACGTCCTGGACTGGTCATAGAGGGCACGACTTGCTGGAAGAATGTGTTTTGTTGCATTTTTCTATTTTCCTGACCATGCAATACTGCAATTGGGAATGTATTTTTGTATATAAACTGTATGTTTGTCTCGTAAAGTGACTTATACTTTTTCCTTCTCTATGCTGAAGAATACCATAAAGTGTAAATAGTTTTCTTGTAATTGGTAGCTAGCCTGGGGTCATTTGCTTAACAGACATGCAGCTTGTAGCTTTAAAACATCATTATTTCAGAAGGAGTAATGAGTGGTGCACCTTTTCCAGGCCGCTACTGCTGATGTTTTTCTTGACCAGAAATATTTCCAAAGAGCTGAAGTTGAATAGGCAGCAACAGGTGCTGAAACGTGGAAAGTTAGATCTCAGAGAAACCTAGAAATCAGTGCCATCAAGGCATAGCAAAAGAATGAGACCAGACGTAGTAGCCCATAGTTTTTTGCTGAAAATTATTCCAGTGATTATGCAAAAATTTCAGTCTGTTTAAATAGCAGATTTAGGCAATCGTCAAGAAAAGCTTCATCTGCTTACCTAACTACTGTTTTTACAACGTCCCCAAACTTTTTTTTATTTTTTAACCCAAATTGTTCACAGATTAGGCGTTGTAGGATTAAATTACCCAACACATGATGAAAGTGTTCTCTCTATTAATAGCTGTGTTCATGCAGAAAGTTTGTCCTTTCTGGACTGCAGCTATTCTCAGAGGAAATGTCTAGAGTGTTTAGAGGTAAAAGCATCAGCTGAGTGCATATTTAAGGGGGTTTTATCCCTAAAGGGAAGTGTTCTCTCCCTCCTGTTTTTTCTCTAACAGTGCAGTGCACATAAGCTGCAATTTGATGCCATTGGGCTTGTCATCTGATAGAGAAGTCCTCGCTTTTATAAGTAGAGGGATTCTGCTCTCTCGAGTCCTGTTCAGAAGTCTCCCAGAAGCATCTGAAAGACTTTATCTTGTTGCTCTTGCCAAGGAAAATACAGCTTATGAAATGGAAATTATGAGACCATTCACAGAGTGCCAGGAATTATGCAAAAAAAAAAAAAATAAAAAAGAGAGAGATTGTCAATGTCAGTACATCTAGAAGAGTGGACTGCGGGAAAACACTTATTGTCACAGAGGTGAGAGTAACAAACATCGTCAGCGGTGTTTACCTGGTATTGTCTGTCTTTGGCTGGAAAGCCATAAAAGGGGAACTCCGCCAGTTTCACATAAAGGTCACGCATCTCATTATGGGGAGTACTACTGCACTCAGCGTGTGAAAACAAATGCCGAGAACACTTTCTGTACCCCTGGAGAAAAGTTTACACGTCACATTATGATCTCTCGTGACATTCCCTGACTGCTGGAGACAATATTTCATATAAATCGCTGTCAAATTGCTTTGATACGAATGTGAAATATAAAACACTGATCTACCATGATGTGGAAGTGCAAACAAACCTATTAGTTGTGTCACAGGAAATATCTTTTCCTACATAATTGGGGTTTAATGCAAAAGGTTAAAACAAAGCAAGGTTCTTCAGTCTCTTGCTGCTTCTGAAGGGTCTCAGAGAAAGAACATTAAAGTCAGACATATTTTAAACTTGATTTAATACCCCTTGTAGTGCCTTTAAAAAGTAATCACACACCTTAACCTGTTTCAATATGTCATATTACAACTACAAATGTCAATGTAACCAAAAGGATACACAATTTTCAGAAATGTTCTGCAAATAAAAATCTGTAAATGTATTGTGCTTTTGTCTTCAGCCCCTATGATTTAGTTTATTGTGCAACTACCTCCTGCTGCGAGTACTGCTGCAATTCCTTCGACATATGTCTCTACCAGCTTTGCACGCAAGATACTCATATGGATTTAGGCCTGGGCTTTGACTTGGATATTCTAACTTGGTGTATTCTTTAATTGGTACCATTCTGTTGCAGCTCTGGCTGTATGTTTATATCTATCTTCCTGCTGAAAAGAGAACCTCCACCCCAATCTCAAGTTTTTGTCTCTTATTGTGTTTCTGCCGTAATGATCCTGTATTAATTATCCATCCACTTGGCTCCCTGTCTCAGCTGAATAGAATCAGCTGTGACACCCAGTACTCGACAATCTGTACTTTTTTTCGGCCACATTTCCAAAATGCGAATGTTATTGATTGATCAAAAGACCCACCATGAGGTGTTTAAATTAGTTGATGACTTTGCCTGCACAACTTTATTCCTAATCTGTCTGCCGTGTGCCTTTGTCTTCATGAAGGTGCTTGTTCACTGATATTCTCTAGCAAAACCTCTGAAGCCTTCAGAAAACAACTGGAGATTAAATTGCACAGAGATACAATCTCTTTTTGAGGTTTGGTCACTTCTAAAGACACATAGCTTCACTGCTTTTTGTTTAGGGGGATGAATGCAATTACCCACCACAGTATTTCAGGTTTTATTTAGTAAGAAATAATTTATCATTTTCTTTCCATCTAACAGTTAGGAACTACTTTGAGTTCACTTATTACAAAAAAAACCCTTTCTACAGGCATTTTTCTGGTTGCTGTGTAATGAAATAAGAAAAAGTTTAAGTCCCATGAATATTTTTGCCTTGGACTATTCGTCTTATACCTTTTATACCTAAATTTGTTTGCACACAACCAATTGTTAAACCGTGCAACAATTTTTACCCCTTTTGGTGACGAAACTATGATTTAAAGGGATTTCTAAAAGCTAAAGCTCAGCAAGAGACCAACTAAAGCAAAAACTGAACATCAGCAAACATCCAAAAATGGCATTGGGCAACAAAAAGCTTATGCAAGATAAAAACCGAAACAGGAGCTATAGACATGAGGAGATAAAGCATACAGGTGACAGTCTGAAGTCAGAAAACAACACAAGGGAAACAAACTAAAACCTTTCAGACCATGACAGTTTGTAGCAGAACAAATGTTTTATTTATGTGATGTAAGAAAGCCTTTGGCTTTGCAATACGGGGAAGAGCAGGTGCAAGACTCAAGTATGCTGAACCTTTGACCAAACCAAGTACCAGTTTTTGCTCAGCGAAGTTATTCTTTAAGCTTTAACTCTGCAGGGAAGTCCAGTATTTGAATGGCAGGGTGAGACACGTGGGGCGGCGGGTAAACGTGAACCATGATCAGATTGAAAAGCAGATGTTTTTGTCCTTCTGTTGCTTTGGAGACAAAAATCAGTCTAATTACATTTATTAAAAATGTATTTTACGATATCGACAAAAGTGCCATTCACAATGGTCTTCACTTTGTGATGGCAGAGTAATTGTGAATGTACTCAGCTTTTCTAGAAGTTCATGCGCTCAGCAACTGAAAAGAGAAGAAGTAGAGTAGTGAGCGGGTGAGCTAGCGGTTGTAGGCCAGTTATCAGGCCAATGTGTCACACCGGGGTGTCCAGGGGCTCAGAAGAGGGAAGTGAGCTGCTGCAAAGAGGCCAGCGACAGACAGTTCAAGCACAACACAGGAAATGCTCATCTCATATCACCCAACAACTCTCTGGTTTTTGTGCAATAGCATTAACATCTCTGTATAATGGTTTCTTCTAATTTTGTTCCGATTAAGTAGTTTTTATTTGCAGCTTTTTCTCTTGCTTTTTTTCTTTTTGTTATGGGACCAGAAAGGGGTTGAGGGGTGGGGGGGTCTGTTGACATTCTTGCACTGTATGCTTTGCGCTCGACCAGGCCTTGGCTCAGCTCCATGTCCCCTCTCTTCCCACTCTCACTTCTTTGACTCCTACCCCCTCCTCCTGCTGTACCAGCCCCCTCCGAGCCCTTTCAACTCTCCTTGATTGCTCCCCCCACCCCCTACACCACTCTTGCCAGCAATTCTTCAACACGGCCCCCACCCTCGCTCGCTCCTTTTCCTATCACCTTCCCTAATCCGTACTCATGTATCGCCCTGAACTCGCTGCGGCCCACCCTTTCCCATCCCCTCTTCCGCCCCAGCTTGTGGCAGCAGGTCCGGCCTCTGTGACACAGATGCAAGCGGTTGCTGTGGGCACTCTACACAGGAACAAAGCATTGGCGGGGGCCCTTCTGTTGCGCCGGGTTTGTGCCGTTTCTGTGTATAAGTACATTCACATGAGAGCTAGAGATAAGAGGGGAAGCAGAGACAGTACAGTGCAGCCAGTTACTAAAGTCTGGTTTCAAGAGGTTGTTTAAGCCGTACTTTAATTTTGGCAAAAGTGTGTTTCATTTCTCTTACATGGGAACATCCTAAAGCAGGATCATGCTTGCATGAACAAACAGTGATGTTCACCACCCGCTGCTTTTAATCTGGTTAGTTGCTTATATAAACTCTTTTCTGTGTAATTCAGGTATAAACTTGCTTTCTTGTTCTGACAATGGAAGTGAACAAATCACTAAGCAGCCAAAACTCATACTTTATGATAATAAAGCCAACACGTGTGCACACTTGTATTCATCCTATTTTAATGTCAGCTATATTGTTAGAGTCAGAGAAATGCAGCCCTGCATGTCAGGTGATGATAACACACCAGCTCATCCACTGGCTGTTTAAATCAACAGAAGAATACAAAACATTTCAGTAAATCATGTTGGATCACAGGTGTGCACTACACATACAACCTTCCATTATGGATCCGGTCACGTTAACCACATAGATCTCTAGAGACCATGGGATGGGTGCACTTTCAGATTATGCAGCTGGGATAGCAGAATCACAGGGTTGTGAATAAACCCACAGAATTCACCAGAACTACATGCACAAGATAAGCTTGAGGGTTTCCCCAAATCTGACTGAATAGAAGCAAACATCTTGTTCTTCCTTCTATACTCTGTTACTGTCTGAATTACATTTTGCTGATTGATGCACTTACATCAGACGGACACTGGTGGATCATCTGACCACCATAGACTGTCCTAATGCACTTTTTAGCACACTGAACCTGACAGGTCATCATGGTTAAGGGATTGCTACCACGTGCGGAAGATGAGAAGCATATTATAGGTTGGCAGACAACAATTCCCAATTGTATGTCAGAACCTTTTTGCTGACCTTGAGATGTACAGAACATGCATATCGTGGAAAGAAGTGGTGCTCTTTAATAGGCTGGGGATCTCTCACCAGAAATTTTCCAGTGGCTTCTTTAAAACAAGTCTCATTGTTAATGTTTTCTTATGCTGCTGGTGATTTGGATCTTGGCAAATCACCGTTATATTTTGTTGATTTATTTTAATGTGGTTCCTGTTAATTCTGGGTGGACCAAACTAGCAGAAAACTTGTAATCCTGCCTTACACAAGGTGCTTTGCTTAAAATTATTTAGTGGTGTTTCAGCTGCTGTCTGTCTCCTACACAGACATTTCTGTGGGTAGCATAGCAGGTAGAGGAGGTCACATGACACAGATAGTCAGATAGCAGCAGCAGCATCCAACACAGTCTCTGTTGTACTATCGACACCAGTGTAAAGGGCAAAATTTACCTGGATTGTGAAAAAAAAACACCAGATTTTGTTAAGATTTAAAAATAATGCTCACAGCCTTCAAAGTTGTGCACATAAAAATGGCACAATCATTATTTCTACCAGTAAATTCCAACACTACTGACCTAGAAATGCCTTGATCATCCCAGCCTGATTCGAGGCATCAGCCTGCAATGTCACTAACCTTAGCAGAAATACTTAAAAACCTCCTTGCATGGAGCAATTTTGCAGCTGACATCGCCACTGAGCCTCACCTGCTACCTTTAACTTCATTTTTTTCGTTCTTTACTATATTTGAGGGGAGAGCAAGGTTTGCTGGAGGGAGAAATGAGATGCCTCACCACTTCACTGCCCTTCTCTCTGCACCAACTCCCCCCACACACACCTGGGATGGCCATTTCATTTTGGAGTGGAGCAAATGGAAAGGTGATCTTAATCTACCCTGTTTCCTGCTACCTTTCCTCCCCACCCCCAACCTCTCTATGTCCCACACACAGTGCCTCACGTCGCTGATGGACAACTCACTGGTGGTTGCCTGAGCCTGCCACTAGCACACACAAAAAATTGTGATATATAACACTGGACATGCACTGGTTTGTCGTCCTGTAGAAATTGTATCCATTTCAGCCTTTTTCCTATTTCAGTCTATGTGATTTGGGTTTCTCTGAAGGCAGAAATGATTCTTTTACAAGAGCAAAAGCTGTTGATTTCAAGATATTCGGGCCTCCTCTGTTACCTCGTTATGCAGTGTTGGGTTTCTCTTTACTGCTGTTAGCTCTTTGCAGTCACAAGCAGAGCTATGCAACTGCCATTGATTTCCTATGAATGGCCCTCTGCAGGCCAGTTCATTAGGAAGGTGCTTCAACGCCACTGGATTAACTGGACTTTCAGGTGCTAAGCATGTTGCTTTCAGGAAATGAGCATTGGTGATTTGACAAAATAGGTTGGACATACAGCGCTAACATCAAAGCAAAAACTTTTTTCTGCTCTTGAAAATAAGTTTTGAGAAGTTTCCCTTTTAGAAAAACAAAACAAAAAAACAATAAATGTACTTTTAAAAGTGAAAAACATTTTAATCGGAGAAAAACAAATCCCACTTTCAGCCTGCCTGAACACACTCCCCCTTTTTATTTTCTCCTCAACACATGGCTTAAGGCTGGACTCAGGCTGCTGCTCCACCCGCCAACTGTTACTATGGAAACGCTATCTGGGCCTACCAAGACCTGAAGCCGAAGGACATCCTGGACAACAACACAATAGCGGCACAGCCAGGGTACCTGAGGGAGTTAGATGTGAGAGGCCAGCTCTGGTGGGGGTTTGAAGGGGTGGGTGTCGGGGGGGGGGGGGGGGGGGGGGGGGGGGGGTTGCTGCAGATTGAGGGAGTAAATCCGCCCTCTTTCTCTACCTCTGCTCACGCACAAACGGTCAGGATTAGCCTCCAGCTTGAAAATCTGAGAAGAAAAGGAACAATCTGTGGCTCTTGATTTTTTTTTTTTTTTTTTGCAACAGTTCTTTGGGACGTCTTGGATGGCAAGAAATGACTTAAAAAATGCAAAAGAATACCAGAAGTTTCAAAAATGTGAGATGTTTAGTAATAACAGTTGCTGTCCAGTGTACGTCAGCAGATGAAGAAGTTGCTTTAATTCTGTAGGGAGTTTATTATTTCTGGTGTTTTGTTTATTTATTTTGGATGTTTAAAATGTCCTCCTGTTTTAGTGTTAAATTGTTTTAGAAATTTGTTTTAACTTAGTTTTTGACAGGATGTACTTGTATTTTTATGCCATTACCATTACATTACTTGAAAACGGGTCTCCAAACAGCAATATTATTGTTTATCGCAATAACTTATGAGAAAATTTATCATGCAGCAAAAATTGTTATCATGACAGGCCTAGATGGAGCTAAGTCCCAAACCCCTCAGACACAATTAATCAGTGTTCAGTCTGAGACACTGTACAATAGAGTGGAGAGTTAGAGTCTGCGAATGCTTGGAAGCATTTATCACTTTCCTTCCACTTCACCATTCTGCAGTCATTCGCGTTGGACTTCTACTTGAAATCTCAAGAAAACACCAGAAGTTTAACGTACGAAAATCTTCAATGCAACGCGCCGCATACAAACAGCTTAAACACTCAATCACTAGTTTTACATTCGTGATCGCAATGATCTCGTTTGCTGCTTATTCCAAAGGCCGAGATGCAAACTCTGTCTGGTGGTGCCAGCAGCGGAGAGTAATAGAGATGTGTAGAGTCTATTTGTCTTGCTTGCATTCCTCCATGTAGCACTGCTAAAATAATAAGAGGGAGGGTTACCTTAGGTCGGCTCCAGCTGAGGGGATACGGCGCACGCATTGTTGTCATTGGCTCCATCTGAGTATCCCTCTTAAAGCTGCAGCGTGGAACTGAGGAGGCGGGTTGGGCTGCCTGCTTTAAATAACGTGACTAGGCAGAAGGGATGAAGTGATGTGCAAATATTGTGATTGTGTGTCTTATGCTTCTGAGTTTTACAAAGGAAAGTTTTCATTGTATGTAGCCAGTATTTTCTTTTTCTTAGTGGACTCTACTTCTGTTGTTTTTTAGATGATGTCAGTGCATCAGTTTGTATTCCAAAAATGTCTTGAGAGGTTTGTAATCAGTGTTATTGCATAAGCCTCACACCAGCAAACAAGGACATTAAGAATGCCCCACTGCGTGCGTACCGGCTTTCCACAGTTTGTGCTCATCTGTGGTGTAATGACTTTCAACCCGAATTCATTCCTATTTAAAAACGTGCCCACTTCCCATTGGGTGCAGGCACTACATTGTAGATGTCCGTGTGTGAATAACTGAGTGTGGGACCTGCTTAGTCACGCCAAAACACCCGTCTTACACCTCCTCTGTGTTCCTTCGCAGGCAGCCTAAGAAACAGGATGTTAATGCTTGACGGAATGCCTGCAGTCCGAGTCAAAGTCGAGCCCCTGGAATCGGAACAAGGGGTAAGAGAGCAGTTATTTTCCAGACAATTCCTCTTTTTCTTTTTTTTTCTTCTTCTTGTTCTTCTTCTTCTTCTCTGCTTTCCTTTTCTTCTCTTCGTCCTCCTGGCAGTGGGCTGTTAATCACTCCCAGGCCTGAGCCAGTGAGTTTGGGGGCTACAAGGAGTGGTTGGGGAGCATGGTGGTAGGCAGAGGGAAGAGAGACGAACCATGGGGAGAGGAGGAGAGCCACAGCTGGAGGAGGAATGCAGTGGGGTCTTTTTGGGAGGTGACTGGGGCCAACAGAGTCCATGCAAGCAGGGGGGGAGTGTTAGGGTGGGGGATCAGTGCACAGATGTAGTCACTGCTCTGGGGAGGAGGGTTAGCATGGGAAACTCCAAATCTTATCTGGCTTTGTTTGTTCCTGCATCTTTACGTCGTTCAGTTTCCCTTCATTCCTCTTTTGCCGGGCTCTCTTACAAACACATAACTAATATCTGTTTAATACAAATTTGTCCCACAGAGAGGGTTCTTTTTACTACAAGCCTTCCAAGTGACGGTGATGAAGTTTGTTAATGTTCTACACCTTCTCTATAATCCTTAGATGTAAAACTTCAGAATTTCAAGCAAGATCTGTGCATAGATAGTAAAATAAGTCAGTAACGCAAAACCGACGACCTGATGAAGGTTTTTTCTATTTGGCATGTAGTATGACTCCCTTATGGACAATTTACTCCACCTAAATGTTTTCTGTAACTGTTGATCAGTCCTGGGTATCAGCTTGAAAGAATTTGAGCTCATTCATCCATGCCGACCCCCTTCCAGTCATAACACAAATTGCTCACATCAACTTACTCCCCAGCATTTCTGTGGGACTAAGTTCGGGTATCCTAACTGGTAATTTCAAAACATTAATGGTATTTGTGTTTGGGTCAATTGCTGCATTTCCTTTGACCGTAAAATTGTGTAAGTTGGAATTACAAAAATAAATGATTAATGGAAGTAAGGCGATTTTTGAAAATACCCAAAGTTTTTGCGTTAGGATGAGGTGATTTTTCAGCTGTATTGAAATTAGTGTATTTCACAAAACTGCAATTTCAACACTTTTTTTCACATCACGAGTCATGTGATGGCTGCACAGTGGCGCAGTTGGTAGCACTGTTGCCTTGCAGCAAGAAGGTCCTGGGTTCGATTCCCGGCCGGGGTCTTTCTGCATGGAGTTTGCATGTTCTCCCTGTGCATGCGTGGGTTCTCTCCGGGTACTCCGGCTTCCTCCCACAGTCCAAAAACATGACTGTCAGGTCAATTGGTTTCTCTAAATTCACCAGCAACCCTCCCGACCCCATTAGGGACAAGGGTGAACAGAAAATGGATGGATGGATGGATGGATGGATGGAGTCATGTGATTCACAACCAGATATTACTACTGGCGGAAAAAATAAAGAAGACAACAGGAAGTGGTAGGAGAATGATAGAGTGGCATGCTTCTTACTGACATACTGTGTGAACAAGCTTATTCACATGTGATTTTAAAGGTGTTTCTTATTTAATGGACACACAGCAATTCGACATTAGTGGAATATCAACATCAATATCAATATTTTGCGCACATTCATAATGGAAACACAAATGCTGTCTTGCTATATTACAAACTTCTTAACTAGATTCAGATAGTGCCGTAGTTTTGTTCTACCAAAACTTCCTGGAGAATATGCAGCAAATCAAATGCCAACCACAATACCAACCATGCACTTTTGCAAAACTAACGTGTCTTAAACAATAAAAGTTCTATTAGGTACTCATCTGTCCAGAAAATTCTTCCAGCATTGCTTTTGAATCTTGTCTGATTTTCCAAAAACTACAAATGGGGCAACAATGATGTTTTCTAGAAAACTTTGTTTCCTTCTGCCCTACCATCGATGCATATGAAAAAGATTATTAAGGTTTTTTAAAATGAGGTTATGTTATGTAAGCTACAACCTACCCACTGTAGACAGCTCTCTTGGCATTTTATTTATTTTTTAGATCCAGATAGGTTGGATTTGGAAGCAGACCCTAATAGCAAGTCTGACACCAGGACCAAAACAGACTCCCTGAACCTTTTTACTGCCATCAGGTTTACATTGGGTGGTTATTAATAAAAAACATTACGATTATTTAAACAGGAATTAAGGTAGGAGGAATGACATCACTAGTAATCATCCAATGAACATTCAATGGGAAAGAAAATGTAAAGCATATCCGATTAAAGTAAATGTCTGATTTAGGGGTATAAATGTAAAAGACTTAAACGATATACTGTAGTACTTTAAGTAATTTTAAAACACTTTCTAAGTTCTCTTTTCAGTATGTGTTTCTGACTGGTGTCACACCACCTCCTATCTTTAGTTAGGTCCTTCCTTGATTGAGCATGCTGTGATTTTTAAACACTTTAGTTCTGGGTGTATATTTAAGGTCCTTTTCCTGCTGGAACGTCTCTCATCAATGCTTTCTGTCTTGGTTCAGCCTTTCATTTTAAGTGGGCAGCTATATTTGGGTAGATTTGCAGCCTGCCACACTTTATGTTTCAGAATTGTATTATTGTGTTTATTATTGTATTTTTTATTATAGGGCATTGTGACATCTGTGGGAAATCTACCCAGTTGTCAACAAATGTTGAAAATTGTGTATCCTTTGCTTCCTTTTCTATGGATACACTACTTGCTACTAGTTATGTAGCAGTTTTGTTGGCCTAATGACATAAAATCCCAATAAAATACATTGAAGTGTGTGATTGTGATGTACCAAAATGTGAAAAAGTTCAAGAGGTGTGAATACTTTTGCAAGGATCTGCACTAATAGTGCAGATTTTTATATTTCACCAGTCACTTTTCAGCCGGAAGGAATTGCTGGAGCTTCTTGCTGCATAACTTGTCCCAAGTTGTAAAACAAATGGTGCCCTCTGAAATCTGCCCTCCGATAGCCTCAGGACCTTTGTGGGGTTCAGCTCAGGGCCACTGCTGTCAGGTCGAGATTCAGAGTACATGACGGTCTGGTTCATATTTACCACCCACAATGCACTTTCTAAATGGAACCACATTTACTTGACTTTATGTTGGGCTATTCTGCAAGAAGAACAACATAAACAATGTTAAACTTAAAATCAGACAGTATCGCTCTTCTTCTCCTATGCAGAACTTCTCTCTTAGCAGTGCAGTTCAGTCAGAGGCTCCTCCGAAGAAGTTGACCATTTATAGCAAATAGTTATTAAGTTATAATGGGTGGAGCAGACTCTTCCTTTGAGAGGTCAAGCTCAGAAAAACAGAACATCAATGAAGGTTTGAGTGAGAGAACAAACCCCCTTTTAATAAGGCACTCCTTATAATTAGATCAACTTCAGATACAGGCCTACATTTCAATAGGACGAATTTGTAAGTGCTTAGGATGGAAAAATTACAGCAACAGCACAGCTGCTATAATTAAGCTTTGGAAATCATCTAAAACTCCAAGCAGTTCTTAAACAAGCAATTTGTGTAACTGGGGCCACTGAAATGAATAAAAACAAAAGGAAACAGAGTTTTGAGTTATTGGTTCAGTCACACAGGAACATAATGAGAGACAGTTGGCAGCCTTACAGATCCAGGAATATTACGACCCAACTTGCTGTAGGTCACCTACAATTCAGCTGTAAATAAACTCTACAAATGAACTTTCTTCATACTTACTTTAGAAAAACTGTAATGAATATACTCTCTGCGAATGAATACTGCGCATGTGTCACATGCAGAAAGACTGACTATCGGGCTGTTTTGAAATATTTACTAATTTATAGGAAGTTATTGCAACATTATATCAACATTTTCACTGTACTGCGGAAAAATTACAGTACTCACTAGAATTGCACAGTCATTAATCTCCCATGCAAAAACTTTGAAAAATCCAGCCTGTAATTTGAGTCCAGTTATCTAATGGGGAGAAAAATGCAACTTTAAGAAATGACTGTTTATGCAAACACCGGCACCAAAAATAATATTCAAAGATATATAAACTAAAGGATTTTATTCAATTTGTGCCATTTTCAGTTTCCTTTCATTAATCACTGATTCCCTGCTTCCCCAAGCTACAGGTATAACATGGAACAGGGCTCCATACCTTTCAACCACATTTCAAAATGGGAAAGTTCAGAGAACATGCTCTTCACATAAAGCAGATGATCTTCATAAGTCAGGATATGACTATAAGCAAATCAATAAGCCGCTTTGTATCTACGGTCAGAGCAATAATAACACCATTTAAAACAACTAAAATTGTGGCAAACAGATCTGGATGAGGACCCAGGTTGATCTGGTTATCCACATACAGTGATGACGATGGTAACGTGGCAACAAAATCTGCAAAAGTCATTACTATAGAGATGCTGCAATGGCGCCATCTTGGTAGCACCAAGTTTCTGCAATGACAATTTATTTCAATGCTTTAGTTTCAAATTGGTAAACGACTTGAATCAGACAGTGAATCGCCTTGACTGGCTTTAACTGTTGAACAGCTGGTCAGCAAAGATTCTAAACAGGATTATCTTTTCCCAGTCAATTAACATTATTTGCCCGCTAACAGGGAGCCCTGACAGCAAGACTCCTCATTACGGACACCACTACTGAGTAAAAAGGGCTCAAAGTTGGCTATTTCCAGCAGTGCAGAGGTTTCTTTAAATTAAGTCAAAGGTAAGAATACTTCAATAAGGCTGTAAGAGAGAGCAAGACATTCAGCAGATAACGGGAAGGGTGAATGTAATATAACAAACTTGCTTAGCTTTATCATGTCTACTTGTCAGAAAACATGTTAGATTTGGAAATGGTGACTACTTTTTGAATTAGGGTTATAGGTCTGCATAACCTTGGGAATATAAATAATGGTTGTTGTTTTAGTAATGCTAGCTATACTAACAGTTCTTATAAGAGTCTAATAAAGCCTATTATAAAGGCTGGTCTCTCACACACAGTGTGACATTGTCTCTGCTTGTAGAATAATAATTAACAGCAGGAAAATTAAAAAAATAACCCTTTGAATGCTACTCCCACAAGTTCTTAGATCATAGCTCTTAAAAAAACTAGAACTGGATAAAACCGATCTAAGTAAGTCAAAGCTTTACAAAAACCACAAATCACAAATTTGTCACAGATTTGTGATTAGTGCATCTCCACTTTTGTTCACTTCCTTCCTACCAGAAACTACAATTGTCAACCGATTTCAGTTTGCCATTAATAACATTATGGTATTAATGTTGTGTTTTGGGGGTTATTTTGTTTGTTTTACAATACAAATACAAATTGACAGGACCAACTCCAACAAATTTCCAAGGTAATCTTCCCAAGCGGTGAACCTTCTTAGGCTACTGTATGTCATGCAGTCTTATCTGTTTTGGGGATAAAGCTGCTTCATCAAGATAAAATAGTGAAAGACAGTAGGCTGTATTTGTTAATCATGAACTAAAATGAGAAAGAAAAAGAAACATTCCTGGTTTAGGACCATAAATGGACATATTGGGCAAGGCTGAGTTTGCCTTATATAAAGCAGTGAAACTGAAAAAAAAAAAAATCAATGCAGCGGTAACTCTGTTTAAGTGAAATCAAGCAAATAACATGCAAGTTAAAATTCAACTGGGTTCTCTGAAAAAGTGTCCGTCCTGCTTCCCTATGGGGCTCTACTGTGACTAACAAAGTCTGGCTGTTTATTTCTTTCGTTTACTACTTATTCTTGAGGTTTAGAGTCATTTCTGCTGTTATGAAAGACTGAACAACAGCGAGTACTGAGAGCATTTTCCATGTCACTTGCATAGTGTATGTAAACAATAGCAATGCTGTGTTACACAAACCAGAAACTGGTGCTTTTTGGGGCTTGGTTCACAAACAACTCTTAACCGACAGAAATGGAAAAACTGAAGCCACCTCCAGTCTCAATTTGACAGATGCAAAACACACATAAGTGCAAAGCTCGGCCCTGCACACACGCTGACACACACATAAAGATACGCCCGACCTGCCCGTCTGCCTCTGTCCTCACGCATTGTCTTTATTAGGGGATACCGGTTAGCCGGGCAGATTTTCCAGCCCCTTGCAGGCGAATCGTCTAACGAGGCAGACCATTTCCAGCAAAGGCTTGGCCCCGTGCCACTCAAATGAAGACCACATTTCTGCAGCAGTCTGAACTGTCTGTGTCTGCCATCTAAAGGGGAAGCTCAGTCTGTTAGGGCGAGATTGGATCTCAGAGCACTTCAAAGCTGTGTGGGCTGCGGCGCTCACATCCTGTCTGTGACTGACATCACTGAAGGGAGAATGACTTCAAACCCCAGGTATTAGGTACCGACGCAGGAGCACAGCTCTCAAAGCCTTGAGCCACAGCTGAGAGCAGGACACCCAGGAAAGCAACCACCTGCTGCACTCTTTTCTCAACTTCTCAGATGTGCGGAGGCAGATGAATTTCTTATCAACAATCGGGACCCCTACAGCCAAACAATTTTCCTCCAAATCCGCGATAACCCGAGGGTTTATCAGAAGACGGCATTCGTCTAGCGCTACAATGTTCTTCCATAGAAATCTGTTGGTTATAAATCAAGAGTAAAAATATCATTTATATACCCTGTGATGGACTGGCAACCTGTCCAGGGTGTACCTCGCCTGTCGCCCAAAGACTCCTGGAGACAGGCAGCAGCCTCTATCTCCAGATTGATATTTTATGAAGGTAAATCGATCAAGTCTGAACACTAATTTATCACGATTACAAATATTAAGTGGTCTGCACCCACTGAACACAGTTGTGGCAGCAACACAGAGCCACACAGGCCTGGTTACCAAGCAACAGCTTCACAATAACAAGACCACTTCATTTCTAGGTATGTCAGAGCAGAGAGCATGGATACTGTACAGTACGTGAGCCATAAAAGCAAAGCTAAAGGCAGTACATGCTGAGAAATAACACAATATGTACCTTGGCAGCTGAAAACCTGTGATAGAATTTCTGCATAATATACCCATCAGCAGATTTTCTTTGTTCTCCATCCCAGTGGTTCCCTAAGTTAGGGTTGCCGCCTCCCAATTTGGATCCTCAGACACTTTAATATTGTTGCTAAGAGCATATTTTGCCATAATTATTACAAGAGATAAAAAGAGAAACCCTAAGTGGCTAAAACTAGGTCGATGGTTGTGGTTGTGGAGTCTGTTAGTCTTGTCATTGTTCCCTTTCTTAATTAGCTTAGTATCATGCTTCTATCCTTGAACCAGTGATAGTTGGGGTCACAAGTCATTGCAATTTTATGAGCCAAAAGCGGAAAAAATGTTGGCAAAGTAAGTATTTGGGATGATTTAGACGGTCATTTCAATATGAACTTTCTATTAGTAAGATACCAAACTGGTTCTGTTGAGAGAGCGGGGGAATCTATGGATGTTTTAGCATCACTAGCAGCTAACATTAATGTTAAAACCAACATGGAGAGAACACTTAAAGTGGAAGTTCCGGATATTTTTGGTTGAAACATTTTAAGGAGTTACCATTTTACCAGTAGATAACTTACTAGATGTCTTAAACCAGTGAAAATCCAGAGTTTCAAGAAGATTACTTGCACAGGAACTCATATTAAGAACGTCAAATGCCACTGGTGATGGCATTTGACAAAATGTAATGTTTATTGCTTGTTTCATAGTTTACGACTGTATGATGTTTTATGATATGAAGCACTTTTAACTGCCTTGTTGACTTGACTCAAAAACTGTTGCAGACCATTGAGCTTGATTTGTTGAGCTAATAACAATTGGCAAAGGTTTTAATCTCCTGATGTACAATGGCAGTGTAGACTTTCCCCAAAACACTATTGCTGTAATCAGCCCTTATTAGATGTTAATTTTGAAAAAAAAAGAAAAATCTCAAAGATGCCTTCTTTTTCTTTTAGTATCATATAGAATCCCAATAAAATACATTGAAGTTCATGATTTTAAGAAAAATGTCAATAGTTGTGCAAGTGAGTAATGCATAAAAAATGCAGACACATCCACCAACGCTATCAAAAGAATGTGTAATTCACCACAAGAATAAGTCATAACATTGTCTACGAAGAAAGAAGTGTGAGTCTAAAAAAGAAAGAATAGGCTCAAAATACTCAAGGCAAAGATTATGCTGCTGTTACAAATTCTGAAACGTTTTTTAGTTTAAGACGTCACACAGCTTCTATATCGAACAATGTGAATTAAGACTTTCAGTTGCATCAGACTTGGAGGAAATGAATGCGTTTCCTCACCAAAACTGTGATTCAAAAGGAGGGGCTAAAGCGTCTGGAATTTTATAGGAACAAATAAAAACGCAGTGGGCATTGCGCTTGGATTAAAACCGTTCCCTGAAGCGGCCGTGTCGCAATCTGCTCGGTGTTAAGTCAAAGATGTGCGGAGGGCTCCTTCGAGCCACCAGCGTTGGCCTTTGGAGGCCCTTCGCCTGAGAGACGCAGAGAAACGGTCAGGAAATTGAGCCCATATGATGTTTTTCCACAGTCGAAAAGGGGAGATTTAGGAGAGATACGTGGGTAGCCAAGAGAGCTGCATTTGAGTGGGAGTCATGGAAAACAGGAGGAAGAGGGAGAGAGCTCGGCCCACGCCAAGAGAAAAGAAAGACTAGAGGAGGCGAGCGTGAGCGACACTATCTTTGCTCTTGCATTTTATCTTGCTTGAGTTAATGCTGCTCCTTTCTATATAAATGTCACCGCATATCCCTCTCCTGACATCTCTAACATGCTGAGTAATTATTTCTGGAGAGGGAATATCGGCAGAAACAATTATCTTTGACCCTAATTCGTTAATGTGCACCTTTTTTGGCCTCACCGATGGGTGAGAGATTAGATTTCAGCTGGCTTTTTTTGCCGACAGTTTCGCTTGTTTGTTTCTTCCCTCCTGTGTGTCACAGGTTAATGCATTTTCACGGCTCTGAAATAACAAAACTCTTAACGTCCTTTTTGTTTTTACTCCCACAGTCACCTAAAGTTCGCCCTTACTCTGCGATGGATGGCGTCCCCTTCTTCCTCAGCAGAGTAAAGTCGGAACCCCCCGAGGATCTGCTCGCCCATGACCTCCACTTCCACACGCAGACAGAACCTGTGGACCTGTCAATCAACAAGCCCCGCCCCTCCTCCTTGTCTACCACCACCACTAGTATAACCTCCTCGTCGTCGCCCCCCCACAGATCCGCCTTCTCCCCGTCTTCGTTGTCGTCCTCCTCGTCCTCCTCGTCTTCTCCGTCAGTTATTACCTCGGCTTCCTCGGTGCTCACGCCGGGCCCCCTGGTAGCCCCCGGAAGCGGGGTGAGAGGTCAGCCGTATTTGCACATCCTGCAGTCCGTGCCGCCGCCTCCGTCCAGTCCCCTGAGCCTGCAGGGAGCCGGGAAGCTGGCCGGCCATGTTCACCGCATCCCAGTTGTGGTGCAGTCACTGCCCCTCATGTACACCACTGCAGTGCGATCGCCTTCCAGCCTCAACAACGCTATCATGCTGCCTCTATTGGAAGGGGCCAAAAGCCAGGGCAAAGGTGAGACCATGCTCTTAGGATTTACTACATATTCATGAGGAAGACTTTGTTCTTTTTAGAATATAAGAAAAAAAAAATTCCTGTGGTTTCCCTGCAGTTATGTAATCAGAGACCCCAGAAAAGAAAAAAAAAGAGAGTTTCAGATTTTGTTCTACCTGATTATTAAATATTTATCGACTTGGTAAAACATTAATGCAGTGCAGTGTAGAAATTTTAAAGCATCCCTAATTTCTTTCCACTTTGGTTCCAAGAAGCAAACATCCTTGTAAACTTTTAGTACTGAGTCAATATAGGTTGAGTCTCGACCAGTTTCTTCAGGCTCTTTTAAGGGCTTTCAAAGTACGTGGTTCAACCTTGGCTGCTTTTTCCCCTCAATCACAAAATGTTATTGCAGAGAATTTTGATTTGTTGCAATAAAGCCTCACCTCATGGACGCAAATAAAAAAAGAAGTGGTGACTCACTTAAGACGTTTGCATAAAAATGTCCTAGCTTTTTCGCAAAAGCTTCAACCACCAGCTTTCAAAGTGACTACACTTTGAAAGAGACAGTCGACCGTATATAAAAGTGCTTGTGGCAAAATGTGTGAAGAGCTTTAAAATAAATGAATTCATTCTTGCAGTGGCACAATCCCACACTGTATTTTTTTTTAAATCCTACTTTAACCTGTAGATATGCATTCAGTCCGTTGAACCCTCTCTTTGTTGATTTGGTCATATATTTTGGATTATTGTTGATTTGGTCACATCTTTTGGATTATTATGCTATTGATGAACCCAGTAATGACCCATATTCACATTCCTAGCAACAAGATTTTCATTTCAGATCAGTAAATCTGAAAAGGTTCCGAGGGTCTTTGGAATACAAACAGGCCCACAGGATCACAGATCCTTTGCCATACTTGAAAGAGACCAGAGATGGGGTTTTTTTCACATGTTCATTCTTTGTTTTATAGCAGACCTTCTTGGAGTGTTTATTGTTGAAAAAATGTATTATTTTTAGTCCCATCTTACCAAGACATACTGCCCCAATGAAAGTTCCAGTAGAGTTTAGCAAACTTCACATGTTTTCGTTTGCAATGGTAGGTCAGAAAAGGGCGTTATTTTGACAAGACATTGACTGCACTAAAGGCAGAGCGCCACAGCCAAACATATAAAAGGAAAGCTTAGTGGAAGGAAAAAGGGTTGCAGATAAAGATGGACAAAAGATGAGTTAAATGTGAACCAAAGGTAGTTGTGCTTTTTGAGTTAAACTAAAAATATTTTCCATGAGATTGTGAGGTGCACCTGTGTTGTGAACCATTATGCTGAAAGACAATACATTTTGCACATACATTATTTAGATTGATTGTGAGTCAGAAACCTATCAAGAAAAGGTCACACCTTATAGTGGATTGTTAATCTGAATATCCTAATCTGAGGTGTGCAGAGGTTTCACTTCTTCTCCGATTTTCTGCAGTCAATTTACTTGCAGATTCAGTGCGGTGAACACCGCTACGCTTTCAGAAATGCCCTCGGATGGAAAAATGCTTCACCTTCCGAGCAAAGATAAGGTTTACGGATTGAACTTTTTTTTTTCTATCTTAAATAGCCTGCTGTGCCGTTTTCTTCTCCTCCTCTGAAAAGCAGATATCTCGGACAGTGCGAGTATTAGACTTCTGTGGCACAGCCTCGACTGTGTTGTTGGTTTTTCTCTTTGGGTGTGGTTTTACTGCCAGCCGCTGGAAGAAAGCCTACAGGAGGTGTTTCTGTCCAAGTCCGCGCCGTACACAGGGCAGCTTCTGGTTGCAAAAGAGGTCACTCTTAGTCACTCCCTGCAGAAAATGGATAGACGCATTTAGACTTGCACTCACGCCCATGTACAGTATGTTCTGTACATAAAGGCAAAACAACAAAGATGTGTAATTAGAGCATGTGCTCAGACAGACACTTGGCTGCTTGGGTGGGGTGGTCCTCAGAGATGGGCGTTTTAAATGCTGTCTATCTGCTCTCATGGAGAGCAGAGGGGGAAAAAAAGACAGAGGAAAGGATAGGAAAAACAAAACTTGCACAAAAGGGTGTGGATGTTGATGGATATTGAAGATGTGTGGCACTTAAACAAACACATGCATGCACACATACACAGCTCAGCGCCGCTTCTAATAGGACCAAACAAAGAAATAGGGAGGGGGGGATCGGTGCTGCGTCTCGGGTGTGGTTGATGTAGTATGCCAGCAAGACAATTAAACCATTTAGCTATTTTTACATAATAAGACTTACTGTTGAAAAAGTGAAATATCCAACAGCACATTGGATAATACTGTGATGAACTGCTGACCTATGTTGGGTGTACCCTGCCTCTCGCCTAATGACTGCTGGAAATAGGCTCCAGCTCCCATGCAACCCTGCAAGGATAAGCAACTGGGAATGGAGAATATTTGGATGGATAATAATTTTGAATGCATTAGAGATGCTTTCCATGTTTCTGCATCTTAAGCCTTATGCCAGTTTGCTGGAAAAAAATTGCAAACACCAACAATCTTGGTATCTTTCTATCAAAAATATGTCTGTGTAAAACCAGTTACATCTTTGAATAAAGTTGGAGTGTTCCTCAAGGATGGGTCTTGGGGCCACTTCTTTATCTGTTTGTATATAAAGGATTTGAACTCCATATTACTGACTGCTAATTTTCCTGTTCATGCAAAACCCCTGATGCATTCTGTCAAATCGCCTCTTTACCAGGCATCATGTCTCACCTTAAGCATTACCGTAATATTCAGTAAAACTTTGTGAAACTCCAAATTAATTTTAAAGATAAAAAAACAATCTAAATAGATATTTTTATAACTGGAGGTCTGTGAAGATTGCTTCTGTTGCTGTCCTTTGCAGAATGAGTTAGAAATCAAACAGTTGGTACAAACTCCTGTCATCTAACTGACTGAATCTGGTCTATTTTCAAACCAAGAAAACATTAGTATCAGCAACTTCCTCATCTTTCATTGACTATGCTGCTTTGATTAACATAAATGCTTCGTCCCATTGCTATGCTTCTGATATAGCTTATTGTGTGTCGAGATACGTAACAAATATATTAAAAAAATGGACTCATCAATGTGTTTGAGTGTAGACATGTCTCCTTTGTATTGGCACACTGGTTCATAAATCCATTCTCTGCATCTGACCCATCATAAATGACATCTTATGATGTGCTAAAACTGCAGGAAATCATCAAATTCATTCACATGAACAGTTGTTGTTAATCATACTAACATTCTTATACTGTATTGATTTGTGGAAAAAAGAATTCCAACTTTCTGTCTCAAACTTGTGAAATGTACTCCAAAATCAGCAGCATATGAATCAACTAGTGTCTGTGAGAGCTCTCGAAGAACTGCAAGCATCAATATTACTTGCAATATAAATGTTTTAACTGATGAGTTTTCCAATAACTGATCTAAACTCACAAGTGTTTTTCTCTTTGGTTTTATTGATTGTATTTTATTATTTAAAGTTCTTCTTCTATATTTTATGTATTGATTCAGTTTTAGTGTTTTTTTGATTTGCTGTCAACTTGGCCTCGTCACTCCTAAATAATATTTTAGATTGTAAGTTTTTTTACAATCTAAACATTGAATAAACAAATGCCTCTTAGGAGAACTTTAAAGTCAGCATTGTTCTCTTTAAGTTCTCAACACAGACGTATAGACGCACACATACACATGCGCGTGCACCCCCACTCTCCTGTGCAAACGCACACAGCGCAGGTTGGCCACCCTCTTTCAGTGAGGGTGGGTACACTTTTCTTTCACTGCTGTCTCCCTGTCTCCGGCAGGAGGTTTCCATGGAAACAGGGCTTGACTGGAAACAACAGGAGCGAAAGAAAGAAATCCGGTGCTCTGCCCACCACTCCTCTTTTGTGTCCGTCGTTCAGAATGACCCCCCCCCCCACACACACACACACACCCGCCCCCACCCTCACTCTTCGCTCTCCCCCCTTCCAAGTGATGCATTTCGAACTAATTACAGGTTTTTCAGGGGGCCGCTGACCACTCTGCATGTCTTCATCCGTGACAAGAGCACAAAACCTTTAAAAGCAAAAGTCCAGCAGAGTTGAGCATTATTTTTTCGTGCGCACCCCCCCCCGCCCCCCCTCTTTACCACCACCCACTTTCCCCCCCAGTCCCTTCAGTAATAACACCATGTCTGCTCCTAACTCAAGACCATTATTATGAACCATTACGGCCACAGTCTCAGCTGAGAGGGCAGAGGAGGTGAAGTCCTGATAGCTTATAAAAGCCCAAAGCTTCACAGCAGCTAGACATTAGTGAACAGCACTGTATATGTATCACCATATATGCTCTGTCTGCTGGGTGTTTTATCTCCAGACATAAAATCTTTGCCATGTTATTTCAGGATTGATTTTTTCTTCTTTTTTTTTCCAGCTTAATTGTGAAACTGCTCCAATCCTGCAGATTTTAGCACCTTTCCTTTGACAAGTACTCCCCAGCACGTCTGTATTTATGTATTTTATTTATTTATTTTTTTTCTTGACAATGATTTGGAGTACTTCAGGATGTTCCCTGCTTGTGTCCATGGAGACAGAAGGGACAGTATCTCTGTGAGCTTTGGCAAAGAATCTGAATTTCTCCTCAAGGACAACGTGGCACAGGGATGTAACTTTTTCATATAGTGCCGCAAGTTTGATTTCAGATTTTGCAGACGTTTGATCATTTTAAGTTTCAGTTCTTACCGATTCAAAGGGTCATACTTCAGTGACTTACTGCTTAGATATTTTTTTCTTGAGTCCAGTAAATTAGATAGATGTGTATGTCTCTCAGTAGTACAGTGACTTGAAGAAACATTAATACTGCTTGAATTTTTTCACATTTTGTCACATTTTATTTGGCTGTTGGGTGACAAACCAATATTAGTGCAAAATTCTGAAATTCTGAGTGCCACCATTTGTTGAAATTGCAGATGCAAGTTTTTCTTAATTTGTCTGTGCAACAAACAGACAAAAATCTGTGTTTGTGGCACAGACAACAAATAATTTGTTGTGTTTGTTGTCATATAGACTAAAGGTATTGGTATTTTTCTCAAACTGTGTGTAATTTGATGGAGAGTGTTTGTGAGAATAGTTTTTCCAATGCATCTCTGTTATGGGTCTGTTCTAACATACGACTATACTTTATTATAAATCGTTGAATTTTACTTCCAGCTGTATGTTTTAGGTCATTAGTGATTCTGACTGGTTTATCTCCATCATCTCTGACCAGTTTCCCTGTCCTTGCATAAATAGATTGCTCACAGCATACCATCATTATGTTTCACTGCTGGAAGCATAATGATGTTTTTACCTATGCCTGTTGTCTTAGGTAAAAAGTAAATTTTTTAGTCAGATGTGATCAAAGCACCGTCCACATCTTATTTTTACACCCTACAAGGTTTCAAATTGGACTTCTTCCACCCATAGAAGTGGGTGGACAGCAAACACACCTGTTTGCTGCTTTTCTTGGTCTTCATGATGCTTGTTGTTTTCTAGTGTTCTCTAATAAACCTGAGGCTTTGACTAAATACATTGCTGCATTGAAATTTTAGGATGTAATGTGACAACCTCATAATTTTCAATGGGTATGAATATTTTTGCAAGGACAGGCACTCAGTAGAATAATGGTCATGCGTGCATTTATGCGTGTTAGATTTATTACATTTTTGCATTGGCACAATGACAGATTCGTTTAATGTTTCCACAACTGCACTAACAGCCAAATAGTGCTCCACCCCTCATCCTATCTCCCAGAGTTTGGGCTAGTATAGATTATGTGTGTGTGGATGCGTGTCTGTGTGTGTTTATTTTTTCATGCGCTCCTTTTATTCTGTGAGTGTGCAGCCGCTGGGTTTAGTGTCATGGTTGGCTGCTCTGTCCACAAGTTGGGCACTGGAAATATACCAGGGCTGAGGACACAGCGCTCTGCAAAAGGAATACATATTCTATATGAGCACACATTTTTACAGCGATAAAAAAGACTGGATGTGTTTAAACTGAAAGAAATTGAATTATTTCATTACATTTAGTAATGCTTTTCAGCACAGATGATGTGATCCGGCTTATAAGTTTACAGCTCCAGTGTCATGTGTCTGACTCCTGTGTGTGTGTGTCCGTGTCCCTCCAGTACACACAGACCCCAACGGCCTGTCACCGAGGCAGATCAAAAGTGACAGCGATGACGATGACCTGCCGAACGTGACCCTGGACAGTGTTAACGAGACCGGCTCCACGGCGCTGTCTATAGCCCGGGCTGTGCAAGAGTGAGTATCGCTGTCTCGTTTGATATGTGCCATGCAGAGCTCTGCAAAAGCTTAAGGTGAAGTCATGTTAGCAGGTTTTTTTTTTTTTTTTTGGAAGGAAGAGAGCGGGCAAAAGAGCAAACAGCCACAAAGGAAGTTGAGCCAAGATAGTGGTGACCTCAAAACGAACCTGCCCAGACTTGCCTGTTGTTATGACCCTTTTTCCAACTGTCTTTGCGAAAGAGGTGCATCACATCCCTCACAGTTTCTTAGCAACCAAAAGTTATTAAAAATGTTTCTAATGAAACCATTTTAACATCATATAGAGGGCTTACAGATTTGTTAGAGGCTTTCATCACGTATCCTAAAAAGGTATTGGTGTCAAATGCAATTTTCTTTTTACCTTTTTTAATCAAATAAATAGTGCCTTCTGGTGTTTGACATAAAATGAACATGAGCAATGAACAGTTTCATTTTCCTTTCTACTCCCCATTTCTTTCAAATTACATTTTTAACTCCGACCATTAAGGTGAACTTTGACTGTCCCTAGCTGGTTGTCCATTCTAACAATAGTTTTTCACAACTTCAATAACAACAACAACATTGTTGCACAGGGAGTCTATTGCGTCACGGTTTCTTTCTTTTGAAGCTGGTGTTTCTTCACATCACATTCCTAGAGTGTGTGGCATCAAGTGTGAGAGAAATAGATCAGAGAAATAAGAGATTTATTTCACCCGGCTTCACAATTCAAAAGAGAGTGCAGTTTAGTAGAGATTGCACTAATAAAAAATTTGCGGCAGATTTTAAATGGTTGTCATTTTTCTTTAAGACCTGCATGTTTTCTTGTTTAATCTGGTAAAAGTTTATATATATATTTTTTAAATTTGCGGCATTTAAAATCTGCTGCAAATTTAATTTAATTTAATATATATATATATATATATATATATATATATATATATATATATATATATGTATGTATATAACAATAATCAAAAAGAGCTATCTTTGAGTTTTCTTCATTCAGTACCAGCAACCACACTCAAAAGTGTTGTGCTACCGAGTGGCACTGAGTTTGTTGCATTCACTGATCAGAATAGACAGAATTTCTGAGTTTCTGAGCATCCAGAAGCCGATTTTGATCATCAGAAGATTTATGGTTGCATCTCTAGAATAAAAAGGCAGTTTTTTTCAACAGGATTTTTTCAAAGGAATTTTATCTTCGCAGGACACAAAATCTCACATTTCCGTAGAGTTGTTGAGCATTTGACTTGCACAAAAAGGAAATATTTTCAAGAAGACTAAAAGATCATACACTAATACATGTCAAACATGTCTGGCACACTTAAAAGCAACAAAAATATGTACATAAAGAGGTACCTCAGTAGCTTAAATGTTTTCCTTGATGACCTGCAGTCGGAGCTTTAACTTCACGACCTGCTGCTCAAGTGCTCCTCTACTTTCCGACGCATGTGTGTGGGTGTGAATCCATAAGACTGAGTACATATGGCTCAGACATACTTTCTGCCCTGTTCGGCCTGCAGACATCAGCTCCTGCGGTGCCAGTCCATCTGTGTCGAAATGAAAAGACTTCCTCTCCAGTGGATGACAGCTTATAATATTCTGATCCAAAGCAGGAAATCAGAAGCATTCAGACGCACTTGGCTCAGTCCCGCCATCCGCCGCCGCCGCTGCCCAGAAAGCCTGAACAGTCAAAACTTCCAACCTAGTCAAACTCCAGGAGCATTTTCGTAGATTAACCGTAAGGAAATTATTGGAGGAGGGAGTGAAAATGCGACTAATGATGCAACACCATTAGCAAGGCTGAAGCCCAGCTTGGCTTGTTTTTTCGTGGTAATGCTCCAGCTTTCAGGGTCGACATTTGTTTGTACACTAGCTCTATTAAAACGTACACTAATTAAACCAAATGAGCTTTTGTGCGACACATTAAGCTTTTAAAAAAAAATAGCAGGGTCACTTTGCTCAGAAGTAGAGGTTGCCATTTCTCCGATGCACGCAGGGACTCACTCTAGGATTCGGGTTTCAGTGCAGGTTATTGAAAGGGACAGGCGTGCCCCAGAGTGCCACACGTGGGCACTGGTTTGGTCAGAGGACAACAGAGGTTGGCAGAACCCAACCTTGCACTGCCCAAGCTTTCACTATGGAGATAAATCACCACCCTGGATAAGCAATACCCTGCCAGGGCCTGCCCACACACTCACTTCTCTATGTGCAAGCTGTGTGGAAACTGTGTGCATGGGGTGTGTATGCGTGTGTGTGGGGGGTAAAAAGTATGCGCTCACACTTGTAAGTATTAATCCCCGGCATATGTGTGTTCTGTGCCGTTTGCGTGCACGTGTCTCTGCACGGTGGACGGAACAGCTGGTTCCAGGGGGTGGTCGGCCATTGTCAACAGGAACACAGACTCGCGTGTTTGTCTGCGAAAAACAAAACAGTCTGTGGCGTTCTTGAGTTACACGCCGGCCTGGTGACAGGAAAGGAGAGAGTGTGCGCTGCGTTTTGACACACCACACGAGCTCCCTGGACATCTTCACAGCAACCGAAGCCAGAATATTACTCCACCGTGTCGCTATGTTTCCTGTTTTCCACACTTTTATAGCGTTTTTTTTTTTCTTTTTGCTTTAATTTGGCCCCCGCATTTACACAAGCGGCCCGCTCAGAGTGCGTCAGGGAGGAGAGGTGTGAGGGTGGAGGATGGGAGTGCCTGCAGCTTCCAATCCAGGTATCCATAAATAAATAACTGAGTGAAAGGAGAGAGTTACGGTGTGTGTGAGTGGATCATGCTCTTCTAGGGCAGCCTCCTCCATATTCATGCGTTTCCTTGGGGACGGCTGGATGGGCTATTGTGGAAGAGTGAGGGTGAAAGAGGAAGAAGGAGAGAGAGAAGTGTGCGACTGCGTGCGTGTGCGTTTGGGAGGAGTAGCCTCTGCCGAAGCCTGGCCGGTTCCCAAGGACCCAGTGGCCACGCAACAGAGCAGGTGAACTGTTGAGACGTGGGGCAGTGTCCTCCGACAGGTACGGGAATGCCGGGTGAGCTGTCTCCCAAGGCACACAGCGAGTCAGGCGCTCCTTTTTCCTGTTTTCCTGATAAATCCACAACTCTGTTTGAAAAGCAGTTTGTGTGTCAGAGCTGTTTTGACCTCAGCTGTCCGTGAAAATCCTGAAAAATAGGCACCGTGTTTGGGTTGTGAGTATTCAGGTGACAGGTGAGGAGATGAGGGGAGGGGAGGGGAGGGGGGGGTGAAGCAGATGAACTAAAGCAGAGGTCAGTTCTGTTTGAAATCAGTTTCATCTGCACTTCCTACTTTTCCCTCTTCTGCGTTGAGCGATGCAAACAGACACATTCATTCAACCAAAAATGTTACTCTGACACAAGTTTGGAAGCAGCAAGAGTTTGCCTCTGGAATCTCATAAGAAAATAAATCAAATTCATGTTCCAAAAGAGCTGCAATTTAACTAGAGTTTGAGACGAAAATAGAAAGACAATTTTATGCAACTTATTCTTGCGTACACTGCTTTGCCAAAGTATTAACACCCCTTGAACTTTGTCATATTTTTTTCATGTTCCATCCACAAACCTCGCTGTATTTTGCTGAAATCTTATTATTGAAACCAAAACAAAGTGGATAACTGTTAAGCTTTTCCTCCATGATTGGCGTTTGTTTACCTCCATGCATCTTTCCATCAACTCTGACCAGTTGCTGATGTAGGAAATCGTCCATGCAGCGTGATGCTTCCACTACCATAAAGATGGTGTGTTCAGGGTCCGGTTTTAGATTTCCCCTCAACCACAGTGTTCTGAATGTAGGCTAAAAAATTACAATTTAGGCTCATCTGATCCACATTCTCCCACATGGCTTGTGACAAACTGTAAACTGGACTTGTTTTCGTTCAACGGCTTTCTTTTAGGCCATGTATGCAGATTAAACCATCCATCCATCCATCCATCCATCCATCCATCCATCTTCTTCCGCTTATCCGAGGTCGGGTCGCGGGGGTAGCAGCTTCAGAAGGGAGGCCCAGACTTCCCTCTCCCCGGCCACTTCTTCCAGCTCTTCCGGGGGAATCCCGAGGCGTTCCCAGGCCAGCCGAGAGACATAGTCTCTCCAGCGTGTCCTGGGTCTTCCCCGGGGCCTCCTCCCGGTGGGACGTGCCCGGAACACCTCACCAGGGAGGCGTCCAGGAGGCATCCTGACCAGATGCCCAAGCCACCTCAACTGGCTCCTCTCGATGTGAAGGAGCAGCGGCTCTACTCTGAGTCCCTCCCGGATGACTGAGCTTCTCACCCTATCTCTAAGGGAGAGCCCAGCCACCCTACGGAGAAAACCCATTTCGGCCGCTTGTATCCGCGATCTCGTTCTTTCGGTCATGACCCAAAGCTCATGACCATAGATGAGGGTGGGAACGTAGATCGACCGGTAAATCGAGAGCTTCGCTTTTTGGCTCAGCTCTCTCTTCACCACGACGGACCGGTACAGCGCCCGCTTGACAGCAGACGCTGCGCCAATCCGCCTGTCGATCTCCCGCTCCCTTCTTCCCCCGTTCGTGAACAAGATCCCGAGATACTTAAACTCCTCCACTTGGGGCAGGACACCCCCCCTGACCCGGAGAAGGCACTCTACCCTTTTCCGGCTCAAGACCATGGCCTCGGATTTGGAGGCACTGATCCCCATTCCGGCCGCTTCACACTCGGCTGCGAACCGCTCCAGCGAGAGCTGCAGATCACGATCTGATGAAGCCAAAAGGACCACATCGTCTGCGAAAAGCAGAGATGAGATCCTAAGGCCACCAAATCGGATCCCCTCAACACCTTGGCTGCGCCTAGAAATTCTGTCCATAAAAGTGATGAACAGAATCGGTGACAAAGGGCAGCCCTGGCGGAGTCCAACTCTCACCGGAAACGAGCCCGACTTACTGCCGGCAATGCGGACCAGACTCTGACACCGGTCATACAGGGACCTGACAGCCCGTATCAAAGGGCCCGGTACCCCATACTCCCGGAGAACCCCCCACAGGGCTCCCCGAGGGACACGGTCGAACGCCTTCTCCAAGTCCACAAAACACATGTAGACTAGTTGGGCGAACTCCCATGCACCCTCCAGGACCCTGCCGAGGGTGTAGAGCTGGTCCAGTGTTCCACGACCAGGACGAAAACCACACTGCTGCAGATTAAACTAGTCGCAATAATAGTTGAACCATTGACAGATTCTCCTACATGAGCTTTAGATTTCTCTAGCTCCTCCAGAGTTCCCCTTTGCCACTTCTCTGATTAGCCCTTTATGACCTAAATTTCAACTCTCTGCCCAGATATTTTTGTTTATTTTAATTGTACACAGTTCTTTAAATGCCCTATGAGTAAATATATTTACCTATTTATCCATAACAAATGGGACTTTCAATATCTACCAAGTTAATTTAATCAATTTACCGTCTATTAAAAGAGCACACCTCAGATTAATTTCAGTCCCTGCTGCGGCAGAGGTAACGTTACCGTAATAACCCAAATATTGGGTGGAAACCTTTAGAATTTTTCAGAGTGTGGCAGAATTACGGTACGGCAAATTTGGCTGGATCGCCAGCTCTCCGTTTGGTCTGGAAAGGTTAATGCTCTTCCTACACAGTCCATGTGTAATGCTTCAATTTTGTCATGACCGTCTGTTTTTCGTCCATGGATTGAACTATCAGGTGTGTTGCATCTAAAAGCTGAAGGAAAAGCTGCCCTTAAGGCAGGAATTTGTACACCCCAGTCATCAGTTGATTGCTTTTGACGACGTTGTTTATTTAAGCAACGCACCTTTTCGTGATTGCAGCGTCAACCTGTGGCGAGTGTCAGTAGTTGTCAGACGTGCTTCTAAATTTATGCAGTGACCACAGAGCTGAGGCACTATGGTCACTTTGGCTTTTTGACCTCAGCCCCCGCTTTCACTAAATCACTACTGTTTTATTACTTAATGGTCATTCAGTCATTAAAATTCCCAAAATGTGTAACGATGTAATCTGAGATTGTGAAATTTTGCTTTGAAGATGCTTAAATGATGTCATAAAAGACCAAAACAAACCATCCTCATCTTTTTTTTTTTTCTGTTGGATTGCACAACGTCTCCTGTCTTTGTTTTTCCATCAAGCAGAGTATGTTCTTGTCTGGCCAACAATAATGCTAAGCTATTAAAATGTTTTACTTTCTATAATGTGAAACAGAAATTAGGAAGTTGTCGAGTTTGTAAAAAAAAAAACACTTTTTTTTTTACAAACTCTTTATTCAGTTATATTAAGTCCTGTCACAAAGCAGCTGTTGTGTCCACAAGGATTGAATATTTTACAAATTTTCATAAATACCCAAAATGAGCAAACCTGAACTTCATCACTGTGCTCTTCAGTGATGACAGAATCACCTCCAGACAAATTGCTCATTAATTGATGTATCTGCTTGTTGTAAGAAAGAGCAACCAGAATAGAAAGATTTAGACTTTTCTGGATGATATTATAATCACGAAGTTACAGTCAGGATGAAGTCAGAATGTAAACATCTGCCTCATCTGTTCGGTGTCTGAGCCCAGAGTGTTTCCATTGTAAATCCTGGCGTTCTGCTTCACTTTTCCCTGGCAGACACATTTTCTCATACAGTCCCGTACACTTTAGATGGTGGCCTGCAGTGCCTTGCAAAAACTATTCATACCTTTTAAACTCGTTTCAATTTGATCACGTAGCACATTGAGAAGAGGAAGGGGAAAGGACGAGCACATTTTTTAACATTTTGTGCAAAGAAATAAAAAAATTCTGTATGTGTTACAGTCTCCTTGTGTCAGTACCTTCAGCTGCGGCTGCAAGTCTGTTGGATGTGTCTCTACCAGCTTTTCACATTACCTTTCTATTAAAATTGCTCGAGAATCTGTAAAGATTCATTTTCGAGTCTTGTCATAGACTCGGGTCTTTTTTGACACATAAATATTGCTTGATTTAAGTCATCCGGTTGTAGCTCGGACTGTATGTTTCGGGTCAGTTGGGGCTCTAACAGATTTTCTTCCAGGAGTGTTTTGCATTTAACTTACCACGTTTTCACATCTGATCAGCTTCCCTCTCCATGCTGAAACAAAGCAACCCCACAGCATGATGCTACCACTATTTCTCCACACCTGAGATGGTGCGTTCAGGGCAAGCGGTTTTATTAGTTCTGCAACACAGACAATTTTGCACCTGATCAGAGCTTCTTCATCCATGTTAGCTATGCTCCCTTCATGCTTATGGCAAACTTTAAACTTTTTTTTGTCGTCCCTCAAATCCGTGAAGTGCCTGCTTAGTTGTGCTCCTATGCCCATATGAATACGATCTATTTCGGAGACTTCTGAAGGCAATTTTATGCACTGGGTTTCATTTAAAGACATCAGATTAAAGGGGCTGAACACAACATGTGACATATAATGCATAATTTCTCTTTTGCTTCACAATTAACCACTGCTTTACATTTTTCTATCACACAGAATCCCAAAGAAAACTCTAAAGCTTGTGAAAAAATGTGTAAGTGTTTCAAAGTGTATGATTACTTCTGCGAGCCGATGTAAATTTATGAGTTATTTAATTAGATGGCTTATAAACATAATAAATTCATGTGGTTTGTTCAAAAGTTAAATTTTAACATCCAGTAGCAGTGCTGTTTGCGAGCTAGGAGAGCGCAACAGAGTAAGAAAGGGAGAGGGAAGTATGAGTTCGCTTCATATCTAACCCGTGTGCTCATTTCCTGTACGGCTTCTGGTTGGTAGGAAGCCAACAGTAACAGGTGATTTGTAATCATATGTGTGTGTGTGTGCGTGCGTGTGGGGGTGCGCGTGTATGTGTGGGTGTGTGTGTGCGGTACATCTCTGTAATTCTGTCTCTCTGTGTGTGTTTCTCTCTCTGTAAGGTTGTTCAATACGCCCGAGCCTGTGTTTGACAGCTCATGCTTTTGGTGAAAGACAGCGAGACAGGAAGTGGGTTGTGTGTGGCGGAGACAGTTCACAGGAGGGCCTGTCTGGCAGCCTTTGCTCCTCTTTCAAATCCCTTTAACATGATCAGAGCTGTTCTTCCTCTAAAACCCCCACAGCTCCCCCCGCCCCACTCTCTGACCCCTTCACCTTTTCCTCCGTAAATGCAGCGCAGCAAACTCCACCGCTGCTCCGAGAACCCCATTAAATATATTTCACAGATATTCCTCCTCCTCTTAAGTAAACAGAGATCCTCTTGTTGTTTCTGCGTAGCGTATCTCCTGCCTCTGGGCACTGGGCTGGGTGTGTGCTGCAGTCATGTGTTTATCGTTTCATGAAAGGTGCTCCCTGTTCTACAGTCAACAGTCTGGGGCGAGGCATGAAGTCCGCACTATTACAACCCCTGGGTTCTTCTTCTTCTTCTAACTTTATTGTTTCAGGCGAGTTCTGATGAGGCCTGCAAATAATAAAAGAGGACAGTTAGACAGTTTAAAATTTTGCTCCAACTGCATTTACTGACTTGGGGTTTCCCATTTTTGGCCTTGAGGAATCATAAAATCAGCACTTAATTTTGTGTCATGAGCTAACTGGGGAATTATTATAATAACTGGATAAGACTGAGAAAAAAATATACATATTTATTTTCTGATGATCCAAAATTCCTCTCTGCTCAGCTGCCGCCGCACAGATACTCTTTGGTAGAGCTGCACTGCCACCTGCTGGCAAAGTTACGTTTCTGCTTCTCTGTGCTATAAAGTGTACAGATTTCCTGTTAAATATCAATGTTTTCTATATAAATAATTTTATGGTAGACAAGATTGCACAAGCAGCATGAAAATAATTAAAATAAAACGCATATATTTTTTTAACAACTTATTACTCTTGGTACTTTTTTTAAAGAAAAAGGTCAATCTTAGCATGCATATTCAAACTAAGATAATAAATAAATAAAAAAATAAATGTTATAAACACAAGTTTTCTTGGTAAATGCAGTTTTTTCTATGTAAATAAATTATTTAAATACACTTAAAAAGCATTAGCAAAAACCACAAAGCTACCTGAACTCATTACTTCTTTTACACACAGATTCAGTACTGCTCTGTTACTTATATTTTTAATAATACATAAAAGGTTAGAACGTCACTTTTAACAAGCTTTTCTTCTTCAAAGTTTCTCAGGACTCTGGCTTGGCTCCTCCAAAAATACTGATATTGCTTCCAGTCAGAGAAAACGTGTTGAGAAAATGGAAAATTAACTTTAAGCCAAAATCTTCCAGCTGTATGGATACATTTGGGATTCACTGTATGAATATTCATTCTGTGCAGTGGTCAAAATGTGAGCCTGGCGTGAGCAAAACTGGAATGGGCCAGTTAAATTTAGCAATAAAACACCCTATTTGAACAATCAAACAAGTTTAGAATATAATGTCCAATTTTTTTTACCTTTCAAAACCTCCAGACCGACACATGTCTACTGAAGCTGTAAAAAGATTATCTGAGAAATACGAAAGAAGCAGCTGGAAACATTCATCAATCTGTGCTTTGGAAAGACGAACAAAGGAAAGAGCAAAAAGCTCTTTAGTTGGATCAAAAAAAGGAAAAAAAGAAAAGAGTGCAACCGACCGAAAGAAGACGGAAAGGTCACATCGGAATAATTGTACACAGTATTTGTATACATTTTTACAATCTTCATCGCTGTAAGTTATGCAGAATCTTTCAAGCAGAATGTGTCAAGCTCAGTTTTCTGTCAACAATAGCAACATTGTACCCACATTCTGTTGCTTCGGTCATTGTTTGAGCAAGTAAGTTTCCAATCCTCAGCACCTAGCAGAGGACAGCCAGTAAAATTAATGTCACCGTTGTCAGGACAGGTTGTCGTCCAGCGTTGGCCACGTTTCCTGTTAGGAATGCGAGTCTTTGTTGATTAGATTCAACGTAGTTTGACGGCTGCCAGATTTTGCTGTTAATTTGGTGTTAGTGTCACAACTTCATATTCCTTTATACTGACTTCTTTTATGCCTTGTGTCTTGCAGCTCCATGTCGCCGTTCAGTATTGACAGCATCCGACGCCCCCGGAGGTCAGAGTCACCTGACTCGAAGAAGCGAAGAATCCACAGATGTGACTTTGAGGGTTGCAATAAAGTGTACACCAAAAGCTCACATTTAAAAGCACACCGGAGGACACACACAGGTCAGTCCACTGTGTCTGAAGATGTCATCTTACGTAATATTGTTGTTTTTCTTCAGCTCTAAATATGGTTGAGATTAATGTTTTCTGAAAGGCGTTTTATGGTGTATTTATTGGTCGGAGCAACAAGAGCCTGAAACCCTATTAGAAGCTAGCGAAGCTGAGGTTTATTGAGGTTTAATGATGCTTGTGGACATTAGAAAAGATGAGAAGAATGAGAAGTTCTTATTTTTTCCATTCCATTTAGAAATTTATTGACAAATATTGAGAAGGAAATCAAAAGGTTGAGAAGAAACGACAGCATTTTGATAAAAAAGGCCAAAGGTAATACAATGTTTAAAGTTGAAATTTTAAATAAAAAAACTTAAGATCTTAAAGCCAGTGTTGAATTGGTTTGTTTATAATAGTACTTAGTGATTTTAAGTTGTTTTTTTTTTTCCAAGTATCTGGAATTTATCTTCAGCATTTGGACTTTATATTTGGTCTTTCTCCTCGTCCTTACTTGTTTTTACAAAACTCATCTACTTTCTTCTTTATCCTTTTTCTCCTAGTGACTCTTAGCAGCCCGTTAGGGAGTTTCATAAAAAAAAAAAAAAAAAAAGAACTACTTTCTGTATGTCTCAAATTTGTGGCCAAGATAAACGTTCCCCCGAATTAACAGGAGGTTACTGATTACTAAGTAAAACTTCCTCACACTCAAAAAGTAAAGTGAAAATTAGAATAAAAATACTTCAGACATATTTATTTTTGTTGGACTTTTCCTTACAGAATAAATGAACTCAAATTAGAAGTTGAACTTATCGAAGGTTTCAGTGTAAGATGATGGTAAAGCAATAAATAATGTATTTATTTTAAGTATTTATACACATCTTAACTATGAGGCTCCAGTAAATATGATGGGCACTGTGTAAGCTTATGGTGGAATGAGACACTCCACGTGTATTCAACCAAAGATTTATAATCTGATGTTTTTTTCATTGCCTTTTTTTTTTTTAACTGTTTTTATGTAAACTGTTGGGAAGTTATTTATTATCCAGTTGTAACAACTTCTACAATAAGTGGGTCAGAGGAAGCTATCCTCGTAAATTATTCAAGTAGCTCGAGGCTTTAAAAAAAAAAAAAGAAAGAAAAGAACAGCATTTTCAGAAATCTTACACACCAGTTGTTTCTTTCTTTGGTAACAAGAGTGTGTTATTTATTTTTTATTTTTTTTACGTGATGAAGAATAGTTTGACACATTTTTCTAACATCTTTGCTAGATGCAAACTCCCATGGAAACATTTTCTTTAAAAATGACCTTAAAGTGTCCGTCCCGTGAAAGTCCGCGCAGGAAACAATGGAAACTGATAAACCTATTTAGCAGATCAGTGGATCAGTTGTATTATCTATGATGGTGTGGAAGATGTGACCCGTGCGTCTGCTGTTGTCCTTCTGCAGGGGAAAAGCCATACAAATGCACCTGGGACGGCTGCACCTGGAAGTTCGCCCGCTCCGATGAGCTGACGAGGCATTACAGGAAACACACGGGCGTGAAGCCCTTCAAATGCGCAGACTGTGACCGCAGCTTCTCCAGATCCGACCACTTAGCCCTGCACCGACGGAGACACATGCTGGTGTGAAGCACAACGGGAGCGACTAAGAGAAGATGTCAGCGGAGCAGACGCAGCCACACACATGCACACACGCACGCAGACGCACGCAGGCAGCCATGGGAGCGGGATCTCCCTCTGAATGTTTTTCAGCTGGCCTGGATGCCCAAACTTATTCACGCACACACACGCACACACACCCAAATTGGAGATGGAGAAGCTGGATGGACGGTCGGAGCAGAAAACAGGGTGACTTCCGGATCCTCTCTGGATGGGAAGGATGCGATGGCGGGATCTTTCTCCATCATCGGATAATGATGGGGAACTGCTTTTAACAGCACTGTTTGTTGATGTTTAGCTTTGATTTTTTTTTTTTTTTAGGATGAAGTGGCACTCTATAAATTTGGATTTTACTCACTTTACATTACAGCTGCTTTTCCAGCGTTCATAATGTGAAAGACCCCTTTGAAATCAGAGCGGGAAGTTCGACCTGGTGTGGATTTTAACAGGAAGAGACTTGGTCGGAGTTGGATTTACAGACAGTATTGTTTTTTTGGGGGTTTTTTTTGTATTGCCTTCCCGTGAGTTGACCAGCAGAGGGCAGTGTTTGATCATGGAAGGTTTACTTGGACTTGGACCGTCACATCTAAGGCGTTTTCTTCGAGAAGTTGAATGAGGGTTGGACTTTCACCTTTTTTCCCCGAAGCCAGCAAAGTGCAAACAACTTCACAAGGATGGATCCATTTTTACCCGCTCACTCAGCCATTGGTTGCAGGAACTGGACACACCAAATCATCATCACACCAGCAAAGAAGCACACATTATCAAACGGACTTCAGACAAACCCCATTTTTCATCAGTGCTTTTCTTTATTTTGAGCCTCTTTAAAGCATTTTCTTCAAATAAATCTTATGTGGATTTTGAGCTGTGATTAGCAATCAGTAAAGTGCAATCTTAAAGAATATATATATATATATAAATATATAAATATATATAAACTTTCAGTATGAAAATGTTTTCTTTATTGAATCTTGCTTTTTTTTTAACGTACCTGCTTATCGCTTATGTTTGATTCTGACAAATACAACCCCCCCCCCCCCCCCCTCCCCCTTAATGTACAGTGAGTTTTGAAACAATCAGAGGAGAGTATGTGGGAAGAATAAAAAACAAAAACCCAACAGAGGCACCTTAGAGACTTTCATTCTGTCAACATCTACCTGTACTCATCAGTCAACTCATTTTTCCTCCTCTGAAATTGAGCCAAAACAAGGAGTTTTGTGTGGTGGTCTTGGTATGGCAAGGCGGACCTCGACCACAGGCTGTCGCTGACACCAGCTGAAGACTTTACGGAGATAAACCTGCACACAAAGAAGAGCAATACATTCTGATCAAAGTGTTTGATGTCCAAAATCAGAGACAAAGGGTCAAGGTCAGACTCGCTCTCTTTCTGAAGCAGCTTCAAGTCGCGATGTGAGGTCTCTCAGCTGGTCATTCACTTCGCAGCATCTTCTGTTTGTTTATTGTTTGTTTGTTTGCTTGTTTGTTTGTTTTTGTTTTGTTTTTTAGTTTTCATAAACATCACTTGAAATGTTCTCACCTCACTTTGGGCGGTTTTGTGGGTTATCACCAGAAGTTTGGTGATTGAAATGCAGGAGTTGCACACCTAGTTACATACATACACTGCTTTGCAAAACTGTTAATCCTTGAACTATCTGACATTCCGTCATGCTAAAATGACAAACATCAATGTATGGTCCTGGGATTTTATGTGGTAGACCTATAGTAGTAGTGTGTAGCTGTCAAGTGGGAGGACACTGATACATTCTGATTCTGCTTTCAATGCAAATAAGTAAAAATCTGAAAAGTGCAGAGCGCGTACGCATCCCTGAGTCAGTACTTTAAACGTCTGACGTCTTTGCAGAACAGCAGCATGCAGCCTGAGATTTCAGTGGGCTTCTTTTAAAAGCTTATTAATTCACTTCTCTTCATTTAGAGTTATCAGAGTAAAGGGGGACGGAAAAAATAAGCACATCTTTTTTTGTTCCCGCTCCGCAATCACGCACTACTTTGAAAATCCCCACAAAACCACATTAAAGTTTATTGTTGTAACGTGGTGAAATGTGATCAAGTTCAAGGAGTCTGAAAACTTTTGCAAAGCACTGCACATAATACAGATATTATTATGAAATTGTAACATTATATCACAGAAGATTAAGACTGTAGATGCAGTTACTGGCAGAATTGTCTCTCAGAAAACATCACACTTGACCTCAATCAGGGAATTCAATTAAAAGTATATTTTTATGGTCCTAAAGGCAACTAGCTCCAGCGCTTTTGATTCCGTTTAAAAGCTTCAGGCTTTAGGTACCGAGCCAGCCGATGTTATAAGATATAGCGCTGCCAAATGCAGTTATTGGGCAGAAGCCAGTAAAAATACACAGCAACCTTTTTTTTTTTGATTAAGGTATCTTGAAATCCATATGCTTTTACACTAACGCCTACAAACATGCACACACACACACACACACACACACACACACGTCAAAAGCTCTCACTTTTAGTAAAGAAGCCAAATCCAGGGAACAGTTTTTCACACATGCAGAGTTCATGCGGCCCTCTCGTATGTTACCATTATTTATGTATATTGTTTGTGCACATGTCATTACGCCCAGTTGTATTATCGTTTTGGCAAAAAGCATATTAGCACCTTCTTTGTTTATTGAGATGATTTTCAGATAATTTTATTTCAGATGTCAATTTATAAACAAATATTCGTCATATTTTATCATCCGTATAATGTATTAGGACTCTTTTTTGTGTGTGTGTGTGTGTGTGATTGAGGGACACTTCACGTGACGGCTTGTAACTCTTTCTCTTATGTAAAAAAAAAATAATAATTTTCTTGGATCTTTTGAAATGTTGTAATATATGTGATAGTGAAGATACAAAGCAATTACAAAGTTCTACAACCTGTACATACAACGGAGAAATAGGGCTTTCGATTCGTAGATGCAGGAGATACATTTATACTCGTAAAGTCTTTTTTCTGAGACCGTAATTTATCTAATTTGATATACAGCGAAAATGGACTAAAGGTGTTCATCATGTAAATTATCATTATGTGATGTTCTATAACAGGTTTTTCTTTATTATTATTATTATTATTATTATTATTATTATTATTATTATTACTGTTCTGGTTTGGGGTTAAACAAGTTCACGATCAAATGATTATTTTTTATTTTATAAGGCTGCACCAGTGTTTGCTATAAAACAACAAATTATTTATATACACTGACCGTATTAAGGTACTTGAATGCCTGTGTTGGTATTTTGCTATTTTACAGTAGAAACCAGGTATTTACGCATACATGCGCATATTTTTACTCACTTTCTGATATTAAATATGATCAGATTTTTCCTATTTTAGGTCAGTTAGAGTTATTATTATTATTATTTACTAAATGCCAGAATAATGAGATCATTATTATGTATTTTTTATAATGACAATAAATCAGAAACTCATTTCATTTTTGATACCTCTCCAGAAGCTTCTTACAGTATTCTGCTGGAATTTTGTCCCATTCCTGACAGAACTGTTCTGACTGAGTCAACACACACACACAACTTTTCAGCTCTTCCACAACGTCCCATGGGACTGTGGTCAGGATTATGTCACTGGATCACTCCAGAACGTTGACTTTGTCGATTTTGAGTCGTATTGTAACTAATCTGGTGGGACGCTTAGGATGGTCATCCGTTTGGAAGACACGTTTGTACCCGAGCTTTAAACTTTGAGGCTGACATCTTGAGATGTTGCTGCAGTTATTTCCACACGTCTGCTTTGTGAAGTGCACTGATCCTTCCTGCAGCGGCCAGGGGTGGGCAATCCTGGTCCTCGAGGGCCGGTGTCCTGCAAATCTTAGAAATCTCCCTGGTCCAACACACTTGAATCCAATAACTGAATCACCTCCTAAGTGCAGTCAAGTTCTCCAGAGTCCTGCTAATGACCTCATTATTTGACTCAGGTGTGTTGAAGTAGAGATGCATCTAAAAGTTGCAGGAGACCGGCCCTTGAGGCCTGGAGTTGCCCACCCCTGAAACAGACCCGCAACATGATGCTGTCAATCCCATAAACTTTCCCAGAAAATATGACAATAATCATTGTGGTCGAACACTTCAGTCATTTCAATTGTTGTTGTTTTTGTTAAGAATTATTTTGGCACGTGTGGCCTTTTTTTTTGACAGCAATCTAAGTGGCCTTTCAGCCTATTTTGATACAAGACTAGTTGTCACAGGATTTGGCTGATTTCGTTTGATTTGTCCATGATGGCACACATGGAAGCAGCATTGTTTTAGTGCATGTAAATCTCAGAATTGAAGGAAAAATAAATACATAAACATTATTCTGGAATTTAGGAAATGGAAATAATTTCCTCAAACAAGTCAAGTTTTGCCTGTCCAAATCACAGAGGGTGAGGAGAAAAAAATGGTTGTGTCTTTTTTTAATACAGTGTATGTAAACATCTGGTTTCAGCTGTACCTGAACGACAACAATGAAAAAAAAAAAACAGACAAATCAATCACATATCAACAAGACATGTGCTCTTTATTCAGTATATCTACAAATGATGTTGGATGCCTTAATACACCAATGTTTAAACAATTCAATTAGACTTGAAGGTGACATCTCCATGGAGACAGGGTGTTATCGTATTCCCCCTCCCCTTCCCTCCTCTACACACCGCATCTCTTTCCTCGTTTTGAAGCATAATTTTGTTGCGGCAACCAGGGTCAAAGTTATGCAATAATGATAAATAGTGCCTCATATCACAAACTTGTAATATCACCTGCCCTGTGCAATGTTTCGATTCCAACACGTGTTCTTCAATTGCTACTTTTCAAAAGGGGAAATAATGATTTATTTTTATTATGGATGTTATTTGGGAATAATAATAATAATAATAATTTTTAAAAAAGCACAGACAACAATATGCAAGTAGGACCTCTAACATTGAACCTTCTCTTCGCACGGAGCCTTATATCACGGTGTCAAACTCAGCGTCCCACTGCAACACGCTCACCGGTTTGAAGCACGTCATTACTTTGGCTGCAATAAGTTCTCGTCCATAAGGGGGTAAACCTGAGTTACGAAGGCCTCTGGATGTTTCAGCTACAGCACGGCGATTTCAAATTAGGCCATGAGGAATCGAATCCACGGTTTGGTAGTTTATGCCTTTGTTAATGATTTGAGACTTTCGATCAGATAAAAAAATATATATATTTTAATTTCTGTGTAACATCTGATTTTGGATATTTTTTTTCTCTCTCTCTCTTTCTCTCTCTCTCTTCTGGTTTTGAAAACTTAAGTAGTGAAGCCAATGCCTATGTTTCAAGTTTGCTAATATTACGTAATTGTTGTTCCTGTATTTATGTAAAGTGAGTGTTGTGTAAATATATTCAGATCTTTTCATTCTTACCGTGAGGACAAAAAAAAAAATGTGATTATGCTTCAAAAGGGAGATTCTGCTAATGGGTAAAAAAAAAAAAAAAAGACATTTTTAACCCTGGTATTTTTAAAAAGAATAATTTTAAAAACAGGTGTCCTTCTGTTTTCTCTTTTTTTCCTGTTACAATTTTATTTTCTCCAAAAGTTGGTTGAGTAACAAGTCAGTGTTTTTTGCCTTTTATTTTTTTCTTGTACTTTTTTTTTTTTTTTCAAATGGATGGAGCTGTGAAATTAAGATAAGTTCAAACATATACATGTATATTGAAATGAATGGAGGCATGAAGGTTAATAAAGTTGCATTTTGTATGTAACACTACTGGGATTGGAGCCCCTTTGCTATCTATGATTGGGATGGATGGAATGTGGTTTCGGTGACACATTTGAGTGACATCTGAGAACCTTGCTCACGCCGACATTCGGAAACCTAATCTGGATTTGGGGGTAACCATTGGTGTGGAGGGCAGCTAGTGGGATGCTGGGGCTGCAGGGCCACCCCTGAGCCAGCAGACGGACACAAGCAGTTTAAATCGACAGAAAATCCACAAAGGACAGCAGCAAAGTTTACATTAACAGTGTTGTGAAAAAGTATTTTCTCCTGTACAGATTTCTTTTTTTTTTTTCATTTTATTTAGTTCACTTAGATGTTTCACATCTTCAGAGCTTTTTTTTTATATACCAGAAATAAAATTAAAAAAAAAAACTGTTTTGAAATGATCACTTTGAAAAGTATTTAAAGGAAAAAATCTGACCCTTTGCGAAAACATAGCTGCCTTCTCCACAGTTCACAACATTCAGCATAATCTGAGTTGAGTTTTAATTCCAGACTTGGAATAGGCCATGCCAGGACCTACTTTTTTTTTTAAGGGCTTGCTTGTTTACTTGTTCCATCAACTTACTGTATGTACACTGTCCTGGAACAAGAAACCAGAGCTAGAACATCATGTTTGAATGTCTGCATGATGTTCTTCTCCTGAAATGCTTTGTTCGATTTACGTCAAATATAAGAAAACACACTGTACCGTACAGTACAGTACGGTAACACACTGTACAAACACACTGTACCGTACAGTATGTTTGTCTCGTCTGATCACAGGACATTTTTGCACTTAGCTTTGCACAGGGACCTGTACTTGTTAAACAGGTCTATGTGGGCCCTAGTCCAACTCATCTCCTCCTCTCAATGATGCTGTACCAGCAGAAAAAAAAATAACCCAGAGATGAAAATGTCAAATTTCCATGTAAATATGACAAAGAAGCACCTTAATTTGGACTCTGCGCGTAAAGCTACTGGTCAGCCAGCTCAATTCAGCTCACCATTTTAAGTCTCATCTGAAAGAAGTTCTAATCACAGTTGGAAAAAATTAACAATTAAAAATGCTAAAAGAAAACACAACAACAAAACAGTTAAATTAAATATATCACCATGCAAAATACTGAATTTTAAATTTCAGTATTGAAATTGGCAGAAGAAAATTGGTCCACTTCTAGTCACTATTACCCATGATCCCGCTTGGCTGTTCCACTGCAGAACCATTTAAAACCACAGCTGAGGTCTGGCGTACTCTTTAATGTTTTTAGCATTTGTCCAGAACATATCAGAAAGTCACATTCTTACTCTGATTTTATTCAAACTTCCACGTAAAATATCACATCTCTCAAAATAAAACCACGTTGCTTTGTTGCTATAATCTGGCAACCAACACAGAGTGATATTTTAAGCTCTGGTATGCTCCGACACAGCATGAAGCCAATGCAGTTTCTAAGAACAGGTTACAGTTTAGAGGAAACACCCCGAACATCATGTACAGTGTTCCATCATAACTGGATCTGGATGAATGTTTTTGTCAGCTGCTAAAGAATTCATGTGATTACAAGCTATTCCCTCTCCACTACATTCTTTTTTTTGTCTTCGTCCGTATAATATCACCTTTGAGATTTATCACTTCGACTGTAAAGGGGAAAAAAACTGAGAGTACATTAGGCTGTTCCTACATGCAGGTAACCTCCTTTGCTCTCGGGAACAAGCTCGGGCACCTTCTGCGGTTTCTTGGCACCCTTTGTCGGCACCTCCTCTGTGACTCATGTCACAAACGTACACTCTCTGAACTGTAAATAAAGACAAGAACATCTTGTTTCGTTTGTCACAATTACACTAAAACTGGTTCTAATGATGGTGTACCTGAAGGACTAATTATGGAATTCCAGGTCAAACTAAAAGGACTTGATCAGACAAAAGGATGGTGTGTGCTTTCATTTTTACTCAATGGAAATCTAGGTAAAAACCCAACAAAGTGTTGCTCTGTTCACATGCACATGAGCACCATAAACTTAACCGCTGGACTCTTATCAGGTCGTACAATCCAGTAAGCGAAATGGCTGATGAACAATCACAGAGTATCAAGATATGACTTGTTTTGCAGCTGAAGGCAACTTACAGTCGTTGACCCTGATATTAATTCCTCAATGTAGCAAGTGTTTAAAAGATCAGTGATGCTATCTGTGTGACAGCCAGAGCCTCCCCAAAATACGGATGCTGTAACAGGACAGTAACACCAGAAAATTCATGACTGAAATAGAAACAGCTGAAAAGAGAAAGATTTTCCATCATGTCTGCCATGACGAAGCAATCAAAGCTCAGATTCCCCAAAGTTTTAAGAGACCCCTGATTTAATTCCTGTCTGACTTCACCTTTTAGTGAAAACGACAAATCATGTTTTAAGACTTGGCCGACTAAAGCTAAAATGAGGATAGATTTCCAAATTATGACTATGACAAAGTTACATTTTAGTAAAAGGTTATTGCTAAATCTAAAAGAAAATGCGCTGGGAGCATAAGGGTGATCTTTAATTAACCACTAACACAAAGTCCTCTGCCACGATATAAAAGCGAAATAAGGTCAAAGAAAATATTTCCATTGGCTGCTGCTGAGAATAGCTCCACAGAATACAGAATCATGGTGTGTCAGTATAGTTTTCACACTCTGCATCTGCATTTTGGGTTAATTGTGATCACATATGTGACAACATGTCAGCTAAGGTTGAATTTTCCTAATTCTACTGCTGAGGAAGCAAATAATTATTTAGCATCTGCAAATATCTTACATACAGATAATGCTCGACTGCTTAATATAGTTTCTGAGAAAAAAAAACTAGATGTTTACTTTGTTCTTCTGGCTTTCAATGTAAAGCTACTATGATGCTGGGTCAAGAGCTTTTAAAAACTTTGTATTTTTGAAATTGCTGTCTTAACCCTCCTGTTATGTTCGTTTCTGGGGTAAAGCAACAATGTTTGCGGGTCAATTTGACCCGGGGAGTGTTTAATCATGCAATAGTGTCAGAAACCAAAATATTCCTTCAAAACATTTTTGTATCTGATTATTAACTCCAATACTAAGCATTTCAATCAATATTTGTGCAATGATGTTATTTTATTTCTCAGAAATTAAGGATCAATGACGACAACCTACTCATTTACTCATTTGGACATAAAAAATTTAATTTACATTTTTTGTCCACTGAATAAAACCTAGACACAAAAACAAACTATAATTTCCTTGAAACTGATCTTTGGTAAATTTTTTCATTTTACATTTTTTTTTTTTTTTCAATGGGTGATCTTTATACTTGAACTTGAGACACATACTGTTCAGGGTCAAATTGACCTACTGATTAAAATCAAGATAAATGAGTCATGCAGAGAGTATTTATGTTTCCCTCCACTTCTGCTGAGTGTCACTCAGAGTGGGTGGAGTTTGTCCACAGAAACAGAAAAGATTCCCGTCAAAAGTTGTATGAACACCTGCTTTCTCACAGTTTCCTAGTGAAGTAAAGAGAGTAGTGAGAAAGACTTAGACTTAGACTTGGACTGACTTTATTATCATTTTGCATGCACAGGGTGTATGAAAGTGGGCTGGCGTGTGTCGAGGTGTGCACACGTGTGTGGTGTGTTGTGTTTGTGTGTGTGTGGCGAAAAATGGTTCATAGCTGCAAGGAAACATATAGAATTGGACATTTTTTAATCTTTTTTTGCACTTCAACTTGACTGCCGGGTCAAATTGACCCAAACAGTATCTATGTGAAAAGTAGACGCAGGGGTTGGTACAAATGTGTAAAATGAATACATTTTCAATTTATATGTAGAGTGCACCTATTAAGACAAATAGAAAACGTTTTATGCGAAAAAAATACTTCCAAGTATTTTTTAAAAAAAATTTCAACTTTAAAACGGGTCAATTTGATCCGGAACATAACAGGAGGGTTAAGTAAAAACAAACATTAAGAATTGCTTTATTCATTGCGCTGCACACTGATCTGCAATAAAAAAAATCTATGTGAATAAAAAAAGAGACAAACAAAAAGGACTCATTGATAGCATATTTTTATTTATTTATTTTTTGTTTATACATTTTTTCTTATTGTTTAATCTTGAACTCGCACTTTAAGGTGAGTGAGATGTGCAGAGCTGTAGATGTTGCTCTGGGTTCTTTGGTGATCTGGATGAATCGCTGATGAACACTTGGGGGTATTTCAGCCCTAAAACAGATCCACCACTGTTCCATGTTTTCTTCATGTGCAGATAATGGCTCTGACTGTGTTTAACTGAACTCAGAAAATCTTAGCACAAGACTTTGCAACCTTGTTCCAGATTGAGATTATGCTAATGACTTTGTTTCTCATCTGTTCTTAGATTTCATTGCAGAATGCTGTCACGCCTTTTGAGACTTACAGTATTTATTTACTTTTTTTTTTTTGCCAGCTTCTTGCTGTCAGACTTGATTTCTCGATTCTGCAGGTTAGGCAGCAATCAGGATTGGGTGAGGCTAGTCAAATTAAACCAAGAAAATGTGACAATAAAACACTTAACTGTTCAGTTCTTTCTGCATGGAGTTTGCATTTTCTGCTCTAGCATACATAGATTCTCTCTGGGTACTCCAGCTTTCAGTCAGCCAAAAAAATATAAATGTTGGGTTAATTATGTACTCTAAATTATCCTAAGAAGTGTGCGTGTGTGTGTGTTTATGGGCTGCGCTGTGATGAACTGGAATAGGAGGTACTATGCCTCTTGCCCAAAGACCCATAGAGATTACTAGCAGCCCTCCCATAACCCTGCTTGAATAAACAGCTATAAACAATGGATAAATAGATGAAAACCAGCACATCATTTGAAAAATGCCCCTTTGTATTAACTTAGCTTGTCTTTGTCTAATGTCAAAATGTGTCTGACGACCAAAAAGCAAAACAAATCTGTAACGGGGCTAATATTTCCCCCTTGTAATCATTGTGCTTTCTAAGTGAAACAATTGCCGTCTAAAAATCAAACAATCTTTTTATTACAGAAAAAGGAGAAAAAGCATGAACACTGCTCTTTTACTTAAAAGTATCATAAACCTGGCAGTTTCAAAGTCATGCTCTGAGCAACGCCCTGACTCCATGACACAAACTGTGCTCTACGCCAGAGTACTTTCTTTCTCCTATTTTCATCTTAAATGTGCAGCTTTTCCCGATGCTCTCCACAGTTCGCAAACACAATCATGCTTTTCACCTGCAGGCTAAAACAACATCCTTTTTCCTTTCAGTTGGCAGCACAGAGCCTTCATAAATAAACTTGCACAATGCTGATAGGATCTACACAATCGACAGTTCAGATATAAAAATTGTCCAACGTTCATATGTGGCATGTTATCAAAAAAAGGCTTGAAAAAGGACAAATTTGGTAAAATAGATTGAGCTGATACATCTGCAAATATCTCATGTTGATGAGAAAGTAAGGCAACAATCAGATTTAATATTCTTACAATAATAATAATAATAACAATAAAAACACTTAGCGGCAGGTCAGAACATTAAACTGTATCCTTTGAGCGTAAATAGAATAAATTGCAGTCTTTTTTTATTTATTTTTTTTCCCAGTATTTTGTCCATTTTAAGGAAAAGCTTAAAAGACTGGACAGATACAGCTGAGGGGTCCCTTAGCTCTGGTGTCTCTTGGTGTGCAGGGCCAGGTGGTCAGAGCGGGAGAAACAGCGGCTGCACACGCCGCACTGGAAGGGCTTCACCCCGGTGTGCTTCCTGAAGTGCCGTGTCAGCTCATCGGAGCGGGCAAAGCGCCATTCGCATCCTTCCCAGGAGCACTGGTATGGCTTCTCACCTGCGCCGGGCAGAAATCACACGGTAAAGCTAAAATGGACACCCACAACTTTTTTTTTTTGTGGATCTACACCCCACCCGTTCTCCCTCAAGGACATCATCTAAGAGTCTTGTTGAGAGCTCACATCTAATAAAACAGTTTGGAAAAGGAGGAAAAAAAGGGAATAGCATGCCTCATCTGCGGGCCATAAATCATTGCATGTTTCTACCTAACCTCCCCCCTCCTTCTCCCGCTTTACGAGAACTGAAGAGTTTATGTGATTTGACAGCAGCGAGATGTGGGCCAGACAGAATGAATATGCAAGCCAAGAAAACTTCTCTGCCTGGCAACATCCTCATGTACACCCCCAAAATAAGATATGCAACTTCAAGAAGTTTACCTGTGTGGGTTCGTAGATGAGCCTTTAGATGAGACGACTTTGTATATACTTTCTTGCAACCTTACGAAAAAGAAACAAAAAAACATCTTTTAGCCACACATTTTACCAACGTTTATCTCAACTGCCAGTCGTAAGGACTTGTAGTCGAACCTGGAACATCGCAGTGGTGAATCCTGCGTCTTTCCAGATCAGGGTTGTTCCTCCGGTTGTATTTGGCTGGCGCCGACTGCGCCAACTCCGGAGACAGAGGTCCGACGCTTGGTGTCGTCTGAGCTGGTGCCAGGCTGGAGTCCTGCACCGGTCCGCCAAGTGGACATTGCGTGAACGCAGGAGCGTACGTTTGGTCGTGGCTTTGATTCGAAGGATCGCTGGAAGTCTGTCTGGGATCAGTGTGGGTCTGGAGTGTTGTCTTACAGGCAATGCTGGTTTCGTAGGAGGGAGGAGGGGAGATGTTATGAAGGATCTCCTTGTTGGTGTCTGGACTCGGAGGTTGAGAATTTGGCGGAGACGGTGGCAGATAGGTTGATCTAAACTGATGGCCAGAGTGCTGGTTGAATGGAAAACATTCAGTCTGTGAAACGTTTGGTAGTTGTCCCACGTGGAGATTCCTGACTGGAAAACTTAGTGGGGTGATGGGGAAAGAGTTCTGCTCTAAATCAGTGTTCAACATCTGAAACTGGGGAATTTCTTGGAATTCTGGCACTTCCTGCTTGATGAAAAAGCTACCACCAGGAGTGTCAGCTGCTTTAAACATTCCTGAGTACTCTGGGAAGGTCGTTGGTGCTCCGTTGCCCTGGCAGGTCGAGTGCATCAGGGACTGTGGTGGCTCCGCTTTGATTTGCCTCACAGTCCGGCAGGGGCCGGGTTGCAAGTAGGCGACATCGGGAAGGAGCAGGCTCATGTTGACGCTGTAAGAAGAGCTGAAGTCTTCGGGGAAAAGTGACTCCAGCATGGGAGCACTATCCTTGTCAAACATTTTTGAATTTACTACGTCATGAAGTAGGTAGGTGTCCATCTCAGTTTTACCCTGGTAGAAAAAACAAAAGGGAAATGGCTTGGTAAATAACACAAAAACTGCACAGCTACCTTTTTTAACTCAAATGATTGGCTTACGCTGTTTAGATGAAAGTTTTGAGCAAACACCGAACCAAAAATTGTGATCCAGTTTGTTAAAGAAAGACTGGATCAGGCAGCCATGTAGAAATGTATGACCTACTCTCACTTAACTTAACTTTCCACAAGATCAAATAGAAAATAGTAAGCTTGTGAAATGACGTTGGGTGACAATGTATACAAAGTGTTTGAGACTTTGATTCACAGCAGGTTTGATCTATTAAGTAGTTAGCGCAGGCTCCTGCTGGCCATGGTTGACTTTCATGAAAGAACTGGTCATTAAATCAGTATTGATAGGTAATATTTTACCTATCCATCTTGACCTGTTCTGACCATTTTCTAATATCGCAACTTAACCATAGCTAGCTCACGCTAACCAAAACACTCTTCGGTGGAGAAGTTGTTATTGTAGGAAGAAGATTCAGTTAGACATTTTATCTGGGATGTGTTATACTGAAGCCAGAGGGGACACAGTGTCCAGCTTTTCTGTGGCCATCACAGGAAGTTAGACAGTGGCAGGTGCTGGTCATTTCATTCCTTTCCCCTTTTATACATTTGTAGTGTTTATTGTTTCCTACCAGAATGTTTTGGGTATGAAAAGGAACCGTCTGCCACATGACATCAACTTGAAATGCCTTGGGGACATTTTGTCAAACTGGCGAACAGAAACATTGAACCAAAGCCCAAGTCAGCAGATACCAGAATGGATAAACAAAGTCATACTGTCTTGTCTTTTTAAGGTTAACAAAAATCCCCCAAAAAAGACAGATTAAAACAAAACAAAAATGTTTTGAATGCTGCTCAGGATAGTTTATGAACACAAACTGGAATCTGGTAAAAAAATAAATAAATATATATATATATATATATATATATATATATATATATACATATATACTGGCAGGTCAAACCTGGTAATTGGCTGAGTCTGATCAGTGCACCTCTAGTGTTACATGTATCAAGCATAAAATTTGCTATTCAAATTCCTTTTTTTGTTGTTTTGGTCTCAAATAGCAAATGTATTAGACAAAATGAAACTCAGGACTTTATTTGTTTGTATCTTCATAATGTTTTAGGCAGATTTAAACCAAAATTACAAATCTGTTACTCTAGCTCCATTTATTTAACTTATTTAGCCATCCAGGTCATTTGTAACTTTGGTCGGTTCTCTGATTGAAAAGGCTTTACGTGTTCAGTAAAACACATTTCACACAGGAAGTAGTAAGTGGCATACCGCTTCCTACCTTCATTTCCTGCGTAAATCTCAATTGAATGCAAATGTGACTGCAGCTTAAAGGTTGGTTAAATTGAATTTGCATAAACGACCAAGCGGTTTTTGAGATGATAGAAGTCAAGTTTGGTCTTTGCCCCTCTTACCTTATGGACCAACTGGACAGTAGTTATGCTAAATTAAGATGGTAAGAGAGCTCTGTACTGCAGATAAGATAGCAACTGTTGTTAACCTCTTCACAGAACCCCATTTCAACAAATTCTCAACTATCCAATAAGTGATAAAAAAAAAAAATTGGTCACTTCAACCCATGTTTTGGGCTAGAACCTAACCCAATACGTGAAATCAAACTAACGTAATTTAACGTAGTTAATTCATGTTTGGATTGGCAGTTTCATTTTCAAGAGTGAAGAAATTGAATCAAGCTCCTAATGTGACTTAAGTCTCAAAATTGGTATTAAGAGTTTTTTGTTTGTTTTTTTAATTGCCTCTGTATTGATGAGGCCAATGTTTTGTTTTGTTTTGTTTTGCTTTTTCCTGTCTTGGACTTTGCATCATTGGTTGCACCACATGTCATTCTAGACTGTAGTTCCACTTTGGGGATGGATGTGTACCAACACAACAGAAAATCAGCTGAACCTGCAGCTCCGATTTACAAGTAGCTCTGTGCAAAGGCTTCATGCTGCATGTAAGCTCTTTTTAAATGCACAGCTGAAATTAGAACATCCAGTTGCTCCACAGGACTATGCAGGACAAGTTTCAGGGACGGGTGCACATCCCATTCATCCCCAACACACCACAATGAATGTCAGCATCAGCGATCTTAAATTTGTCTTTATTCACCATTCGTCTCACAGCAGCCATCAATGTTAGGATCAGACCCTTGAAATGAAAACAAATCTGTTCCTCACACCAAATCTGCAGGCAACAGAAAATTAAATGATAATAATAAAAACAAAATAATAGCGACACAGTGATGCAGAGAGGCAATGCAAGTGCAAAAAATAAAATCAACCCTACCAGATTATAATCTGGGAAAGATGAAATTCCCAGGATGGCGTTGCACTGCACTTCTCCATGATCCTCACCTCTCAGACCGTCGGATGATGTCAGCGGCGCCGCTGGGTGGCTTTTGTGGAGAAACTGCGCGTCCTGCCCCGGAGCAACCGAGACCGAATTCGTCACAGCTGCGGCCATTAAAAGCGTAGATAGCCTTATACTCGTTCGATTTGCTTAAACAAATAAAAATAAAAAATAAAATAAAAATGCCCGAATTAATCTGAATTGTTGTTGCTTCGACAACAATCCCCGGCAACCCAGCTGTCAAACGCTCATCCTCCTCTGGTTTGCACTGGCCTGTCAAATTACGCAACGTCGTAATATCAGCGCGTCTGCAGGGCGGCGCCGAACACGTGCAAAATAAACAGGACAACTAGGCGGTACTTAGACACACCGAGTGTAATGAATGCTGAGGTTTGGCGATAAAGAGGAGAAATAAACTTGGGGTTGGGATTTTTTTTAAAAATTTTTTAAGTTTATGATGAGCTAATCCGACTCAGGGTTGTTTGTTTGTGTTCAAGATCAAGAAATAAGGCACACACACAAGGAAAGTTATTTTTAAAAAATATATATATTCTTATGGTTCAATTCCCACAGTAAATGTGGTTTTCTAAATATAGTCCCTCGTTTAAATGGGAAGTTTAGACCTTAAATATCCACACAGACAAAATTATTTTCAGTTTGAAAAAAGGCTTTTTTCATTCCTCTGACAATGTATTTCTGTTTCTCACCAATAATATTAAGAACTAAAATAGATAGATAGATAGATAGATAGATAGATAGATAGATAGATAGATAGATAGATAGATAGATAGATAGATAGATAGATAGATAGTGCCTTGAAAAAATATAACATCAAAATCTTTCAACATTTTCTTTGTTTCAAAACAAATTTCAATTTATTTTATTGATATTTTGTGACGTGACAGTGTTGAAGTGAAAAGCTTTCAAGATTTTTGTTTGAAATGAACATTTAGAAAAGTTTGGCTGTACACATTTATTTAGCTCCTTTTGAATGAATAAAAAAAAAAAGCCACATCAAAGATCAGAAGATACCAAATTGAATTTTTGGTCTCTTTGCAATAATAATAATAAACAAAACGCATATTATGGTGGAGAAGTGACACTTCACATGAACATCTTCCTCATCATGAAACGTGACAGTGGCAGCATCATGCTGTGGGAATGCTTTTCTGCTGCATAAATGAGAATATGATCAAAGTTGATAGGAAGATGAATGGAATTAAATGCAGAACAATCCTGAAAACAACAAACTGTTTGGGGGTGCAAAAAAACCTTGACAGTGAGGCAGAGATCCTCCATCCAGAGGACAGCAAACATCCATACAGCCACAGGTATAATGAGGGCATTTAGATCACAGCATATTTATGGCCTAGTCAAAGTGCAGATCTAAATACACTTGAGAATCGGAGGCACGATTTGACAACTGCCTGGTTTAATACAAAAGAACCTCACAATTTTGATGGTACTGAAGAACTTTTTTTTAATTATTAATACACCAAAATGTTAAATTGCTCAAGGAACATAAAGCACTAGAGCTGTTTACAGCGATATTCATAGCTTTTTATACATACATAGATTATGCATAATTCAGAAATATTTATAAGAAAGTTATAAGAAAGTATAGAATTTCTTTTTTTCTCTCTCTCACAAAGAGCTTCCACATCAGGAAGAAAATGTGATTTCTCTCTTCCACATTACTCACTAACACTTCTGTTTAGATTCGCACTTTTTGTGAGTCTTTTTCAGTAGGAGCTGGGAGTTTCACTCTTTGCCTCTTCGTTTACTGTCTATTGGTTTCGTCGTGTTCTTGTCCACATTACCTATAATTAGAATAGTAAAACAACACTCTTATAGAGGTTAAATCATGTTAGTCTACACTTTTCTTTTCTTTTTTTTTTTTTTTTTGGTTCATTTTCAGATTTTCTTTTCGATGACCCAGCAAGCCTCGAATCCCTGGTCTGGCATGTTAAATACGCCACGGCGGTGCAGCTGTCTGTCATGGCTGCATACTTGATGCCAACATTCCTGAGCCTGCAGCGAAGCTCTCATGCAAATACATTGTGTTTCATTCTTACATTCGGGACTTACGATCCGATCTGATATGTGTCTGCAGTTGTTGGAAGTTTGTCTTTAAATAAGCACATGATGCACTCAGCTTTTACTGACTGATTTAAAGAAATTCTCCTCATAGAGTTTCTGTTCCTATTTGGATCCCATCGACACGGGTTTTGGAACATCATAACAATACAGACTTGACTTGCGGTTCTTAATGGTTTTTTTTCCCACAAAAGTGTACAGTGTGTCAGCAGATGTTAGTGTAACGATCTGGAACGGTGTGTCCCAGTGACGGAAGAATGAGAGTGAGCCAGGTTTCATTGATTGGGTACACATGAAAACCCGGTGTGTATGTAAGATTTTTTTCATGAGATCTTTTTCATAACCACATGCACCTTCGGGCAGTTCTTGTCCTCTTATTAAATCACTGTAACTGCATCCACTGCGGGCTTGAATGAACATGTTTCAGATATCAGCACCGCTGGAGTTATATAAGGTCAATTGTACAAACAGGCAGTGGGAAAATAAAAATCAGAATTAAACTAAGTGCTCAGTTTTGTCCTTGAACTGCTTGGGAATAAATCAATTCACTACTGCTTTTTACATGATATTGCTTTTCAAATCAACAAGTTTTTTTGTTGTTTTTTTTTTTCATTTTCCCCAACTAATCAGATCTGGTATCTTTATGACTTTAAAATCTAATTTATTTTCAATTTTGAAACAACAGTTCCAATTTTTGTTTTTACTTATTTTCACTCCTTCCTGCATTTATGGAGCATTTATGAAGCGTCTAAAGTGTTGCTCAAATAATAACAACTCTTATTTGTAAGCACTAACAAACAGGCAGAAAATGTTAAAATGTCAAAGGTCGTACTAAAACAACATTTATGAAACACTGAAATGAACGAGGACAAAATAATATCAGAACTAAGGTCGCCTTTTTGTATGTTGTAATTATGGTTCTGGACCTTTTGACATCACCAACAACACAAGTGACATTTTTTTGTAGTCATCTAAAATTTCCTTTGCACCTGGCAGCCTTGCAGTCTGACACCTGCTGTAATTTCAGCTTCGTTTCTTTCTGAAACTAAAGTTGTCGCTACCCTCTAAAAACTGGATCACTTTAACGCAAATGCTGTGTTTATGCTAATAAACTTCACAGAATATAATTTGACCAGATATTATAGAAAAAAAAAAATCTGACATTCATCTTCCACAGGACGAAATGATAAGATGGTAAAATTATTTGTGTGTATTAATGTTATTGTCAGTGGATGGTGTTAATGTCTTTAGTTCACACTGGTTCACCTTTTGTCTGCTATATAATTAGCACAGGCTATTATGCTCAGACTCAACACATTGTCATACTTCACCCAAATGATTGATCAATATACTGTACATAGGCAATATTTTATATGATGTCACATGGAGCAGAAGTCAAATCTGCTGAAATTTTGACTTCTCAGCAGGCAGAGAAGTCAAAATCTTGACCTTTTCCCAGTCACTAAATGCACCATGAGATACCAAGTGGCTATCTAAAACACTCTTTGGTGTGGAAGTTATGTTTGTTCAGACTCAACGCTAGCTAGCTAGATTTGATGAAGCCAGAAAGGCGGAATAGGAACCTGCTCTACAACTGTTTGGCTAATGAGTATTTGCAGCTTGTTCTGGATGCATATTCCAGGAAAAACTCTTGTGCAGTGTCAAAGAAGTATGAAAGGTAAGGTAAGGTAACTTCAGTTATATAGCACATTTTCAGCAACCAGGCAATTCAAAGTTCTTTACATGAATTAGAAGAAAAATACAACAAAACAACGAACCAAAGTAAAGAGCGAAAGAAGAAAAACAAAAACAAAAAAGTGTAACCCCATGTTTGAGAATAAGTAGTCTGTGATATATACTGTACAGTAGCAGAGGTTTCTCTGGATTCTAATTTCTCTTGTTCTAATAATGTTGTAGGTAAGTTTTTCTAGATAAGCTAATAGGAGTTTCTCTGGATTCTAAGTTTGTTCTAATTCCTGAATATATAAACTAGATGCTCCTGTTATAGGTATATATACTCCATAATTTATAAGCTAGAAGGAGTTTCCCAAAGTGTTTTTATTCTCAAATGGACCATGGCATCTGTATGACAGCTTATTGCATCCACTGAAATTCTTCACCAAAAGACTGCTTCATAAAATAACATAAATATTTCTACCAGGTGTTTGGCCTTGACCCTCAGACTTCTGCTTGGTTCAATCTGACGTGTTAGATTGCAGTAAAAAGCAGCACTCTGTTCAGCCTGAAGCTTCTCACATGTCTTATCTGCTGCTATCTCCTTTTATCTTCCTTTTTTTCTCACATTTGGCAACATTCACAGGTTTCTCTCTTTAGGTTTCTACTTGGCAACGCGTCGGACAGTTTTATTGTGACTCAGAAGCTCACAGGCTGCTAACGCAGGCGTTTCCACATCTCTGCTGCTTTCACAATGTGCACGGCTTTTGAATAATAGCAGCTTCTTATCTTTTTGTTTGTTCCTTGGTTATTTGTATAATGTAAAATGAACACACTGTTCGGGTTGCCTTAGCCAAACTGTAGGGTGCCAATAATCCCTTCAATGGCTCATTCTAATTCAATTTATTAGCTTTCCTACTTTCTATGCTGATGCATTTTTGCTGTTTGGTGCCAACATACGTTGTCGAACTTGCACGTTCCGGTGATGTTTGCTTAAAAATTCAGATGTGTCAGTACTCTACACTGTGAAGCTGAGTCTCCTTAAACAAAATGTTTTATATGTTCATATTTTCTCATAACGGCGTAAAAAAGCAATTTGCAATAAAAAAACAAAACAAACAAAAACAAAACATCCCGTGGAGTTCAGATGTCCATGTTAGAAGCTGACTGATCGCCCCCGTCTTGTGTTGACCTTTCAGAGTGCAATTTAAATCCACGATCGTCTCGACTCCAGGAGAAGCAACTGCCATTCTTGGCCACCGCTCTTTCCTGTACGGCGAATGTGACTCGAGCCCTTCTCCATATCTGCCCCACGTATTAAAATCTCACAATATGCCCAACAACTGCACAGCAGAGGAGGGAGAATGCTCGGTATGTGCTTACAGCATCACAACTCATCTCTCCTCTCACATGGACTAATATGGCCGGGCCAGAAGGGGATTGGACAATAAACATGACCAGCAGGACCGTAAGCCTCTACTTCTGCTGTTTCTTCTTCAATCTTCTTCTTCAAATCAATAGATCGTGTGTTTTCATCTACATTGATGAAAAAAGAAAAAAATAAGACATAATTTACTGGGAGGACTGAAATCCTGATTATTTAAGTGGCTTCTTGAGTTAACGAGAGATTTGAGGAAAGAAAGAAAGAAAGATCTCTATAAAAAAAGAAGAAAGGGTAAACGAGAACTACTGACTAACTAACTAACTAACTACAGACCAATTCAAAACGTTAAAAAAACCATGAAGTACAAAGAAATTAATAGTATGAGTAAAGAAAATAAATGAAAAAATATACATCATTATTTTAATGAAATGAAAAATGTTATTAAAAATCACAAACTGGACACAAAACTTGCATAAAATAAGCAAAGTTACATATAAATGAACAAATGTCATCACTTCCCTGCAGATTTTTGCTTTAAATTAATCTTCTGATTTGTTTCTTCTGACTGTAAATAACATTTTCAAGTTTTTTAGCGGCTCAACTTGAACATGACGGAGAGTCTGTGGAGGCAGATAAAGATTAAGATGATGGGAGGACAATCCTTTCCAGACTCAAAGACTTTGAGCTCTTCAAGAAGGATAAATTGCCAAACGTACAAGTAGAAACATGAAGAAACCTGACCAGCAACTGTTTGATGTTACCGATAAAGATTTTTATTTTTTTTTATTGATTATTGAGAAGTGCTTTAATATATATATTTTTTAATAATGATTTTTATTTTTTTAATTATCACTACTTTTAAATTTTCCTCTTCTGAGAAATATCACTCTCATTTACTGTCAGGAATAAAGATCCTGGTTTGAGAAAAATAATTTTGTTTCTGAATCTACCAATCTACTCATTTGAGCTTAATTATAAGAAGAAAGCTCGAAAATCTTTTGGTCTTCTTTGTTTATGCGGCAATGACTGATCCTCACTTTACACTTTATCTGTCTTTATCTTCAGCTTTTCTTTAGCTCTTTTTTTTTTACTATGGATGAACATTAGAGTCGTGGGTTAGGGTTAGATTTTGTTTGGGGTTAGGGGTTAGGGTAAGTGTTTTGTAACAAAAAAACATATAAAGAACTCCTATCGTTCAGTATGTATCACTCTTCCTGCAGCTTCCTTTCTCCTCCAGCAGAGGGCAATAGTCAGCTACTGGTGACTCGCTTTCTGCAGTTCCAACTCTTCCTCCTGCACATGTGACAGTGAACCAGAACTGGTACATGTGCTTCACGGTTTTATATTGAGTATAATTACCTTCTATAACTACTAAGTGTGCGCATGATGCCGTTTTATATAAGCTCCCTTCAAAACTAATGTGCCTCCGCGAGTCAAACAAATTCATTTTAAAGCGCTCATTTTCAATATACATTCACATCAGCACTTACAGGTTGATCCAAGGACAATTATGTTTTGAAACCTGCTTAATGCATATTTCATCTGGCTTTCTGTGTTCTCTGTAAAACATCAAGTAGGCACTCAGCATCATAATTTATTTGATGTCAGTTTTACAAAGCCTGCCCTTGGGAAGGAAAAGAAATCCCATTCAGTGATTTCTTCTGTGACTTTATAGTTTTTGTCTCAAGTTGTTGTTTTTTTTAGTTTGTTTTTTTTCCTGAGTTACAAGTTTGGCTCTCAGTATTTATCTGATCCGACACTGTTTCATTAGGCATTAGTTATCATTTCAATTGCACACAACATTAGAGCACTCCTGTTTGTAAAACAGCAGATGAGGCTAATGCCGTCCTCTGGGGAGAAATTCAATATAATCTGTTAATTAAATGGAATAATTTAATTACAGTAACTTAGAAAGCATTCATCAATATAATTGTTTTTGGAGCCGGCATCATAATTGAGGTTTAAGTGAAAACAAGTCCGTTTCTAATGCTGGTAATGTGCTGACATAGTTCTCCCCACCCGCCATTTGTTCCTGTCTCTGATCTTTCCACCGTGCCGTCTCTCTCCGCGCAGCGTTTTTTTTTTTTCTTCTTCTTCTTCTTTTGATAGCCGGCCATACCGCATCAGCAGCACCAAAACATTTATTACAGCCATTTAATTTAACCTCTCTACAGGCAGGGACAAGAAGACGGGAGATGATACGGAGCCGCTTTGAAAGACTCTCGCTGTTCGGCCTCTAATCTGATCCTCTCCGCTGCCCTTTCATAACGACAGCAGAGTATTACCCCCTGACTCCAAACATACCTCCGCTATTTAAAACTGTCTTGGATTTCACCACAAAGACGACCCCAAATAGTCCAATTCATTCTTCGGGGCCCGAAATAATAAAACATAATTTTGGGTCTAATCTGCCTAAAGAATGTCCTCTGTTTGAAGTTGACAGTGCAATATCTTCTCTGGAGGGAATAATTGGCTTTTGAGTACAGAAGCAGGGGCCACTGAGGTAAGCCCAGGCGAGGGCCCGCACCTTACAGGTGCGTCCTTGGTCACAACAAGCTCCCTGTTGTTCTCGGGAGTGAAGGGGAGGCCAGAGAGGGGGAGAGGCGGTCTGGAAGAATTCATCTGCCCAGTTGAAACTTTACAAGGCACCCCACACAGCAGCACCGCTCGGCGCTCTCAGATGGTCGAGGGGCGAGAGTGAAACGAACAAAAGAGACGCTGATCTCCAGTAATTCCTCCTGTCGGCTGCGGCTGACAAATTCTTGTCGTTAAACTTTTATCATGTTGTCGCCCTGGTTTGTGGAATTGGTCTGCTTGTAATCTGTTTAATTCCGATGGCCATAAAGTGACAAACGTACTGACAGTTATTGTCCGGAAATGTAAACGCTCGGACAGAGCGCGCTTTGTGTGTCTCAGTTTGCTCACCTTACTGCCAAGATCCTGTGCGGCCATTGATCATTGGGTTAAACAGTGATCTCTCCTACAAATTTTTTGTTAAAGTGTAGCTATTTATCGGCTACAGGGTCTTGGAAGAGAATACACTGCAGTGTTCTACAAAATGTTTCTGAAAGTGTGGCATCAGCACCCGTTTGTCACTACTTTCTTGACCAATTTTCAGCTGCTAGGCACTTTGGGTATCTCTCTACCAGCTTTTCAGATGCGAACTCTAATCTATGCCAGCTGAAGTCAAATCTGGACAGATGTGCTTTGACCAAACCTCTCCATTGGCTGGAAGGTCTTCCTACCACATATGGCATTTTTTATGGTGTCATATTTTGATTTCCTCTGACCAGCTCACCTTCTTCCACATGTTCGCTAAGTCTCCTGCATGGCTCACAGAAAACTTTAAGTCACTATCTCATGGATATCTCACAACAATGGCTTTCTTTTTGATCAGTGTTTCAGGGTCGGGGTGTTGACAGACTCTCCCACCTGAGCTGTGGATCTCTGCAGCTCCTCCAGAGTCACATTGGATCTCTTAGCTGTTTTAGTCCTCTCCTTTCCCTGCTTGTCAGTTTAGGTAGAGGGCTTGGGTGGTTTGAAGTTGCGCCAATCACAAGCTGTGCACTAGTTTACGTTGGCTTGTCCGACAAATTCTCTTTTAAATCCAGTGAAGTTTGTGGTTGTGATGTGAAGAAATGTGTAAACAGTTCACAATACTTTTGCGATGTAATGTAGACGTGATGGGTCAGACTCTTTCTGAGACAAACGGCCTTCTCGCCTCATTTTTAAACTTCCCTCCAAATAGCACTAAATCTCAAATATATGAACGATTGCAGCAACTCGGCAAAGGTTGTCATTTTTTTTCCTCTCTTAAATGAATGCGTAAAAACATTAGGCACACAAGACGGTCTGTTCACGGGGTGGCAATCTTATAGTGGCGCCTTGGTGCTAGCACTGCGTTCCCCCTGATTTTTCTAATGGGGTCCCGTTAATAGAGCGGAGAAATCTGTCCCTTTCTGAGCGTGGCACTGAAAGCCGGCGAACAGCTGTCCCAGCTCTGGAGAATCATATGGAAGAATGCATTATCGGCCTTGTCTGAATATTCCCTCCGATTTGGAATAATCAGGCGGCTATTCAGCGGCGAGATGGCCGTGCACAGATGCCAAAGCACAGCTGAGGGAAGCACAACGGCGTAATACCGCAGAAACACATATAAAACCATGGAAAAGCTGAATAATGCAGGTGTGTCTCTCTTCTGCATGGTGTGCTTATCATACATAAGAGCGAGGCGCCTTCTTTCATTCCTTTTATCTCCTGTTTTTCTTCTTCTTCTTTTTTTTCCCCCAACTTTTATCTTGCCCCGTTCAAGGTGATCCCAGCTTTGCATATGGCTGATTAATCTTATTGCACAGTGGCTAACATTGATCAGAGAAATGATTAGAAATGCATTAGTCAGCAGCCTGTTTGGAGAGGCTGGCTTTAAGTGCTGGTACTGCCAATGCATTTTCTATAAGGTGTCCATGTTTTTAATTTTGTTATAAGGAATTTTGCAAATGGATGCACGCATGCTGCCCAAATACAGCATCAAAGCTTTAATGCCTACAGACATAATTTAATCTCCTAGATGGCGGGCCTGATGGACTGTGTGGTAAAGGGATCCCTGCTAAATTCATTATGCTAAAAGTTGCTAGATCTCACCAGCTGAAAGAAAGCGTAGCATAACCTGCGGTATGTTTTGATTTGGTGCTCTGTTAATATGATTTGCGTTTGTGCACGGTGCACATGAAGGCAGCTCTTCTGTCTTTAGGTTTTTATTTCAGGTTATAATTTTTTTTTTTTTTTTTTTAATTTACAAATTGTGGATGTGTTGTCACGCTTACAGTTGTTTTAATCCTCAGTGATGAGCTTCAACCATTTGAGAGTCCGTGAGAGTCCATTCTCATGGACCTGTGCACATAATTAACCTCTCCTGCCTGCATTTAAGATTAAAAAAATTATGTTTTTTCCACTGGAACCCGTGTGTGTCTGAGCCACAACGCGATCACTGAGAGGTTTAGCAGATCCAGGTGAATGTTTTTGAATTCATTTTTATTTGATCTTTTTATTTATACAAGTTGTCTCATTTACAAGAGAGACGTGTTTTGATAAAAATCACAAACACAAGAACAAAACAAGTAATTGACTCAATGACTTGAGTAATTGAGTCGACTCAATTACTCAAAATAAATCTCAAAGCTTCAAATTTGTGTTTACAATTATTAACAATAAGCATATTTCGGAAGTTGCTGTAAGTCAATTTGCAACAATTTTCAAAAACCGACAAAACATAATTAATCTAATCGCATTTGAGAAACACTTCATAGCCAGTTATGTCTTTTTTTAAATTGCCTCAGTTGAATCTCTTCTGCTGGAATCACACAACTGCAAACACAAGTTAGTAAATACATTCTAAATATATTTAATTTAATTTTTATTTTGTGAGCACAACTAATTAAATCTGGTCACTTTCCTCGCTACTCCTGAGAATCTATAATATATATATATATATATATATATATATATATATATATATATATATATATATATATATACATAAAAATTTGCAAATTAGAAATGACCGTTATGAGGCAGTCAGAGAAATAAACCATCTACAAGAATGGATTTATTACTATTTACTTTGTAAATAATGTGAAGCAACTAATTACTGGGTAAAAGAAAAATGCATATAATTACATTTTTGAATGACAAGTAAATCATGAAAATGGATGTGTTAAATCTATAACACACAAACAATGAAGCCTGGACAATTTAAAGTAGTAAATGGACTGAGCTTATATAGAGCTTGATGACTACTTTACACTAAAGCCACATTCCTCCATTCACATTGTCAAATACACACACATCTACACAGCAACATACAGATCAACTTGTGGATAAGGGCCTTGCCCAGGGTCACATTAACATATGATTGGAGCCGGAATTGAACCGACAACCTTTTGTTTCCCAGTCACACTGAGATGTTAGGGTTAGTACTGGTGGCCGGTGTTTGTGGTCTTTACTGTAAGTGGACCTCGGAATCAAGTTCTGCTTGGCTGTGCCTTGAAAAACAAACCCAAACTTATACTTTGAGTTTTAATATTCTGATTCCTCAATATAATTTAGCAACCCGCATCTAATTTATACGTTTCAAACAGAAACAGTAGCAGTTTTCTCTATTCTGTTTATTTCAATTATGGTGTAATTGTATAGTTTTCACAGGGCATTGCGGAGTCTCATGCCGATTTGTTTGTTGCTCCACCTGTGGCCATAAATGAATTAACTGCAATATTTTCCAAATATTTTGCTATGGAGGTTTATATATATATAAAACACCATGAGAAATGTTATGATATCATTTTTATTTAAGTATGAAGTAAGTTTCTACATTAACAATGCTTTAGCAGAGTTCATAACTCCTCTAAATACTACAATATCATAAAATGCCAATATTGTAAAGGTCTAAGCGGAGAAACCTGTAAAAGGAATGAATTGTCCCGTTTGTGGAACTGAATTTACTTTCTATATTTAAATTTTGTTTGAATCAGTGTTTCGCCTTTTACAAGTGTCCCTGAAGTACTCGGTGTGAAGGAAATAACCTTCACACGGTGAACTCTGACCTCTACTTGAAGCATTGAACGTTGCACAGAATTAACACGGTGGTTCTGATCATCAAGGATCATTTTCCACATTGTAAGAAAATAGTTCAAAAGCATATAAAAATCTTTTACCGTGATCAGAAGACCCATCAAACCCGGTCATAGAGCTAATTCTTCAAGTTGAATAGATTCCACTTGAAATTCTGAGCCATTGTAATAGATTTTACCATTCATTGCCTAGATTTATAATGCAGCCGCATCAAGTTGCTAAACCTTCCTTTTCTTATTCAGCTTTTTTTCTTCACCTTTCGACAGACGAATCAATACCTGAGTATAAATGGAAAGTTACAACTTTCTCTCTTTCTTTCTTCCTTTCTCTCTCTTGCCTGTGGGTGATAACATCGTGCAGAATCCTGACACAGATTTCACACACATATATATTTTTTTCCCCACCAGAGTGTACAGTTATTCTCTATAACTCACTCAAATAAAAGCGTGGATATCTCACTGGTGTTACCTCATGCTTAAAAAGAAAGTGCTTGTGAAACCTGGTGTTAATGTGTGTAAAAAGTGATGCTGCCATCTAGTGAGTCAACTTAAAAGGATTTGTTGTTTCCCAGTCAACAGCCTTTTTTGAAAACTAATCTTGAAAGCCAGCTCTCCTCCCTGACTTCAACAAAACGAATGTCATAGATTTAAAGCGGTTTTCCAAAGCCATTTTCAGACAGCACCTTCTCCATTTTCCTCACAGCTCACAACCTTCCTTTAATCATAAAACAAAGCATTTCAGGGATTTCCATTCTTCTATTTTTTTTTTTTTTTTTGATTAGGAACACGACATTAATCCACTCTGAATGCTATCGAGCTTTCTTCTGTATTTCACAATATCACACGCCTGCTTTTATTTATTATTTTTGGCACCTGGTGAAAACAATGAAACGGGGAAATGCAAATGTCATTTTGAGAATTACCCTACTGTTACAGCAAAAACAAAACAAAACAAAAAAATAAAAAAATTAAATCATTTCCAAACTGACATCAGGAATACAATAAATCAGGCTTAAATAAATTGTTTTGTCCAGTTTCCAAACAATAAAATGTGCCTGATTGCTTAGCAAAGGGACGCCTTCACAATTAACAAGTCTAGCATCCTCTCAGCAGCAGGAGAGCAACTCACTAAGACAAGCCTTGCCACATGTTCAACACTCCCCATTAAAAACCTGGGGAAATTAATGAGCTTCCATTGGCACCCTCACAACAAAGGGATCTATAAAGCAGCCTTAATGTTCTCGGGGAAACTTTACTCTTCAGTAGTTCCCAATCAACCGGTAGCAGCAGATTTTGTTTTATTTCCCCTGTAACCTGCAGCGGGAGCCGCAAAGTGCTGCTCGCTGCAACTTTGCATGATTGTAATCCTTGGCTGCTCCTTCTTTACCGAGGGTTTGTTAATAATTAACATGTACAGGTGCATCTAAATATATTAGAATATTGTAAAAAAACAAAAAACAAAGTTACTTTCTGTGATTCAGTTCTAGCATTGAGAATGCTACCGTTTATTTTTAGTACATTTCGAATGTTGGGTGGAAACATGACATGTATTTTGTACAGTAATGTGGACCTACAGTAATGTGGAAAGTCTGGGGCAACTTTTGCATTGATCACTGCATCAGTGCAACGTGGCACGGAGGCGATCAGTCTGCAACTCTGTTTAGCTACAGGCTAACCGGAGCTGCAGGTTCTGACTTCAGAGCCACGCCTGGCGAGTCGACCCCAAACTCTTCAGCAGGCTTTTCCTTTGCATTCCTGTTGCTTGCGAACATTTCTCTATTTCAGTTTTTCCTTCCAAACAACTTTCTGTCAATATATTTAGACACCTCTAAACAGACATCTACTTTAACAAAGATCTTTCGTAGGTTGCCCTCTTTGTGGAGAGCATCTGACGGACAACTGTCAAATCACAATCAATGTGATTATTGGCCATAACATGCCAAGAGCAAAAAAAACATTATTAAAAAAAAATAGATTTTCATTCATGTTTGCATTTTCTGTAGGTCATATCCATAAAAACAAGCAGAAATAAACACTTGAACTACTGTATATCACTCTGTGGTAAATGTAACACTAAATATAGAGAACGTTTTCACAATGTTGTTAATGTATAGATGCAACATGCATTTTAATTATAAGCATGTATTTTATGTTATTTTTAGAAGGGAAAAAAAAGAGGAAAACCTCTCCATGGTGTAGTCATGGGTTTGTACCTTCTACCTGCCTGTACACAATTAAGAACGCTTAGGAATCAAAGAGCGCCGAGGTTTTCCAGAAAGATATTAATTAGAACTTTATTTATGCACATGCTTTGTGAATTTGCATAAAAAGCAATCCCACAGATGGGTTTATGGCAGTAATGACTGTTCCAGTCCGCAATAAAACATCTGCTTAATCACAACAGAGACAGCCAATGGCTGCTGTGAAAACAGGCTGTCCATATCAATGAAAAGTACATCTCAAACAAAGTAGTGAGGTGAAAGAGCTAGTGTGAACAGGTTGGGGAAGAGAGGGCTTGGGGGGGGAGGGGGGTGAAGCAATAAAGAGAGTAAAAGAACATTTTCAAAAGAAGAGTTAGTTAAAAGAGACGTACTTCTACCAAACATTCGCTCTGAAGTTGAGAAAAATACCCTTATCGTGTTGGCAGAACAATCCACTTACTGTACTGCGTTTAAGAGAAGAGAGAGTTCTGTTCTAAGTCGAGCCAAGTCTTTGTCTGCGTGTGCCAACTATTTTCAAAATATTCCACTTTGTGTCTTTTTAATACATAAAAGCCACACATGGATTCAAGCATGTTCAAAAAAAAAAAAAAAAAAAAAAAAAAGCACGCACTTACTTGCTTACTTACTTACACACGCACACCCCCGCACACGCGCACACACACAGCAGTGCGACTACAAGGTCACTCCAAGTATTGATAAATCACCCAGCTGTGATTCCCTCCTGACAGCTCAAACTAACATCAAGCCGGATGGGGGAGAACAAAAGACCATCAAGCGGCCCTTTTCCTGACACTTTTATTCAATCACGGCCAGATTGCTTACGACAGCACCAGCAGCTGTTTCGTCTTCATCTTTCCCCATTTGATAAAGCGTGTCAAGTCATATTTCTGTAAGTACTTCACCTCACCCCATACTGCGCCGATCCACGCCGATTCGGCATATGCACATTCCACATGAGGGGATCGTCAAATGGGTCAGGGGAGTAATGACACCCCTCTGAAGGTCGCAGAGCGCCAGGCTGGAGAGGTGGGGGCAGGCAGGTGGGTTGATGGGTGAGGGGGTGTGTGCACGTGTGTGTGTGTGTGTGTGGGGTGTGGGGTGCGGTGTGCGGGTGGGGGGACAAAGCAACAAGCTGAAGGTCAAAGATAAGAACAGCCACAGAGATATCAAAGATAACCGGCAGAAATTAAACAATGAGGGAAAGGCAGTAAGGCTTTGATTGTGTGATTGTGTTTTAAGAGAGAGGTGGGGGGGGAGATTGTTATTTTTGGGATCACCATCCCATTTGGAGCTCCTCTGTTGACCTTGTTCCTCGTGGGATGGAGGCTGGTGATAGGACGGAGAAATATTGCAGATGTCTATTGTTTGTTTGTGATCAGACATCAGCCCACAAAAGCCCAGAGAGGACGCTTTTTCCATTTCGCAAACGTCGTTTAATGTTTGCTCTTACAGCGCCTTCGCAGCGCTCCCGTTTTCCTGTGCAACTGTCTGATGGCAATTACAGGTGCCTCGGTTTATTGTCCCGAAGACAAGCGTCCGACCTGAAAACAATCGGAGGGATCTCTTTTCTCCTTTTATTTTTGCAACTATTTCATGTTATTAACTCAAGTAAGTTCAAAACAAAGAGTTTTGACTCATTTTGTTTCACCACCGCAACATTTCACAGATTAGTTTTCGGCTTCCTAAATGAAAATGCTTTAAAAGAAAAAAAAAAGAATGTTTTCTGCAGTTGTGACAAAATCTCTACAATCCTGTGAAAAATATAGATACATAACTTGTTTAAGATGGCCTAAATCTCTGTTTGTATCAGTAGTTAAACGTTTCCAATCCACTGGAACTGTGACAAACTGGACTGGATGATGACCCCACCCCACACTGTAAAAAAAAACAAAAACTAAAGCTAAAAAAGCTTACCTGCAGTGAAGAGTTTACAAATCTTTACCATTGGTGTTGATAGCTGCCGGATGGTGCAGTATTTTGTTTTCCCATGGCTGGCTTTCCAGTTATTGGATTCAGTCAGTTAAAGTGGTATATATAATGGCCTTGTTATTATTTTCAAAAATGGCACCGGTTCCTTGATAAACTGCCCGAAGCAGTAAAAGTTGTCACCAGCTGTTGTTGAATGAAACCATAATAAAAATGTGTCTTCCTGTGAAAAGGATCCATTTTATTACAGCCATCATTAGAAACTTTTCCCTAACCCAAGCTCAGATACACAATATATAATTTGTTTTTGAGACCTAAGTAAAAAAAAAAGAAGAGAAAAAAAGGATTTTTCCTATTATGATCAACTTTAAATACAATTAAATCATTTCCTAATGAAGCCAATGCAGACTAAACAGTTATAGAAATTAAAAGTTAACACTTTGAAAAGCTTTTGACAGTCAGGAGGGCAAATGTTCATTTCTCTCCGTTCTTTTATCCGTCCATTCATCTACAGCCGGCCTGAAGCATAAGCAGACACTGTGCCTCTGATATGTGATATCACATCATATTGTACCACCACATCACTGTGCACTGTAATAAATGATGTTATTGCACATCACAACACGTCGCAGTTTACATTATCGAATCACATGAAACCATACAGCATCTCATTGTTTGTTTTTGTACAATATTTTACCATATTGTAGTGCATTTTGTCTTTATTTATTGTATCACATTACAGGCCGCTGTCACACATTGTGTTATCATGTTTTACCTCGCTATATGGTATCATATCTTAACTGATAATACTACATCATTTTACTTTAGCTCTGTTTAAGCAAAATCGGCATAGAACTTGTGAGCTAAAACAGTCGTATTGTAAAGATATTTTCTAGACTAAATAGAAACAGCTACTTCTCAGCTGAAAATGACCTTAAAAAAAGACAAACAGTCCTTTGATTTTTAAGCGTTTGTAGGAGGGAGGGAGAACAAAAAAAATCCAAAAAAGCTATACTTCAGCTTTTTGGAAAAGCGCTGTCACAGAGCGAAGACACAAAAACACAGCTGGACAAATCCGCACTCGCGCGGCTTCATCTGATATGTCACGCAATCATCTTTTTAGCATCCTTGTTCTGAGAAACACTGGATCTTCCAAGTCAGGTGCAGCATATTTTGGCCTGAGTGAATGTCCGCTATTTCTGTTGAACAAAAACAAAAAAAAAAAGAAAAACTAAAAAAGAGAGAGAGAAAGAGAGACATGAAAATCAGGTGGAACGCTAGTATCAAAAATGGGACAGCTCACTCCACTCAGACTTGGCCTGGCTCCCAGGAATGCAGTTAGCTAGCACACAATCACAGCCTATTCATGGTGGCACAGCTGCTGTGGACATATGTTCCCCACCACAGAGGAGGACATCAACCAGGCACACCTTGAACAGGTTAGCAGATGAATGCCGTTCAATCCTTTGACAGTCTGCCCTCGTCTTCTTGTTTTCTTTTTTTTCTTCTTCTTTCTCCTTGCTCAACAAATAAGTTTCCCCAATTGTAGCTAAACTTTTTACATTCTTTTATTTATCCTCTCACCCTCGCCTCTGCCCCCCCCCCAAAACCCATAAAATCTAGGAAACCTTCTTAATTGATCTTAAATAAATGACTATTTTTTTTTATTTATTTAGTGTCTTATCAAACCGCGAAAGCCGACGATCATTCACAAAGCATATTGATAAGCAAAATGCATACGTCGAGACTTTTTCTTCGCTCTAAGCTCCTGGAAAAAGAAACCAAATGCGAGAGAAAAGATTACATTTATTCATAGGTGCCTTTCATTAAAGAGGCTTAAAAGCCGCACTTCAAATGTGACCCCAAATTATATGCAGATTGAGCTGACCTCTTTCACCTTTTCACTTAAAGCCACGGAGGGCGATGTGCAAAGACCCCCGCCGATCCTTCAGCTCGTCATTTACACAATTTCAGCACTTTTGGCGTCCCGGCTGTTAAAGAGTGATCACTTTATTCAGAAACCGCCAAAAAGGAGGCTTTCTTTCTTTCTTTTATTTCTGCATGAGAATAGAAAAGAGAGGGAGGCAGAAGACGCGTGTAACTGTTTAAAAACTTAGCAGAAATAAATAAATAAAAACGACAACCAATTTGGCTCAAATTAAAAAGTCCTATTTTTACCCCCCTCACTGGGAACTCCGGATAAGTCCAATCCTTTTACAGCATTAACCACTGTTAACCCTCATTCTTCTGTCAACCCGTCTGTGCAGCCATGACCTATTAGCTCAGCTGAAGTGCTGCGCGGCCACAGAATCACACGAAGGTTGTTCACCGATCCAGCAGAGCTATTTTGCGAGCGAGAGACTCCAGAGCCGTGCTGCCGGAGCCCTCTAATGACTTCATCAGCGACACTGATGGGGACAAATGGCGCCGAGAGATTCAAGCGCATTCCCGACACTTGCATTATATTTGCTCGACACACGCATCCGTGCACTTTGTAAAAGAATTCATTTTAACAGACATGAACAGATTCTTTGTTCTTGTTTAGTAGCCCTGTTTGAACATAGAATGTAGTACAGGATTTCAGCATTTCTTGGTAAAAAAATGTGTGTGGGGGGGGGGAAGAACACTTCAACAATTGAAAATAAAATTTTTAGTAGTAGAAAACTCTTAAAATTAAAGAAAAATTCAACCACTACTAATCTTATTCCATAATCAGTGGTTTAGAGATAATTGTGGCTCAAAAAATTCCCTATGGTATAAATACCTTATTACAAAATTTACGTGTATTTTTCTCAAGTTTAACTAAGTTTCTTGGACATTTAAATTAGCAATCCATATGTCATGTCATATTCCTGTAGGCATAAGTATGATATGACACAGAGATCAGCTTGTCTTAGCTTCCGCACAAAATGAGGAAAAAAAAAAAAGAGAACAAGCCTTTTCAAACAAGGTAAGGCATATTAATCTTCATACATCAGGAAATAGCAAACTAGCTACTCATTTAAAATGGATAATTTTTTAGAGTTAATCAATTTTTTAAAATACTTCTTTTTTCCACCGTGTCTCCAGGGCTCCCACAAACTCTGAATTGCTATTATATTTTTACTGTATTTTATTTCATGCATGGTTCAAACTAAGCTTATGAATAAAATGAAGAATATCCTATCGCTATCATCCAAAGGTAAGCAAATTTCATCCTTTTTTATGTGTGACTTGTTCAAAGTTTTTGCAAAGCTGCAGCTATTAGTAAATCTTTTCCCATCATTTCTATACAACGAATCTAACTGATGCAGTTCTAGTGCATGACCAGACAGCCCACTAGTTGTATAAGGGGTGGCAAATATCGTTTTACTGTTAATCAGCAATTTCCTGTTATTCAGTAATAAAATTACATTTTCTTAGCCACTCTTCAAAATTGAATAGATGAGAGAACATGGTGTCTAAGTAAGACAAATATGTATAATTTCATAAGTCAGGAAAAGGCAACAGTAACATTTCTTTTTCCTGATTGGCTCTGATTTATTATCAGCAGGTTTAAGTACAAAACCTTATTTGTATTCTGTTGAATTAATCAAAACAGAGAAACCCTGTTTCAGGTTAGCACACCTCATCAACCAGCAGCTCATCCTTTGATGCTGTTTTTTGAGTTTAATAAAATTCAGAACAAGGTTAAAGATTCAAATGCGCTCATGCGTATATTAGGAGAATCTCGTAATTCCTTACTAAAACCTTTATCAAGAAACTTGCGGTAAAGTTTTTCCTTTTTTTAAGTTTTCAGAAAAATCAGAAGGTAATCTCCAGATTACTCCAGAACTCCAGTAACTCCAGAAAACTGAAAAAATCAGAATCAGTCAGCAAGGGTCCAATCGGTGCATCTCTACTCAATTTGCCCATACAGCCAGAGGAATATTTACATAGCTTAAAACCACCAGAACTGATAGACAGGGTTTGACAAAGACCCAACTTTGTGATTTTACTGAGCGCAGTGAAGAGGATGGTGAGACAGATTTTTAAAAATTCCCAAAATCCACTGGTAGAGAACGCCATAAGTTTTCTTACAGCCCCCCCAACAATAAATTTATTCCAAGGCTTTTTACACATCTTATCCGGGTTGGCAGTGTGGAAGGGTGCACCATGATACCGCATCCATTTTAAGTTTCTAACACGCCATTAAATAAATGCTTTCAGCTTTGTCGCTTAACACCCAAACCCAGTATAATTAGCATGATTTCCAAAAGAAGCGGGGATGATCCAGCACCTCAGTCCAACAATTACAGCATATGTAAGACAAAAAAAAAGAAAAAGAAAAAAAAAAAACAGTATATGTGATTTCCTTTGTGAGAGTAACTGTGAAGTCACAGGAGTATTCATTAAGGCCTTTTGTGTCTTGTGTGAAATAGTGCTGTTAAAGGCTTTAGCTGTGGGCATCTCTCTGGAAGAGACATAATGATCCTCCAATTAAACACGGAATCATGAGACCTGTTTATTAGTACTAATTCTTCTCCTCGTTGTGCTGAGCATATCAAATACCACGGAGGAACAAAAAAAAAAGAAAAAAAAAGGAGATCAACATTTCCCTCCACCATAATTACAGATCTATTAATAGTTTCACAACAATGATAGGCGACGCCATTCACATGAAACTCTACTGTCAAGAACAATGCTGCGGCGCTGTCACTGTGTCCATTAAAGGCTGCATTTATACCGGCTCGGTGACATCCCGCGTTTCAGAGATGACTGCGTGCCTCTTCAGATCAATTACAAATTTTCATTAACAAGGCCGCTTTTGGTATTATTAATTCTAAATGGTTTTTCAGACTCCTCTCTGTTTGCAGCTTATCACAGGAAAGCAGGCCACTGTGGGCCTGTAAAGGTGTTGTTTTGTTTTGTTTTTTTCATTTAGTGAAAGATGAATAAAATAACCCTGCACTGTCAGGGAAAAGGATTCTGTGTTTTTAATACGTGAAGATGTGAGATGGCGACACAAAACATAAGCATGATAAATTATGCGAAGGTAACGCCTTACAAAGCTGCTCGTATACAATTGTAATTTGTGAAAAATGGTTGTTTTCAGAGACTTCCTCAAGTCACAGATTCCTAAAAAAGTATTTATTGAAACACGGCGGAGAATAAGTGAAAGGGGAAAAAGTAAACAGAAAAGTGAGAAGATTATTAGTAGTATTATAATTAATATTATCTAAATTTACATAAAGCTTGAAGAATTTTACAGCAATTTAATTAATTGAGATTTTATGTCACATAAACAACAAAACACAGTCCGTAATTGCAAACTGGAAGAGACATGATCCTACAGTTTAATTTAATCTCACAGTCACAAACTGATAATAATTTAGTTCAGTTCCTCTTACTTATATAGCACCAATTCACAACAAATGGCAAATTAGTTCAATGTGTAAACACTTGTAAAGCGCTGTCAATGATATTTTTAATTGAGTCCTTTTTTAATCATTATTTATTTTATTGTATTAATATGTAACTTACTTTTATTTTTTTATCACAAGCAGGCTTCATATTTTATGGAATGGCACCTATATTGCATATCAAAAGTGTTTTGTTTTGTAAGAGTTTCCTGGCCAACAGCTCAAACCAGCAATAATTACAACAATGCATATTCATCCACTCGAAACAATTATGTGCACACCTCATGTTAAATCAACAACATCAACACGATAAAAAAAAAAAAGAAAAAAAAAAAAGAGTTAAAACGTGCCAGGGACCAGACTAATCACGGAGTGAAACAATGCTATCTCAGTTAGAGCAGCAGAAGTCAAATTTCCTGTTGGGCCTGAAGTCAGTTCTTCCAAATTACATTTTATGCGTTGGTGGAATTCGCCACCCCTTCAGAGTTTCATTTGTGCCAGCATGTTTGTGCATTCGAAAAGACACGTGAACCACGGTGGAAAATCTATTATTGCACTGAACTTTTGAAAACAACCAAACAAGCAAACCTTGACGTGCTCCTTTCATCTCTGAGGATCTTTTTGTCTCAGTTGATTTTTGAATTTGTATCATAAATCTGTTAGCTGAGAAACATTTTATTTTTCTATCAGCAATATTTGGACATTTTGCCTTTTATTTTCTTGTTACATTTAAACCCATTGTGACTGACCTGGCTACGGTTCAGGAATGTGGATGACATTATGAGAGACTACACATCAGTCTTACATAAAGAACTAACGAGATTTTTCTAGAAGGTCTTATTTTTTTTGAGACTATAGACTATGTTTAATAGATTCGTCTTGCAAAATTACAGTTTGATGTTCAATCTAGAACTGGACCACTATGATGTTGAATTCTTGTCATATGACCATTCTTTTCAACCTTAGTTGGTTGGGATTATTGGTCTATTGGATGAACTACTTTGGATCCAATTTCAGCTAAGTGAATGTGATTGGAAAATAAGCTCTAACCATCGATATCACTAGTAACTCACATAAGATATTTATTCAGGTATGACCTGTAAAACATTTGAAGGTGGTTTAACTTGTCTTTTGTTGTTGATTTAACAACAAAAGACAAGTTGTCTGAACATAGTTTTTTTTAAAGTTCATTAATCTTGAATTGTGAGCTTTAACTTAATGCTGCAATTTAAACCAAATAATTATTTCACAACATGCAAGAAAAAACTTCCATCACCTAGTTAAAGAGGGAAGTTTTCTCTATTTTTACACATTTCTCTATTGTTTTCAATCAGTATATCAAATTAAAATAACTACTTATTTTACTTTAGAGTAATTTAAATTCTTGTCCCAAATGGCATAAAAAAGTTTTCTGAGCTGATCATGAATTTTATTAAACATCACAATGAATTCTGCTCAAAAACATTTAGTGCGAACAGAACATTAGTCTCAAGCTTTGCAAACGCTCTGTTGCATTAAAATGAACATTTTCAAGAGTCAGTTCAATCATGTAACACACCTCCATCTCAGAATACAACAACACAGCGCTAAGCATTCTGGGAAATAGTTCCCACTCCTATCTTTTTCTTCTTTCAGTTTCAGTTTTCTTCTTTGCTAACCTAAAAACTCTAGTTTATTCCACTCTTGGAGGTCTGACAAAATCAATAAAAAAGTTAACACAGCTCTCGGTCGTAAGTTTATTTTTCACAAACTCACACATTTAGGCTCAAAACCTAAAACTTGCTACATTTATTTGACTGAAAGAGTACAAGATAGTAGACGCAACTAATTGCATCTCAAATATTTTACAGTGTAGGTTCTCAGGCTAACGTCATAAAAAATGCTCACTGAGGAAAGGGACGGATGTTGTCGGCAGTGATACTCGTGAAGGCTGTGGTGTTTAAATGCTGTTGAACTTGTACTGAGTTGCCAGAAGGGTGTCAAAGAAATATCCTAACATCAAACTGAATCATTGTTTCAAGGCAGAATGGAGTCATGCTATGTTAGGGTTTACACCACTTTATGACTATACCATCTGAATGTTGCACCTGAAACTGAGACTCTTTGTACCAGGCAATATTTTTTCTTTATCATACCACTGATTGTGAATGATAATGCCCATAGATCAGCAGTTCCGGAAATACTCAAACCGGCACATGTGGTGTGAACTATGCCACAGAGTCACTTCAGTTCCCGTTCTTCTTTGCTTTGAACTTCAGCAGGTCGTTTTCACCTCGCCCACATGCCAACATGCATAGTTACTGCTAAGTGATTGACTGATTCAAGCAACTGAACAGATCTACCTAACAAAGTGGCCGGTAAATACGTTGAAAGTGTCATTTATTTTATACAAGCACTTTCACAGATCTAGGCATTTGGTGAACTACGGAAAGCCACCGCTGGCTGAAAGTAGTGATTTTAAAATTGGATTTTATCACATAATGTGTCACAGTGACCACAAAATGAAGACAATGTAACACCCACAGATTTATAATGAAGGGCAATAAGCTACAGCTTCATATTTACAGCATGCTATCTAATACTGCTGGCGTGTATGAATTTGTTCATTTCTCCCTCACGTTGCCACTGACAACTGCATCTTATTTATTCAGTTGTTCATGGATTGAGCTTTTTTTTTCTATTTTACCTTTCTATCAAATCATTTTTATAATGATGGACAAGTTTGTAAAGCATTTTCGTTTCCTGCTCTTTTGCATACAATGTGTTGGAACTAAAACTGAGAAAAGAAAATCAAATTGGATTACTATTACCATATGTATTCATGTTTAAATCTGACATGTGGTTTATTACACCGGCTTAATGGGAGTAGATGCAATAAATTTACAGTGCAGTCAACATGGTGCGCTGTGTACAGAGCTTTCCCAGCACAAACGCTCTACTCATGAAGCTGCGCATATATTTGAATATCCAAAAATAACATGACACGGCCGCTTAGAGGTAGGACGGTGCTTGTTGCCTGATGAAACGATGTCTTGGTTTACAACCGGAAAACAACATCATCAGCACAACACTTAGGATATGAGAGGCTTAGTGACCCATTAAAAACATAGTGTTAGCTCAGAAACTTTCTGAAAGTTTGGATGAAGTTTGTCAAGTCCTCTGATGGGAATATTCATTTACAGAATACCGTATTTCCTGTTCCGCCAGATTAAAACCACACATTTCAGCGAATTTTAAAGATCCGCATAAAGTTGTGCATAATTGCAAAGTTAAAGGAAAATGATGCCCTCTTTCGATATTTTTTCACAAAAAACAAATGTAAAAAGTTTGGAGTTCACTTGCGTTTCGATACATTGTAGAACCACCTTTTTACCACAACACAAGAAAACTGACAGTTTATGTTTGGCAAAGGGCTGTTTACTCAAATTTTTAGCTAATGGCAGCCTGAACTGAATATAATTTATTTACTTATTTTATGCTGTAAGTAACTTCAGTGCTTATAAGTGTTGATATGGAATATCCATACAGTCACAAGTGGTGTAGTAGGGAAAGTTATTCATTAATTGTTCAAGTTAAATATTCTTCAGCAGATTGACGGTGTTTGCACAATAAATGTGTTGAAAAAAGCACAGAAAAATAGTGAGTGAAAGAGGAAATATGTGTTTAGCAGGTATCTAAGTGAGATATAGTGAAACACTGCTGTCTTCTGGGGACAGGGCAGCTCTACTTTGGATAAATTAATCTCCAGCAAAGATGACTTAGATTAACTTTGAAAAACACTAAGATGAAAACCCATAAAATGATTGCAAACGGCGGCCAGAATGACAAGTATTATCAACAAAAATTAATCAGGTGCATCTTTTCATGAACTCAATTAATAATGTGCAACAACAGGGCCTTTTTTCCCCTGGAATGAAAATTAATTAGTAGGGGAAGGTCACTCGGAGATGCTGACATCACTCATCAGGCCGCCGTGGCAGTTCTAATTATTTGTCTTCCAGGCTTGGCTGATCAAAAATTATTGCCATACCTGAGCAACATTTAGAAAAAAATCTTTGTTTAAAGCGCTTTTAATTAGACCTTCTATTTGATTAATGCAGTGTAAGCGCTCAGGATCGGCCTTCTTATCAGCATTTCTGACAAGTTTGCTGTGTATTGTTGGGTGAAAGACGTTTTACTGACGCTAAGCGACTGTTTAGTATCTAATTCGCTCACTTTAGATGCAATTAAAAAGCTATTTACCGTGAGAACACTTGTTGATATTAATATAGATGTTGTTAAGTTTGACAAAGCACTTCGTGTCGATGTTTGAAATAGACGTGGCATTAAGTGATAATAGGAACAAAAACGTTCATTATGAGGATCATGTCTGCTAAAGATTGTAAGTCGTATCCTGAAAGTGTTCAAGCCCCCTGTTCAAAATGGCAGGTTTTTGTTGTATAAAGATATTTTGTGAAATTATCAAAATAATAGTTGCTAAACACTACTAAAATGTCACCATTAATATATTTTCATTAAAATTAGTCAGAACAAAAAAAAACAAGCATGAAGGTCAAAATCTGAAAAAAATTGGTAGCAGACGTAAACACACCCTTAAAGCTGTAATGGGTAACTTTTATGAAACAAAACAAAAAAAGTTTTTTGACACGTTTATTAAAGCTGCCGCTATGAAGTTACTGCAACGGCGCAGAGACAGAGCGCATGAACTATATACGAAGGCCTCAGGCCTCTACACAGCTGCCATGGGTTCGCGTCCCGGCCTGATGACCTTTGCCGAATGTCTTCCCTCTCTCTCACAACCCGTTTTCCGTTTTCCTGCCTGACCTCTCTCAATCAATGGTCACTAGAGCTGATAAAACCTTAAAAAAAACTGTCACTATCCTGACAATTTAACATGAGACACATAATCTGTGAAAATATAAATAAATAAAAAAGATAGAGCTTCTGTGGTTCATTCCAGTGTACCATCTGCAGAAATACACCACTTTCCCTTCAGAAACAATTAATGAGAGCTGGGAGGAGGGTCTTACCACTGTCAATCAGACTTGTGTTTGTGCTTCTTGCACTCTCCCCCTTTGACTCTGCTGCCCTATGGCTCCAAACCCACAGCAAAGCTTGTCGTGATTATGCAGGCCATTAAGCATGGCCACCGTTGGCACTGGAAAAACGGCTTTCTTGTAGTGTTAGGCTGCTTCGCCACCATTAGTCAGCCGCAAACTTTCAATCTTGAGCTCACACTGTGCTGGGAAGGACAAACTTGACTTTGCCTGACCTGAACAAAATCTCCAGAACCCTTGTGGAAGACCGTGTTATGGTCTGATGAAACCAAAGTTATCAAAAGGTATTTTGGAACAAAAAACATTACTGAGCATCACAGAAATAAAGCACGATACCCACAGTGAAACATGGTGGTGGAGCCGTGGGGTAACGTTTCTTCAGATGGACCTGATGTCAGGATCAGTAGAGTTTTGCTGATGTCTTTACATCAATTTGGGAAACTTTTGTCAAAGTAGTTTGGATTGAAATCATCATTAGATTTGGACAATACATCAAATCACAATAGTCATTGCGATATACTGTAAGTGTGCAATACTTGCAATTGTAAGGAATGTTTGAATGCAATTGTACTGTAGGTGGTATTGATACATTTTGATATTTTTAAAGTTGGCTGGACTTTAACAGTCCTAAATGCCCACACTTCATGTGTATTTTTAGAGGCTGAGATGCAAAAAGTTGAGTAATTGTAACTGCAATTTCTAGCTACAGTATCCAGTTACGGTCGATGTGTGGGATGCTCATAGACTCCTGGCAAAAACAAAACTATTTGCTGAAGCTGAAACAAAGTGTGTGTGTGTGGAGGGGGGGGGGGGGGGGGGGGGGGGGGGGGGTTATGAAACGGTGTGCACAATTATACTACTGGGTTTTTGTTACATCATGTAAACATTACATGGCAGGTACACTTCTGAGATCCACTCTACTTAGGCAAGGCAATTTATTTGCGCAGCAACATTTTCAGTATCGGGGCAATTCAAACTGCTTTACATGCTACTGATAGTTGAACATTATTACACACCCAAGCATGTTTATGTCAGGAAGTGTGCAGTGATCACAATAGAAGTTCCCTACACATCCTCGGAGGAAACAAGTACAGCTCTTTGGTCCCAGAATTTATTGCATTTTTTGTCAGCTGTAATTAATAACAAAAGGCAAAGGTCACAGTAAGCCGACATGATTACCTAACCCCTGCCTGATAACATATCTGGCTGCTGCTGGGTCCCCTGGTCACAGAAAGAGCTGAGGACTTGTCACAAAGCCGTATTGTGATCGAGGCTTTATCAAGCCCTCGCGTTTTTCCAACAGAGTTATATATTGTGTTGACTCTTTGCCTGAACTATCTCTAAGCCTTACTCCATCAATTCACATTACCTGCAAATTAGCAAAGTTCTACTTTCAAGCTCGCAGTACATTTGATCCAAATAGACTCTAAATGCCATTTCTGTTCCTATTAACCTACAGATCGTTGTGGCAGATATTTTCATGAGGTTGCTGGGGGAAAAAACACGAGGCTAATGGCTTGGTTGTGACAGCGCTATTCATGATGATTTATGATTCTGTGTTTAAGTTGATTACTCCACTGCTGACTCGGAATACTATTTCAATTAGTGCACTGAAGGTCACTCCACGAAATCCCTCCATAATCTATTCCTATTAACACTAATGCGTCGAGTATCCATATCTGTTCACCCTTGTTGATTCAAATCATCCCTACTCCTAACGGCCAGCTTGTTTACCAGTTTACTGGTTCGGACGTATCCTAGATGGTAATTTTCTCTCCTCCGTGTATCATTAATGTCTTCAGTTCTGACACATGGCTGGAAGGGACATCTCAATAGAGCTTGGGCCCATTTATGGCTTTTATTATTTCTAATTTGTTTCACAGATCAAGCGATATTTATGCTGAATGAAATTGATCCTGAAAGCCCTATAGGCAAACACGGTTAATATCGCGGGGTTGCAAAGCAACAGCCCGCTATTACTTGTCATGATGAGAGCCAAAATAGCCTCACCGCGATCAAAATTTTAGAGGTCTAAATTAATTTTACATCACTTTCATTCATACTCCCACTCACCCATGCAGAGGAGGAAATTAGCTACCTGTATTTAATCTAATATAGTCCCACTGTAAGCGCTGGTAGACATGATATACTTAATCACTTCGCACTGAATCAAAATGCTCACCAGTGCTTGGCAGTGAACAATGTATTCACTCTGAAAGACACGTTTGCAGAGTTTACCACACACAATGGTGTCCTACTTTTTTTTTGTACAAGATCCGACAGGTCAAAGAGGCCCAAATATCTTGTTCAACTGTTGTGTATTAGAAATGCTCTGTATGATTTGACTTCAGGCACTGTTGATGCACATCTTTGAAAACCAAAAATGGCATAATTAAATTTCTTTATGTTTAAATTATGGCATCCACTTTGAATTTATAGCAGTTATCAATCTTAAGACATTAAATCTACAAATAAGCGTAAACGATGAGGATGGACAAATGAAACCTGGTCTGGGTGTACTCTGCCTCGTCTCCTTTAAACAGCTGGCACAAGTGACCCTGAGCAGGACTTAATCGGGATGGAAAATGATTGATATTCAAGCTGATTGGAGAAGCAGCAAAGCAGTTATATCTTTAAGAATTAAGACGGACCACTTCCAGAAAGAAAAGAACTCGGGACAGCTCTTATCTGACACCACAGGCCTTTAGGCCCGAAGACAAGAAACATCCTTTCTTTGAGGGAAGGGTGAAAGTGCTGACATTGTCACCAGTTGATGGGACTCTATCTAAGGGATAGGTGAAAACACTTGCGCGCAGTGACATCAATTTTCAAGATGATTTAACTCCGTGCTCTTGTGTTGGAGGAAAGAAACTTCAGATCCCCTGATTTACCTCCGGTGACAGCCACGCAGGATCCCCGAAACAATGTTTCCAAGGCTACTGGCGAATGACGAGTGGTCACGTCTGTACAGCTGTCCCCATTGGTTTGATTTATGTGACCGGGATCCAATAAAAATGGCAATCAAATCAACCCAGCCACTTTACAGGTAGAGGGTTGTCTGATTGAGTTGTCGAAGGCATGGCTGAGGCTCAGAATGATTATGCTAGGAAACGCGGAGGGGTCCATCTCTGCGCATCCAGCAAGGACACCATACATCTCCCTGTGCAGCTTTTCCCACTCCGCTGTGAAATGTATCCAAAATAACTGTACACCTACTGCTTCGCCTGCCTCTTCCCTCTGAAGGTTATTTGTCGTCTGAAGGACTCTCCCTGTCAGCGCATGATGAATACCATGTACACAGACAAGAGCGGCGTCAGGTGCAGGATTAGCCGGAAAACTCACTGATCTGTGAATAACCTAAAAAAGAGGAGCTGAAGATTAGCAATGATGCTTTTAGGAATGATCCATCAAACTCAACTACCTCAGTCACTCAAATGAATCATCTCACTTGATTCTTTAACCCAAGCAAAGTACGAGAGACTTGCAGCGCTACCTGCAGGTCACCGAGATCATTTCGAGGATGTTTATTAAATCAGTGCTATCAATTTTCTTACTGATCATCTTTTATCTGTCCTGTCCTTGGGGATGAGTCGAGCGCACAGCGATGTTAAAGGTTGGGGGATTCGCCGTATGGCGTTTGTGTTCAACCTCCGGAGCTCCGATGACAATATTGAATTAGAACCGCTGCCGCCGCAGTGTGGAAGCTGATCTGTGCAATATGCTTTAAATTTAGACGGCCTGTCGTCTGCATTAACTCACCTCTGTTAACAGAGCTCCATGAAAACAGCACAAACAATAATCATGTGAACTATTTGCCTTGGCTTTGAACTAAGGACAACTTAGGCAGGCCTGTTTACCGCGCCTGAGGAAGCACACATTCGGGAAGTAAATTGGATCAAAGTACAAGCAGCTGCTTAAGTACTTACTCGCTTCGATAAGCAGAGTGAAATCACCATCATTGTTGCATTAGAGTGACTTGCTTCAGTCACCAACAGGAAAGCGGGCAGGAAGAAGAGGTGGGGGCTGATAGTACCAGCTCCATGTGTCATGAAGGAGTCGTTGGCTAACAGCCAGCTTGAAGGAGAACAATTGAACATCGTTGTAGAGCCATTCTGCACTGGAAACATAATCACCTTGCAGGAGAACACATTGTACAACAGGTACAAACACATCCTTTGGAATAAAAGGTGAGTGGGAGGAATTCAGGCAGTCAGGGACTGCGTGCATTTCAGCCAAACCTGAGGTGCTTCCAATATTGTCTTTTCGGGGTCAAGGCGAGGGGAGTCGGAGGAGTCCAACTCATCAGAAATGACATCATCTGGAGTTTCTCTCTGAAATCCGAGGACCTTTCCTCTCCAGCGACGAGGACACACAGAAAGTTCAAGGATTGAGCAAGTCAGTTGGACTAACACGCCGTGGAACAGGAAATAGCCATTCATTGATTTTGTGTGTGTCCAGAAAGATCAATTTTATTCTTCCTTTGTTTTCAAACTACAACGCACTAAAGCTCCCGCAGCAGCAGGATGTGTTTTGCAGGGGCATGGTCCAAATGAAGCTATTAATCAAGTGTCAGAGCAGAAACACATAATGTCATCCCCTGTAGATCGCATACCTCCAACTCCACCATTCTGCTTTGAGTCTGCCTGTGCAAACACCCTGACAATGTCCGACAATCTAATTAATACTGTCAAAACGACTTTTACTGAGAGAAAGGGAAAAGTCGACCAATTCAAAATTCCTCATGAAGAACTTAGCCCTAGTTAGATGGTGTTGTTATTGCATTTTGCTCCATTCTGATGGCTGTTATCTTGTTCAACATCTTTCTGTTGTGAGGCAGTTAAGTGATTAAGTGCGCGTGCGGACGCGCACGGACGCGTGTGTGCATAAACTGACAGTTCTTTAATTGTATTGCGCCCGCGCTATCTGCTGCCGGAGTTAACTCGTAAAAGTGAAGTCTCAAGCAGATTCCCAGCGACTGCCTGCTTAAGATTCATAGAAAAGACCATCGGCCCCAATCAATATCTGCTCGAGATTTAAGTTGCATTATGTGTCCCCTTCACAGGCATGATTTAAAACATCAGCACAAACTATTCTTAATTTTATTGCCTGCCGTAAATTAAAATTAATGACGCTGACATCCACAATTAACAATGAAAAATGCAGATTCTTTATAATTACTTTAGCAGTAATATTGTCTCAGCCCGGGCTCAAGGTGCTCCTCATGTGCTCTTCAACATTCAGCAAAACACAAAAAGACAGCTTCATTACATTTTATTTGCTATAGGAAACAAAAAAAAAAAAAAGAAAAAGAAAAAAAATAGGACTCGAACAAAAATCCACAGCTCAATTGGGAATTTCTCGCCATGCATAATTAAGCAAATTTGATTGGAATTAAGCATGACTTTCTTTTGGTTGGGTTTTAATGAATGCAAATCAGGCATCTACATCCCTAAGATTAATTTCAGCCAATTAAAAAACAAAGCTTGTTGGAAAGTGTAAAAGTGTTCAAAGCAGGGCAGCAAAGCCGTTTCTCTCTCTAACCCGTTCCCTCTCTCTCCTCATCTCATCTTCATAACTTGCACTCAGGAGAATCCCTCCCTCTCACCCCCCTGCAACTTTGATCATTAGCATGAAGTTACAGGCAAACAGTATGAATTCAAATGTAGCAGAAATGCCCGGTCAAGATCTTTTTGCCCTTTTAATCTAATAACTTTCACCTCTTAATAGATTTTTTTTTGTTATTTTGTGAGAAAACACAAGATAGTCTCAAAGCTCAAAACAAACAGGGCCGTATTTAGAAGAATATGGGCTCCAGGGGTTGAGCCCATTTTGGTGCCCTAGTCATACAATTTTCTTTTATGAAATGTGCAACAAACTGATATGAGGTATACATGAAAAAATGTTTTCAATTATGACCTTCGCGTTTGTTACTGCAAAAGCGGATCCAAATAAATACACCATCATTTCTTGTAATATTTTTTTTCAATATAACAGGATTAGGTTAGAGGTGGGGCTATGAATCATTTTTAAATATACCGTTTATCTACTTAAAAATTTAATAAATTAAAATACTTTATCATCACAGTGCGGTGTTATGTAAATCTGCAAAATAATGTGTTTGTAAAACATGCATTCATGAAAACAACATGGGAGCCTCCAAATCCTGACTAGCTACAGCCATGTAAGGGTTCACTTGCTAGGACTCAGGTTCAGTTCGTCCATTCACCAATCCTCATTTCTTACCCCAACTTTAGCTGTTCATTGTGTACTTATTCTATTTTGTTCACAATTTTGTTCTCAGGTTCCTAAACTATTTTTTCATTAGAGTTACTTTTAGAAAGTCATAAAAAAACCATTATATATATATATATACATATATATATATATATATATATATATGTATATATATATACATATATATATATATATATATATATATATGCCTGCGCAAACACCTTGACAATGTCCGACAATGTAATTAATAAGACTGTCAAAAATGACTTTTACTGTCAAAACGACTTACTGAATATATATACATATACTGTATGTATATATACATATATATATATATATATATATATATATATATATGTATATATACAGTATTCAGTCTATGTATAGAAATTTAGACAATTCACTTATACAATAAATATTGCCTGGCAATATTATATTATATTGTCTATACAGATTTTTTTGATGAACTCTTTGGTCAAAGTGTGAATGTTGACCTTGCATTAACTACTTTAAAGGTACCATAAGTGAATAATTTTGTTTTCTAGTGTAGCAGATTGAAGACATTTACTTTTAATAATCAGTTGCAGAAGCACATAGATATATCCCCCTGGTGGTACATCCTTACATATGGTCAGGACATAGAAGACTGCTCCATTTTGTACCAGGAAAAAGTTCTTAAATTAGCTACATCCACAAAGGTACAAAGCACCAGGGCTTATTGTTTGCATTTCTTGCACACCGAGCATTAAATATGTCATCGTTCTAGCTTTTGACAAGGCAAAATATGATAATTGTTCTGCATTAGTTTTGCCACAATAATGTTGGTCCAACCCGAAATCAACCTTTATCAGCGCCCGAAGAGCGTTCAATCCATCTGACTTAAGCACTCAGGAGATCTCATCATTGTATTTTCCATGTGAAGGCACCGTTGCACACAACACCAGTGACAAATAATGCAGCTCAAACTGTTTTATAAAATGCCTGTGTCTGGCTAAGGTCTCATTATGACAGCCGTTACACTTTCCTCCAGCCCAAATGGTATGCTTGCTTTTTTTGCACCTATCAAGTAAATGCTGCTTATTTGGAGAGTCACATGTAAATGCTAATGATTGAGGCCGAGCAGGCACCTTCAGGCTAATGCTAATCTGCCTGCGCTTTGCTCCGAGAATGGCGTGTACATTGATTTGATCTCTCACATCAAAAGACAAACAGCGGTGCAAGTCAGCACTTCCCCAGTCAATGTCATTCCTTGAAGTGCCCCCCCCCCTCCATCCACACGTGCATCTTTATGGGCCTGGGGAGGGAGGGAATAGAGAATTAGGCAATCAGATCTATTGGCATTTCTTTAAAGAAGATTCATGGAGGGAGGAAGGAGGCAAAGTGAGGAATAGTGTTTCTCTATTTACCTGCTGGCCGCAGCTAGTTGTGAGAGGCTTCCTGTGTTTAGACTGCATTAATCCCTCTGTCTCTACCTGTTACAGAGCTTTCATTAATGTTGTCTTTTAACATCAAGTCTCCTGCAGAGCGAGGGAATAGGTCGAGGGTGCTCAGAACTCCGCGGAAAGTTCAAAGCGCCACAAGAAACCCTTTATGTGTTCCCTTAATCATTCAAAAAGGCCCCATCCTAGTATGCCACTTGTGTAGCTCCTCCATATGACGAGAAGAATTAATATTTGGCCTCTGATGCGTTGCTTTTTGAAAGAATAAAAGGAATGTGAAGGGAAGCATTATCTATTCAGGGAACGCGGGGGAATACTCTGCCCGCGTCTCAGTTCTGTTGTAGCTGCTGCGTCTCATTTTGTCTGCGGCAGATCACAGGGCCTCGCAGACTGCTCCGTTTCCGAGGGAGAATGGAGAGTGGGGAAATTGTTCTGTTTTATTAGAACCCTGTGGGAGAGTTTTGTAGCGGCAAGCATGTCATTGAGCCTATTTGCATCATTCCAGCAGTGAATAGATATGATAATATTGGGATATTTAGAGTGTGATAAATTCAGTCACACAAAAGTGGTTTCATGTGATAATGATTTTTTTTCTCTCCACCCCCCTCTCTTTGGTTAACTCACAATATCAGTCCTCTCTGCAGTTTTCTATTCGTCTGCTTTTTCCCAACAATTGGAAACTACAGTGCATTGCAAAAGTGCTCACATCCCTTGGTCTTTTCTACACTTTGTCATAATAGAGCAACAGTAAACTTCAATTGATTTTATTGCAATTTTATATATGATGAACTAACACAAAATAACACATAACTATGAGAAAAAAAAAAACTTTTAGCATTTATTCCCAAATAAAAAAATCTGAGAACAATGGCATCCATTTGTATTCCGCCTCTTTCATTTTCACATTTGTTTTGGTGCAAACTGCGATTAGCAATGCAAGTTGGTAATGAAAATTTCTAATTTTTTAAGTGTTCCAACAGCAAAGGAACATGTTAACAGTTCTTGTCATACCATGTGACACTGGGTTAATGAAAAATGAACTCTCAGATGCGCTAATAAATACTTTATATTGCAACTGACCTACATGAGCGATGCAGCCATATTCAGGAAGCGCCGGGAAAACACAAGTTTATAAGGACATTTTATTGCTATACCACCTTTTACAGTGTCTGAAAAAGGAGGTGTAAAATGATTACACCTTCTAGACTATTAAACTAGAATAGTCTTAAAATAGCAAATTACAGCATACAAACAATTAAAAACAAATACAATAGTATTTTACGAAGGATAAGCAATATATTCATGTTCAGTAAACTCTTGCTGTATTTTCAATTAGAAGCATTACAAATGTAACATTCAAGTACAAATAGAATGTACAATGATATGTCAGATGGTGGTGGCAGCATCATGCTGTGGGGTGCTCTTCGTAAGAAGGACATTAGCTGGTCAGAGCAGATAAGAGAATCGATGGAGTTGTGGAGCTAAATACATGGTAATAATTATTTGCTTATCACATTTTATGTATGTGTGTATATAAAAAATATATTTGTGTCAATTTGAAAAAGTTTAAGAACTTTCACAAGAACTTTCACAAGGCACTGTATGAAATACTTCTCAAAAACATAAAGAATGCTCTTTATTCCACCACTGAACAACTCATTTAGCGCTGTGTTTTTTGTTTTTTTTTTATCTTTCTGTTCCTCTCTTGTGTTATTGTATTAATGCCTTAGGCTTTTCATTTCACTCAGTAAAGCCTCCTCGCTATAGAGTTGGCATTATGCTTACTTTCTGCACCAAGAATCACACATTCAAGTTCATCAGAGCAGACCTCTATGCGCTTTTTGAAACATTTGGACCGCGCGCTTATAAAACTATAGTGTTCATACATTCGTAACTGCAATTGCAACTCAGCCATCGGTGTCAAATTTGCCATTCCACGTTTTCCCGAAGGCAATAAGATACGGAGGGAGGGGGAAGAAAACGTGGGTGCACCTTTGTTTTCACACATAATAACACGACCGAGATTGTTACTCTGGGTTTTTCAGAGCTATTCACTGCAGTTGTTTCACACTGAAAACTTGAATAATGTGCGCTGTGTTTCAAACCCACCACCATGTATTCAGCGCTTGCCTTTAAAGACGTTTTGATTAATTTCATTAAATTGCACTGAACTATTTATAAAGAGGGTGTTGTGTGTGGGTTGGAGGAGGGAAAAAAGCCTGTCTTCTAGGTATAGGGCTAAATTGTGTGGAGTGAAGAGATGTTACTGAGAGAAGGGAAGCCCAAGGGACAAGCAGGAGGACAATGCTGTCTCTTGGGAGAATTTTATGCTGCTGAAGTGAATTTGAATATATAAAGGAGAACTTGGGTAAGGAGGAAAGGGGGGGGGAGATTCAACACCGCCTGTGTCGTCCTGGTTTCTTGTGTGGGAAAGGAGGCAGATTGGCCCGCAAGTTCTCCCCCCCCACTATTCTCATTGTTCACTGCCACTAATTTTGCATTTTAAGCTTTACAATTGTGACATTGGTGCTACAGTGTCTTGAAAAAAAAAAAAAAAAAAGTATTCCTGCTCTTTGAACTTTTTCACATTTTATTACACGACAAAGACAGGATATTTTATGGGGATTTATGTGATACAAACACAATGTAGCACAATTACAGCTACAAATCCACACAGCTAGAGTCCAAACTCATTTCTTCTTACAAAACAGCTCAAGCTGAGGCTGACTGGATGGGGGACCGTTCCTGAACAGCAAATTGTAAGATCTGCACAAAATCTAGTTTTAGATTTGACTGGTCCACTCTAACACATGAACATGCTTTAACCTGAAACATTTGATTGTAGCTCTGGATGTATATTTAGGTTTGTTCTGCTGGAAGAACCTCCAAACCAGTCTCAAGATTTCTTTTTTATTTATGTATTTATTTTTTTGCCTCTGACAGGTTTTCTTCCACTTTTACTTTGTAATGTATAAGGCACATTCGTTCTAAAGAAAAACCTTTCCACAGCATAATGCTGCCTCCCAGGACGCAGCATGTTCCCAGGATGAAGTGCAGTGTTGTTGTTGTTTTTTATTATCATCTCAGCTAAATGACTCACAAACTCAACAGACTTTCCTAAAATGTTGAAACAGACACCAAGTAAGTAAGATAAGGATTGTGTAGAGCTTAAATATGTTGTTATTTCTGAAATAAGTTATGTGTTTAATATCTTCTTAAAGAGATCTCTTATCTCAAGGGGACTAACCTGGTTAAATAAAAATTGAGTAAAGTACATAAATTGCTTTTCTGTGGTACTTTGTAGCAGAAACACACCAAAACCCAAGAGGAATGCGACAAGTTCATATCTCCACGTTCTCATGCTTGGACAGGCAACGCCCCGCACATTCTCCCGTCTTAGTTTTCCTGTTTGGTCTGCCCTCTTTTTACTTTGTCCCTTATCTGAGCATCATTCATTCCTTTGCTCTGATCCTGCATTTGGCTGTAGTCTCTGTGGCTTGGCACCAACCCATTTTCTCCTCCATACTACCAAAGACACTGGTTTGCTCTGTTCTTGGAATGAGATGGAAATCAGAGTTCTTTTACATTTTCATCTTCACCTATTTTCAGATTCTTTAAGGTAGCTATGTGTGCTACGCAAGTTTTAAAATTACACCAATAAGATATTTTTGCACACAGGTAAATGTGTACAGTGCCCAATGAAAGCTTCCATAGTTCTTCACCTTTTCTAGATTTTGACACAAAGAGAAATGGATGCACTTTTTTTTAAGTTTGTACCTTGGCAATTGACGTGACGCCACCTTTCAATCATTCAGTTTGTCAGCAACTGACCAATCGGCGGTCGCTATTTGTTCCGAAGTACACGCCCCTTATCTGGAGGAATTGAACGTCAACATTAGCGGGGTTCGTCATTGCTAACGCGCTTCGGTCATAGAGAGATCTAAGAAACTAATAGGAAGTCGTTGTCAGTGGAGGAACATACAATCCCGACAGACGTTACCTGAGCGCTTAAAGGAAGAAATACAATTTAAGTCACTTCCAAAACCCAAAGGGAGTCTGGAATAATGCCAGAGATGGAGCAAGGCCTGCAGCCGACCTCGTGTCCAGTTGAATGAAACGGCAACTACCATCTCCACAAAGGTAACTGGTAGTAAACATGCCATTTTATTTGTCATAATGACACTGCATGATCGTCAAATCAAAGATAAATAAGTGAAGGTAGTGATGCTTAATTTTTAGGTGTGTAAATTCCAGTGGTAACTGATGCAGTAACTGTGGTATTTACATTTAAGCTCCTTTTTATGCTAAAGTTTATTTTAAGCATTTTCCTGAAGCTTTCACAAGCTGGTATTATTTAAGTCGTTCACTCACCCGCCTTTGCACGTACAAAATGCGTCCATACAACTTTCACACCTGCAAATAACCTTACAGAACTGAAGTAGGACTTGTTGGATAATTTTCTGTCTTTGCCTCAGTGTTGGGTCATAAAGCAAAAAAAGACTCATTTCTTCTTCTTCTTTTTTATTCTTCTTCTTCGTTTTATTGGCAGTTGGCAAAAAACCTATAGTAGCATTACCGCCCCCTGCTGGTATGGATAAGGCATTGAGTTTTGCTCTACTTCCGCATGGGGGCGGAGCCGGCGTCAGACTTGTCAAATGACTGGTATTATTATTATTAATAATAATAATAAAAAAAGGTATGAGAATTTTTACAGGGACAGGGAAGATGGTCAGAGTTGATTGGGAAGATGGATAACTGGAAAATGTGTTGAAGGAAGCAAAAAAAAAAAAAAAAACCTTGACAATGTGGTAGAGGTTCACCTTCCAGCAGAACAACAACTCCAGAGATACAACCAGAGCAATAAAAATCTGATTTAAATCAAATATATTCATGTATTAGAAAAACCCGGTCAAAGTCCAGAACTCGATACAGATGAGAATCTTTGGCAAAACTTGAAAATTGATGCCTTTAGACGTTCTTTACTCAATCAGACAGAGTCTGGGATATTTCCTAAAAAAGAAAAAAAAAGGAAGGAAGAATCAGCAGCATATTTTTGTGTGTTTTGATGTGCAAATTGTTACTCCCTGAAGATTTGGAGTTATAATTGCAGCAAAAGGTGGATCCACAGACTTTTCGTGTGGAGCCAGACTTTTACTTGTAGAACAAATTGAAAACCATGTTTCATGTACATGTTGCTCACATACAATTCCCACGCCAAAATGCATGGGATACGGCTACCTTTACAAGACAGTATACGTTCATAAATGTCTAGAGTTTAACCTCCCACTTTTGAATTAGCCATCAAAAATGAGCTAATTTAAATGTGAATTTTCACATGCTCCTTTTGTCTTGGTCTTCACATAAACAAACCGTGTAGAAAGGTTTTAACTTCTCCTCAGTGACAATCAGGACCTCGGCTGATGTCTGTCTTTGCTCCTGTAGAGGTCACTGTTGCGTGCTGCCTCTGTGTCACATTGTAACACACTCAGCCGCACTAATACCTTCCTTTATGAAGTTTGCACCAAGAGCTGTGACATTGAAACAGTCTAAAAGAATGTCAGTGGGAGAAGGATTACAAAGTTAATTTTGTTTGCTAAGCCTTAGTGTTTAGCAAACAACATTACTTTAAAAGGGAAAAGTTTGTTGACGCCTAATCTGGACAATGATGAACAGTAATTATTATTTTTTTTCTCTGCCAGCCCTAATCATGGTGTAGCAGTGGTAAGTTAATTTGGACCAAATAAAGAATCTTATGTACATATGTCTGAAGGCTTCTTACAGTTGTTGGATTATTTCCTCTGTGGAAGAAACGCATTATGTTAATCACAAAATCCCAATATTTGTGAATCTGGAAGATGATTGTAGGGGAGCAATTATGTGTTGGCTTTATTACTAAGAACACAAATGAGATGCTGTGAATGAGTTCATCCCCAGCATTTGTATGTGCCATTTAGCTCAGAAATCCTTGTTTATTAAACCCCCAGTTGCAAATATGAATCAACACTTTGGCATTAATCATGGAATACGAGGGCCCAGATGGTCCGATCTCAGCCAAGCTTGAATTAATACGAAAGGTTGAATCACTGCTGCATCAAGATCCTCTCAAGGACCTTTGAGGAATGACATGAATAATCATTGTTGTTTGATTCATAGTTTATAAAGTCAGCCGAGCGTCGTGACCTGCTGCTAACTGAGAGATATTATAACACAGTGTGCTGCCCTGTCAAGACGTTCTGATGTATTAAATAACTGCTAAGGGTGTTAGAAAGATGCGTTCGTTTTTGTGCTGTGGAGGGAAATGCAATTGTAGTTCTTGGCAATCACTATAAGATCACATTTAGACATAAATCATGTATTTTGCTTTACTTTAAACATAAAGTGTTTGCTGTAAAACTGTGGGTTTTAGTAGAATTCAATTGGATCCATACATATAATCTATGATTTTTACATTTTACTTTCTGATATTTCAGATTTTCTCTTTTTTTTTGGCTGTTTTGTCTGCCATAGCTGTTTAAGATCACTAACTAATTTTAATATATGTCAGTGGTAACCAGAGTAAATGCAAAAAGCTGTTTTTTAAAAGACAATTTTGTGTGTCAGGGGAAAAAAAAGTAATCACCATTTAAACCTAATAGCGGATGGTGCCACCCATGGAGGGAGAAACTGCCTTCAATGTTTTCACCGAGTCTTTTACAAATCTGTGGAGAACGTTTGGCCCGCTCTTCTTTGGGGAATTATTTTAAATCGGCCACATTAAAAGGTTTTAGTAAGGCCAGGCCACAGCATCTCAACTGGATTCTTTTTTACTGCTTTGGATCATTTTCCTGCTGCTTAACTAAGTCATGCTTGAGGTCATGATTCTCCGTTAGGATGTTGTGTTAGAGATTAGAATGGATGATGTCATCAATTAGAGCAAGGACGCCCCAGACCATCACGTTGACACCGCTATATTTGACTGAAGGGTGTCGCTTTTCTCAAATGCTGGTTTAGTATTTATGCCAGATATGCCAGGATGCTTACCTTTTAAAAAGTAAAACTTTTTCTCACCAATCCATAGAATTTCCACAAGTCTGCTTTTTGGTAAATGCGGGATCTTTTTGCCATGTTTAGCCTTGAAACACTCCCAAGATGCAATTGTCGCCCAGTCTTGTCCTCATTGTCAAATCATGAACCTTATAACACTGATGTTAGAGTTCCTAAGGATGCGTGAAAAAGTAAGTGCTACTCTTTATTTAGTTGTACCTCCTGTACTACTGATGTGTTTTAGCTTCAGATTTACTGCAACAAACTAAATATATGAAATGGGGAAACATGTTTTAGTGTTTAATAGTGATGTTATTAAAAATATTGCATTTCTGCTTTCCTGCTTTCAGCTGAATTGCCTTTGGTTCTGTTGATAACCTCAATTAGCTTTAGCATGAATTTTATTACTAAACTTACAATCTTTTAATGAGTAAATAAGCAGTTATAGCTTCTAGTCCTCATCAGTTTTAGTTGATAGAAATCCATTTTGACCTATCCTATCAGTTCTATATTTTGAATAAAAAAATAGTATAGTAAAATGGCAAACTCATTTTTTATTGTTCAACATTCAAGCTTCATATTAGCTTTGTATTAAGCTTTTTTTTGTGTATATCCTGTCATTGTCTTTTGTTCTCAGCCCAAACAGTCCTCCTCCACTTTGCTTCGCCCTCACCTTTAATTTATTCCAGTTTAGCTGATATCCTAATTCCAAAGGACATTGCATCTCATTTCTTGTCACTTGTCTCCTAAATTCCTAAAGGTACAATTAGCATTTTGTTTGATGAAATGTTGAAAGGTTCATAGATTGATATTTGCAAAAAAAAAAAATGTAGCCGGGTGGTTTATTTATTTTTTTTCCCCTCCTCTCCAAATGCAAATTCTGACATTTATAAACGTTTATTACAGATACTCGGTTTATGGATTGTAAAGCTCGGCATGGATTTAATGGGAATACAGTAAAATTACAATGTTTAAACACAATCAGTGTGGCAAACCGGCAAGTGTGTAATTTAGTGTTGTGTGGCAATGAAATGTTTTACGGGGGGCTTGATTTATGTCCTCTGCGTGGCTTTTCTAATGAGTGGGACCAACATTGCAGTACCCCTGTGTTCCAGGAAACTACATTTACAGCAGATCTTTTTTTTTCTCCTCTCTAGAGTGTGTGTTTCCCCCCACCCTTGTGAAATAATGTCAGCACTTTCCCACCTTCAAAGTCCTTTTGTTTCCAGATCTATTAACAATTCTAATTGTACAGGAACACTTGTTAAGTAAGGCTGGTAAATAAAGCAGGAAACACATTATTTCCTTTTAGTGCAGATTAAAGTTGCAGCAATGCTGGGCTTGAAACACATTAATGAGGTTTTAAATAAAAATGCTGGCAGGGAATTTACACCGCTGACTGGTTTAACTGCAGCAGGCAGTTGATTTTCCTTGATGTTAAAGGCGAACATTATTTCACCCCACTAATGAAAAATAGATCTTTCCACTTTTCTATCTGTTAATTAACGTGTTTGTATTACGGGATTTATTTATTTATTTTTCAAAATGAGCACAATTGCTTCCAATCTGATTAAAGTAAGTGATACATAACAGGGGAGGGCTGTTTTCCTTGGGTCCTACTGTTAATTGAATAGCTTGGTATGACCGGGAATGTTTTTTCCCAGCCACAACATTTCGCCAGGGCTCCGGCTGCTCGGGATGCCCTCTATCTTAATTGTGGATCTTTCTCCAAATGTGGTTCAATTTCCTGCGCGGGACAGTTTCTGTTAACTGCTATTTTTAAGGCCAATAACAACATCAAAGCTCGGGATGATTAAAGCAATTAAAGTTTCCCTTTGTTTTCTAAGCACTGCCAGATAGCCTCGCCTGTTTGTACAGCATTTATTAAACATTTACCGAATGGAATTGAATCTGTCATCGATGGAGTTTTCCGAGACAATTACCTTTTAGCATGGCAAACACCGTTTTCGCTCGGCTAATGTCTCGCAGCTTATGGCCGTGATTAGTCTTTTGATTTCATCAAGCCAAAGTCTGAATCTTCTAGTAGGAAAGGGGCAGGAGAGAAGGAGAGGAGAGGGAGAGAAAGAGAGAGAGAGAGGAGTTTAAATATAATTTTACCATCAGAATTTCTCAATTAGCATACCACATTTTCTCCATTAGATAAACTGCCTTTAGAGAGCCGGCTGGTTTAATCTGTTTAATGTCCGTGTAAACTATAATCTCCCATTTCTAAAAAAGAAATCCCTTAAGGACATCACTCGCATGCACCCTTCATAAGACAGTTTTTGAAAGACGTGATGGAGTGCAGCTTTTAAGCTCCATATTGAAAGGAGTGGAGCTGCTGCTGCGTCTGTCTGGCTTTTTTTTTTTCTTTCTTTCTTCCCCCTCTGTGCAACATGGATTGTGCAAGTTGTCACTTCCTTTGCTTGTATTTGGCTAATCATTAGTTATTATGTTTTTACAAGCCTGTCCTTGCTTTCACTCTAACGTACCACATAACATCACATATGCCATATTTGTAGGTATGTGACTGTTTGCTTGATCAGTTAATGGTTTTATGTGCTGGTACATAGTTCTTCTTTAATTATTGTTACAGCTTTTATTAGAATTGTGTTAGATGGGGCTAAAGCACTTCCCGCTTTTCCCTTACTGGCAATATCTCTATGTGACATGATATATGATCCAAACTTTGGTCTCACATTGAATCGTAGGTGAGTCAGGCTATGTGTGTACGTGTAAAGCGCCCACCATATTTACTGTAACCAATGTATGTGTGGCTAGCTTACCTAGAGAGCTCCATTAGCGACAGACTGTTGCATCCTAAGTGCGCAAAGCAGCGTTATTGCAGATCCTTCCTCCCAACAGCTGGAAGAAATGCTTGCCTTCTTGCTGATGTTTGCACTGTGTTTTCATTTCATTTAAATACAATTTTGTTGTTTTTTTGGGGGGTGGGGAGATAAATTTCTGTTTTGATGTGTACCAGTTACATAAATCAGTGAAATGTCAATAAAAGTGTGTTACAGTGAACAGAGAACTTTTGGAGATTCTTTTTCATCCTTGTCAAATAGGGAAATAGGAAATCATGAATTGGAAGTTTCTGTAATTCTTGGTCAACTAGAATATCAAAACAATGTGTTGCATGTATGGTGATTGTTAGTGGAGTATAATCTTGCTTAAAACATTGAACTTTTGATTTCAAGGTTTCCCCCAGAAAACTTGCTAAGCCCGGTGCTTGGGCGCTACGGCAGTCATTGATCCAGCGGCCCGTTGTGTTTTTGAGTTAAAAAATGTTTAAAATTGACATGAAATTCGAAAATATCACTTGATAATTATGTTTTATTGAAATATTGGAAGACTAATACTTGAACACCAACTAGAAAGTCTTAAAAAATGCGAACATTTTAAAAATAAGCAATGCTTAGCCTGGTTGGGGCACAAGTAAAGCCTGGTGGCCCACCAGGCTTATGATGCACTGGGGAAACCCTGAATTTTGTCCCTGCACTCTTAACATTCAGATTCCCCTACATTTTTCAGCACGAGATAATGCTACTGCAATAATTTTGTTAGTTTCTTTTTTGTTTTGTTTTTTAAACCAGAAATGTATATTATAACCAGCCATGGCAGCTCGGGGCTGTTGGACTTTACAGATACATAAGTCAAGCTTTTTTGTTATCCTATTGAACGACAAGCAGAGAGAAATCAGGGTGTTTACATGCATATCATTGCTTTCCATCATACACTGCAGGCTGTATGAATTAGGGCCTGCAAACAGCCTCATTCTCCTTGCATCACGCCAAGAGTCACTCCATTGATTACCCTTCTCCGCTCCCAGGAAATGGCTCATGCATCTCATGTACATTATAACAAATGTTCTCTTTGCATTACAATTGAATTGTGATTGTTATGTTCAATCAATGGGGAAAGGTCACGGGATCGCTCCTGCCAGCGCTTTAATGGAGAAGTCGATGAGGATTCATTTTAATCACTGCGGCTGTGGCAGAATGAGCACAACACTGAGAGACTGTCAATGGGCCGGTAATTACCGCTGTTTATACAGGTTTCTGCTTTAGCAATTTAGATATCCACAAATCTCTCAGTTTTCTCCTCGCAGCCTGGATATATCGGAGGCAAGGCGTCGTCAAGAGAATTGGAGGAAGTGCGTCGTCTGACTAAACAACTAAAATGATTTTGGTTCAAGCTGACCGACTTCGGGTAGCGCCAGACACGTGTCGTTTTGTCATTAAGCTCAAGATCTGTCCAAAACCAACAGGAACAGGAATACAAACGAATTGGAATACAAACGAAAACGTATGAATGCATTCATTACACACAGAGTGATCTGTTTATGTATGGGGCCATTTTGTGGCCAACACGATCACTGGGAAAGACAGCTGACTCGACCGTTTTCCAGCAGCGAGATCCTCCACAAGACGGGCAAGCCACAAAAGGTCACTGCTAAATAAGCATAGAAGAACAGTCTCTCAAGGCATGTTAATGGAAAGTTGAATGGAGGGAAAAAGTGTGGTTGAGCAAGATGCACAGGCAACAAGGAGGACCACAGCTTTGAGACGGAGCACGCTGGAGAGTTTGGGATGAAACTCACATGATCTGTATTGGATTCATATCTTCAAGAGTTATCACACACAGACATATCCAGGATATGAACTGTAGCTTTCACTCTTCTTAACTCTGTGGAGTGTTGTCAACATGAAGATGAGAGGGTCTAGCTCAAGCATTTACAGCAACATGGGTTTCCTCAGGAGAGTCAAAGGCTGATTGCCTCCATTCCATGCCTCATTGATGCAAAAGTATCTCCGATCAGTTACTGAGTGCAGACAGTGTCCGGTACACGGAAATTTATTTCCATGGGCTGACATTTCTACATTAGCAATCCTTCTATCAAACGGGTTTTTTTTCTCCCACTAAACTCTTCATTAATATTAGGGCCGCACAATGTAACGGAAATTTATTGTTGTCCCACTATCACTGCACACAATACTGGAAGGCAATAAATATGAGCTAATTATAGAAGTACAATGCCTTCAAGCTTCCAGAACTAATAATTCATTCGACAATGCTTTTTGTTTTAATGCTGCGGACATTTATTTTTTTTTGGAGAGCGTCAAGATGGTCTGGTGATGTCATTAAGGAAACAAAAACAAAGTGGTTTCTATGTCGACACAGGGTAGACATAACTTTTTCAATCATTTTGACCATTTTGAGACTGAAATAATGAATTTCCCTTTATGTTTCTATCAGCTGGATATCTACTATGTGGTATATGGTTGCAATGAACTCCAATCAGAATGATATCAACACTAGTGAACTGATTTGTTCATTGCAAGTCTCACACCATCACAACATTCACCGTTATTTTCATGTAATCTAATATCACGCAGATCTAATTAATATGTTTGGATCCGGCACTTTGCGAACGGCTTCTTTAGCTGTGACCTTTTGTGGCCTTTCCTGCCTGTGGAGGGTGTCGGTGACGGTCTGCCAGACAACTGTCAAGTCAGCAGTCTTGTCCATAACATGGCCATAAACAGCTCCGTATTAAACATCCTGTTTTTATAGGTGTACAATTAAACATTTTCTCAGAAAATGAATTTCATTACCTGCAATACATAATCATAAAAATTAGCAGATATTAATGGCTGAAATATGATCTTACTTTTGGAGTGAAGTCGCACATTCTTTGTTGTTAATAAAAAAAAAAAAGGGTCTGCACAAAACAAGAGCAAAGAAAAAATGCCAAAGTTAGACTTATTGTTGAAAATGAACAAATCTGTCGTAGCGGATTCAATCTGTCCTGTTTTGCTGGCAACAAAAGGTGACGGATTCAGTTACTAAATGCTCCGTAACTTAAGATTGCAAATAGAAACCTGTTGTGTGGGATAAAATCCCCCCCCACCGCCCCGCTCCCTCCACCTTCGGAGTGCTTTCTGTCATCTCCCCTTTCAACCCAGGTGGCATGTTTGTGTTGGCCGTTGTCTGAGGAGAGACAGGGTCACGGCGGTATAACCTTGGACAAACAAATATTCATGATCAATAAAGGCTTTATTCTGAGCATTTAAATGATTCTTATCTCCGCTGCTCTCTCTTTGTCCGTCTGGAGCGGGGCCTTCTTTTTTTTTTTTTTTTGAAAGATTTATGCAGGCGAGGTAAAAGGACAATTTAAAAGACTACTTAGTATCACTGCTTTCAAATGTCATGTAATCATAGGTTAGGGGAGAGTGCTGGGCATCGAGAGCTAAGTGATGGTACAGATAATGAATTGCCTCTGAAATATAATACATCGTGAGTAGGATTCTTTGTTCCAAGCTCTGTACACCAACTCGGCACAATTAAAGTTATTTATCTCCCTCGTTTTTTAAGTTCATCAATTATATTGTGATACACTTAATGTCCATAAGAGGATGATGTATGATTGGTCTAATTATTTCTTATTCACCATGCTTTCTAAAGCATATCAATTTTGTTAATACCATGTAATTAAAACACGTCAGGGCGCTACAAGTTGCCGGCTGTATTAATGACTATGAAAATTATTTTAATTAAATAGCCAATTATAGAAAAATCCTAACCATGAGAATTGACATTTAAATGAATTCAATTTAAATTGCTTTTCAACATTGTTTTATCAAAGCTTTATGGGGTGAATAAATTATTACATCAAACAATATACTGTGTCATTGATCATACACAAGTCCTGTCCCGTATCCATACATTTTCAAACACTTTTCTAGTGCTCATTCATCACGCAGGGTGATTACAGTCTGACATGGTCATTTGTTTACTGCAATCTCATCCACATGTACTGTACTTCTGGAAAAAAAACAAAACTGTGTGAACTGCTTTTTTTAAAACTTTATAGTTAAAGTTGTCTCACTAGGCTGGTTCTGTTTGCAATATAGGTTCCTGTGTATGATGTTTTTTTTGTCATGCAGCAATAGCTTGGTTTAATTATATCAGCAAGGGATGATGGTGAAAAATGTGCTAGCAGTGTATAATAAACTGTGTTGTGTTACGGTGTGTTCACCCACCTGGATTCAGACATTTAGTTGCTTTTAGGCCTGTCACGATAACAGATTCTACTGGACGATAAATTGCCCCAGAAGTTATTGCGATAAACAATAATATTGTTGCTTTCAGACAATTTTCAAGCAGTATAATGGTAACGGCATAATAATGCAAGAACACATTCTCAAAGATGAATAATAAACTTTAAATTTGAATGAACATTTAACACTGCAACTGGAAGACATTTTAAATATCCAAAATAAACAACTTACAAAAACAAAAAAAACCCCAATAAAATCAATTATGACGTCTGTGTAAACAAAATTGTCCTAAAGAAAAATGTGCTAGTTAAGACCAAAACACCAGATTGAAGACTTTTATCATCCAGTTTTTGGTAGAAAGAGAAAAACGATAAATCATGCAAATGAGAATTATTGAACTTGTTTTAATTTATCATGCGATCTATCGATTCATTGTTTATTGTGACAGGCCTAGTTGATTTTATTAAAGTTTTCCACATTCTCTTACATTAAAACCACAAAATGTGCCATTGAGGTTTTTAATAAACCGACACAAAGTAGCAGATTATTGCAAAGTGGACAAAAACAATTTTCTTCCCATATCGCCATCTATGTACATGATGTCCGTCCTTAATGTTTTTCCACCTACTTTTCCTGTCTACTCTTATCAATCTTCACAGCATGATGCTGCCACCACCATGTTTTACCAAGGGGATTGTGCGTGGCAGTCGATGTGTGGTCTCTGGTCCACTCAGTATTCTTGAAGCCCTTTGCATATGAAACATCTCATATACGTCCTGTGTTGCCTTCTCATCCCTATTATGTTGCTAAAGCGCCGCATAATTGTCCGCAGTTGTCACTTCTCAGACTTTACAAGTGCAAAGATTTGCAGCTGACCCACGCAAACAGGAGAAATAGTGGGCAAACCGTTGTGACATTCATTGTATATAATGAAATCTTAATATGGTGCATATTTAAGTGAAAGGTTAGCAACATAAAGGGCAATCGGATTGTCTGGCAATGAATTTTAAGCAGCTATTGATTTTACACTACAAGCTCCCCTCTTCTCTGAATGATAATTTTTTTTGTGTTTTTTTTTTTTTTTTTTTTTTTTTAAATTGCACCCTGCTTATCTTAAAGCTTCTCTGGACGCAGGGAAAAGGGAGAACAAGAACGTTATCTGGACCAAACCCACTCCGCCTGATATGAAACACTTGTTAGCTGAAGAATTTGAAAACAGATGTACTTACTAAATGTAAGTGAAAAAATTAGAGTAATTAGAGTTGGGAGGTATAAACCCATCTGATGCGTCTTACTGAGAGACCACACAGCTCTGAAAAATGAAGCCAGGGATAACTGTTTGTCAAAGTGACACTGAGAGCTGCTCTAAGACCTGTAACTATACAGAGATCTGAACCAGTTCCATTATGGGGCACTCGGTTTTCCTATCTAAATCTTTATACACTCTTCTATGATGTCAAAGTTTGGTACAAAACTCAGCTTCATCAGGTTGATTAAGAACAGAAATTTGGATTTTTATTGTTTTTTGGAGATTCAAATTCACCCAAAACACTGAGTTTATGATCCCTGTCTTTTAAATGTTAAGTCTCCTCCCCTTATGAATCCATCTGTTCAGCTTTAATTCCTCCACAATATTGCAACTCTTATTATGTGAATTTAAATCTTTCAGAAGGTGACGGGGAACGCTGCCGCTCCATGCTCTGTGCGGCGCTTTAATGAAACAATCTTCTGGAAACGAAGCCTTGAAGTCCATGTTTAATTAGTGATCTCATGTTTGCATCAGCTCACAATTAGTCACTTGAGGATATGTTTCTATCATGCACAAAACTTACTTGTATTTTATACAAAGCAGATCTCTGAAGTGCACACACACACACACACACCACTGTTGAATTGGGGGCATTTATTCTGCACAAAGCAACAGAAAAAAACTTCCAGTGTCTTTTGGGGAAAGTGTACAACAATCATGTTACACTAACTAGTACTTTGTTAAGAAATCTTTGAGTCTAATTTTACATCTTTAGTATATATTCACGCTCACATGCTAAAGTTGTCCAAATCTTTCCGATTGTGAGGACGTTAATTGTCCATATGCCTCTTCGGGGGGGTTGATCAGTCAGACTTTCCTCTGGATTTTGAATAGGTCTTTTCAAAAGTAGCATTTTCTGCTCATTAATCATTATTTTGTCATTTTGATGTACGGTTTGATGTCTCAGTATGGGGCTAAAAAACATAAATCCTTCTTAATCCTCAGCTTTCTAGGTTACACCTCAAGATTTAGGCTCAGAATTTGGATCTGTTCATAATGTCATTCATTATTAAATCCCCACTTCCACAAAAAAATATCCCCAAATCATGATTCTGCCACCACCATGTTTCACTGTGAGTTTGGTGTTCTTTTGGTGATGTACTTCTTTTAGCATTAGCATTGGGTTTTGACATTCCTGCAGTCTCTTAAAGTTAAATTTTTTTTCTATTCATAAATTTAGAGAAAACACTGAGATTGTTGCAGTGTCACTTTTGTCCAATAGATTCTCCAAAGACAGATACATCTCTATCCAGAGCCACACATTCAGATAAAATGCAGCAGATTTTATTTTCATATTCTTACTACTATTGATACCTTAGTACAACAGAATAATCAACTATGGCTTTAATTACAGTCTGCAAATGACCAAATGTCCAAGTGTTGGATAGCTAAACTTTATTTCAGATTAGACAGATTTACAAAAATTGATGGCATGTGTAAACTTAAGAAGACAGATTGCTTAATTTCAATGAAAATATGCTTTTACATACTTCAAAAGTGTGCAGCATGCAACAAGATCACATGACAGTAGTTTTTTTTTGTTTCTCATCTTCCCCTGAATAGATTTGTCATTCTTTTTTTCAGCTGAATTGTGTATAGTATGTATCAAAGTAAAGGTGGAAAAACATAAAAAAATAGCATTTTAACGGGGGTGTGAACAGTTTTGACATTTAGTGCAAAAAAAAAAACAAAAAAAAAAAAACAACTTGATGTTGATTCTTTACTTTGTTTTGCTGCTTCTCCAAAGAAAAAACACAATGCCTGTCAGAACAATAAAAGCCCAGGCTAATTAAATGAGGAATGTTATCAGTGATTCCTTCAGGACGTGCTCGGTCAGAAAACAGGATGACTATGACATCATGAATTGTTTAAAAATAAAAATAAAAAAAATAATGAAAAAAATTAAAAGGTCATATCATTCACAATCTTCATTTTAAATTTGAGAAAACTTCGCAGAATTTTTAGTCAGGAGCGACTATTTTGTTGCAGCCGCAAAGAAATGAGCTGGGAAAAAAAACATCTCCATCTGATCTATTAAAAAAAAAAAGTCTCTGTTCGGTGTGTGGAGTTAATGGGTTATTAAAGCGGAGCTGAAACATTTCAGTAAAGCAGAGAGAACAGTTGGTTTTATGTTCTTCAAAGGCTCCCACTGTCCCCTAGCTCCTCCCTCTCTGTACCGTGTGACAACAACAACTCATCCACAGAGCGGTGCTGCACTTTTCAGCTCATTTTCCTCCTGTCATTCCTCCTCCTATCTTTGATCATTGTCCCCTCTCAGAAAAAAAAAACGAGAGAAAAAATTCACTCAGCACGCCTTTTTTTTTTCGCTCTAGCTTTTTTTTTTTTTTTTTTTTTTTTCTACTTCCCAACTTAACTGAGGAGCTAAAACTCTGAAGGATTCTTTCATTTAAGGGTGTCTCGGCAGGCTGGCTTTTTTACTTTGAACTTCGGGGCTGCTTTCCTTTTTTTTTTTTTTTTTTTCCCCTTCCTCTCGTTAGGTTGACCATGGCCGTACCGGCTGCTCTGATCCCACCAACTCCGCTCGTCCCGCCGCCTCCGATCTCCACTTCCTCCGCCACCACGTCCCCGCCGTCGACAACTTCGTCCCCGTCGCCGTCCCTGGTGCCGCCGACGGGACCCGGCCAGAACCTGTTCAGATCGGAGCTCCTCGCCACCAGCAGCCCGGGCATCCCGACCCCGACCGCGGCTCTGCCCCCGAGCAAGCCCGTCTACTCGACCCCGTCGCCCGTCGAGAACATCCCGCAGAACAACGAGTGCAAGATGGTCGAGCTGCGCGGCGCCAAGGTGGCATCGTTCACCGTGGACGGCTGCGAGCTCATCTGCCTCCCGCAGGCGTTCGACCTGTTCCTGAAGCACCTGGTCGGCGGGCTGCACACGGTCTACACCAAGCTGAAGCGGCTGGAGATCACGCCGGTCGTGTGCAACGTGGAGCAGGTCCGCATCCTCAGGGGGCTCGGCGCCATCCAGCCCGGGGTGAACCGCTGCAAGCTCATCTCCAGGAAGGACTTCGAGACGCTCTACAACGACTGCACCAACGCGAGGTGAGTGCGGAGCTCCGCTGTGCGCGCGCCCTCCTCGCCAGCAAGAGAGCCGTGCGTAAAGGCGCAGCGGCATGCCTGCATGGATGCATGCGAGAGGGGGGGAAAGACGGTCTTTTTCTCCCCCCCCTCCAACCTCAATGCAAAAAAAAAAAAAAGCTGGATTCGGCGTTTTTCATATTGTTATTTGATGATTCCTGTGTATACGTCTGAAAGGTTTGAGTATGATCGTGGATGCATGTCAAAATTGAAATGTCGGGTGGTGGTTGGGGGGGGGGCAGAAAAAGTGCGATCGTAGGATCTCCTGTGCGCCTCGGCAGTTAAAAAAGTTGAGTGAAAGTTTTTAACACGTGCAGCGCAAAAGCTGCGACATGATGGATACAGCCTGTCTGCGGCCGAGCCAGTAAATCGATACCAGTGGGGCGTTGAATAAACTGCAGGTCCAACTCTACCACTTTTTAGAAAATGTTTAAACATTTAGCAATCTTTTGAAATGTCAAGTTCTCCCTTAAGATTTGCACAACTCTTTATATATATATATATATATATATAATTTTTTAAAAAATATATTTTAATGACCTAAATATAAGTAGGGTAGGTGTCCTTTAAAGTCCTTACACTTGTGGGATTAAGGTTTCAGTTAGGATAATTAAAATGTGCTGAATGTAAACAAATAGAGAAAAAAACAAAAACAATTCTGTCATGTTACTTTGTCTTACTTTTTGGTAGCAACAAAATAATACTTCACACTCCTATTAAAGCAAGAGTTTATTAAAAAGCTGTTTATTGATGCAAATAATTATACTTCAATAAAACATCATTGATTGTGATAGAATAATAATAATAATAATAATAACAAAAATAGTTTGAACAAATGAATGCATTGCAACAAATCAAGCAAAAATAACCTTGATCTGTTTTTGAAAATTGACTGATTTAAGCTCAGATCAATACTGGATTAAAAGCCATTTTTTATTGTCCTGTTGCTCCTCGTCTGTGATGCATCGCTCAAGTCTCCCAGGACGGTGGAGCCTGGTCAAATTTACCCTCTCACCTGTCACTGTGATTGATTCTGTATTGATCGCTACCTCTTGCATTCAGAGATGAGCTGGAAATGCAAATATGATGGAAAGCCTCCCCACAAGTGAGGCGGGAACGGCAAAATAAAAGCAGTTAAAGTCACTTGGAGTCTCGGTTTAGAACAGAGAAGCACCAGTCGAGTAGTTCAAAGGCTGGAGAATATTTCGCTTGTTGACTTAATGCATTAAAACTGATAACTCTTCCTATTCTCCGTCTGTAAATGCATCAATCAGCAGCAGGCGAGGCGGTGCACAATTTCCAGTTTCAGATAAATGTCACAGATAGATGTTTCCATGCGTGAGCGGGGATGATCTTGTTATTCCTTCATTTTCAGCTAAATTGAAAACCGTTACATTCCTCAAAGAACCTGAAGGACATTTTCCTTCTTTTTTATTTTGTTACAGTAGAAAAGAATAAAAAAAAAAAAATCTTGTCTGGAATCGGCCAAGGAAAGCCTGATTAGTGCACGTCTAGTTTAGAAGTGTGCAGTTTTTGTAGCAGAATTAACTGGGCGAGTTAATGTGGGGGGGGAAAAAAAAAAAAAGATGAAGTAAGTTGAGCTGTGCAGAATTTAAATGCAAATATCCTGACGGCTCGGACGGTACTTTTTTAGAAATTTTCAGAGTGATCTTGTCAAATTAGCCATTTTTCCATGTCACACGATAACGGTTGTGCTGCTGCTGCATTTAAACATTTAGAATAACCTGCACCCTGTGTTTTTGCACCTGTGGGCCTCACACACCTCCGTGCAGCTCTCTGCTGCAAGCTTCACGTTCCCGTTTTAGCAGCAATTGTCTCAACAACTCACCTGTGCACTCTGGTGCTTAAGCATCATTTGCATGAAGCATCAAGGGACCTGAACACCCCATCAGCCCCCCTCCCCCACTTTATCTACTGTACAGATCCTCCTCTGAAGCTCGGCGTGGAGCTTCAGGTGACAAAGTATGCGGCTGAACTCTCCGGGTTGTCAATGGTGGGGCCGGGCAGGGAGGGAAGAGGGACGACTAGCGATGGGGTTAAAGGATAATGCAGTGCCTCGCGTCGCTTTAATGACGCTAAAGTGCTGGGCTATTACGGGCACACGGACAGGACTGTAATTGTCTCTGAAAGCAGCCAGGTTCTCCCAGCGCTGGGCTGAAATCAATCACTCAGACCCGGGTCTGCCTGCCTGCCTGCCTGCCTGTCCGCTTGCCTGCCTGCCTGTCCGCTTGCCTGCCTGCCCCATTTGGAGAATTACATCATGGAACGGACCGAGGATAAAAGGCTTCTTCTGTTGCTTGGGAAAGAGTTGATTTTATTTGCAGGGATGTGCCGCCTCTCGCTCCGTCTCGCCCCGCTGATACAGCTGCTGACAAAATGATCACTTTGAGTAAACAACACACAGGTTGCAAACCCTTCCTCCCCCCGGAAAAAAAAACAAAACACCCACACCCCACTGACCCCGGAGGTGAAAACAAGTTCCCTCTATTTCCACCAACTTATAGTCAGATAAAAACAAAAGAAAAGGAAAAGTATCCGAGTTCACAGGTTTACCCCGCTCGGGTTACGACAACAACAGCCTGCTGCCTGGGATAGTTTAGCTTTACACCCCCCCACCCCCCACTCCCTCTATTACACACAGTGTCACTGCTCTTTTTTTATACAGTGGCACAGTGATAACAATGAAGTGAATAATACTCCTTTATACAATGGCTCTTACTATTTCACATGCAGTTTATCCCTCTCCTTCTGGCGGCCTATTGTGCTAAAACAACACAGGTCTCTCTCTCTCTCTGTCTTTTTTTTTTGTGCACACTGTGTGAATGTGAATAGCATCACAGAGCTGCACTGCAGCCTGCTGTTTCAGTTTTGATGTGGACACAAACAAGCCAAGTTGTTCCCTGCTATGCTCGCTGTTTGAACACATTTAAAGAGTGTATTGTTTGCTGCAATTTTTTTTTTTGTGTGGGGGTGTGTGTGTGTGTGTGTGTCTGTATTTTGGTTTGTTTAAGCAGCTTAAATTTTCCCTGATTCAAAACTTTAAAAAAATTAACCAAGTGCACCAAGTTAAAAATAAATAAATAAATCAGTATAATAAGACGCCAGAAAACGTGCTAGTTCCGTTGGAGCTTGCTCTGAAGCATCCTGCTGCTGCTGCTGCACACTGCTGGTTAGTTGGCTGAAATAAAATTTCTCCTCTCACAAGAAATTTGTCGCTTTTAAAGCCTTTCTGACCACAGAAAACCATTGCAATAGTCATAGCAGTAATTTTTCTGCTGTGCCTTCATCTGCGTAAATAATTTACGCCTAATTATCATTTAAGAAGCAAAACATTTCTGTCACAGAGAGATGACAGAGAAAGAGCACATGTTTCCTAACATTGTCCTTTCTGCTCTCACGCCTGTTGCTGTGCACTGCTAGCCAGCTGACTCAAACAAATCCTCAACATTTTACCTTTTTTTTTTTTTAACAAAAATAACAAATGTGGCTTCTTGAAACATTTCTGATCATGAAAACATGGCCAGGAATTGCATTAAAATCTGAGTTGACTGCTGGCTGGCTACATGTGTAGACAGCACAAGTAATAAACCAGCTGATATCATTTGCTTATACTTGCTTCACTCTGTGGAGAGCAGCAAAAACATCAAATTTTCTAAGCACAGTTAATCTTGAGTCTTCCCTCTTCGAAACCATCTACACTGAGGAGTGTTGGTACGAACTCGACCTGTTAGCACTTAGCTGCGTTCAGTGATTCAATGGCTTGTCAGTCAGCAGTCCGACCTGCTCAGGCTGAGAACTGATTCCAGCTGATTTCTTTGTGCATCTCTGTTGTTTTATTTGTTTCATCTGGTTAAGAACAGAACAGCAAAAATATGTAATAATGTCCACATCAAGCACCTGAAAAACACTAAAGAAATATTTCTAGCAGGTGTTCATTCTACATTTTTTGCCTAATCATATGTATCAAAGTGAAGATCAGGATAAGTAAATGCAATCAGTAACATTACTGTATACAGTAATAGGAGTAATTATTGTTATTTTATTTGAGCAGCAGCAGCAGTAGTGAGTGCAGCGTCTTTGTTTGAAATAAAATTGATTATAACTTGTTGGAAAGTTCTGATCTTGATTGTGCAAATATGGTGAAATTGTGATATTCCTGCTCGCCTCATAGTGGCCCATCCCGACTGAAACCCTGAAAAAGAAAATGTGTGTTTGAACTGTCTGAGCTCAGTTACAGGTCATTACAGCTAATCTTTAAAAAAAAAAAAACTACCAGAAATATAGTGACTATTAACCTCTTTATTTTCTGAAGGGCTCTTGTGCCAGATTACCAGTGTTCCACACTGATCCGGGTTCAGTAATCTCCCCTCTTTACATTATATGACTGTGGCCCCTCCACGAGCCCCTGTAGAAGCCCGCCCCCCATGTTCCAGCTACTTGTCTTTCCTTTTCATTTTCCCCGTGGTGGGATGGAAAAAAAAAAAGAGGTTCTTATTGCTGCGTGACACTTGAACTCTCAGAAAGGTTATTATAACACGGGGGTGGCGCGGAGATATCGCATATCTCTCATTGGTCTCCTTTTTTGTGTGTGTGTGTGTGTGTGTGTTTGCGTGCGTGTGTGTGGCTATCCGATGCCGGGGCAGCTGTTTTAATTGACAATCATTGTCTACCCCTTGAAGGTTAACCGCACGCCCTAGACGGCGTCCCACCACTGGGGAAACGGCCCCGGCTTTTTTCACTTCCACGCCCCGCTTAAATAGATTTTCCTCAGCTTGTTTCTGTCAGGTCGCAGTGAAAGCCACGTTTTTTCTTTTTTTTTCTTTTTTTTTTAACGCACTTATATAAATATATAATTGATGCTGATGTGACTGGGAAGTGTAGCGAGAGCGCTCACCTCTCTTGTTCCTACTTCAGGAGTGTTTATGCCTAAACACACATATTTGCAAATGACGGTAATTGTTTTGTTTAGCGCTCAGTGTGAGCTGCCACCGAGGGTGCCAGCTTGTCTCTCTCCTCTTCCTTTCTCCTCTCCTCTCTTCTTCTCTCTGCTGAGCTCTCTTATAATATATTTGTTTTCTACAAGGCGCGGATGTGTTTACAGGTATTCAGGGGAGATTTCTGGATTCCATTCAAATCATTCCCAGTCAGAGTGGGTGCTAAGATACCCCCGTCACCGGGCAACCACATCCAAGAGGGAGGCTCGGGCGATAATAACTTCAAAAACAGAGTGACAGATGCCTGATTAGAGAAGGAGAAGGAGGGAGGAGGAGCGGAGGGGGTGAGAGAGACAGATAAAGATAGACAGAATTAAAAAAAAGACACAGAGCGAGAGATAATGGTATACAAAGCTGTTTAAAATCCAAATCTGTTGAAGTACTTTCTCTAAAAGCCAAATTGGCTCTCATATCGTCTTTTCTTTATTGGAGCAAAGAGAGAGAGAGAAAGAGGGGAAAAAAGCCCCAGCATTTTAATTTTTTTTTTCTTCTTTTCTCACATTTTAATCCTTCAGTGGGGATCTGCTAAATTTGATTAGGTACAGTACATGTGCTCAAGTCAACTGTGCAGTTGGCAGATGGTGGCAAGGTGTTTTTTTTTTTTTATTTATTTATTTTTGTGCAAACAAATAGCCTCCTTGAAAATCAGAATTGCTTTATTGAGTTGACACTCACTGAGCTGGAAAAAGAGCAAATTAAAACTGTTCTTTTTTTTGGGGGGGGGAAAACGTCCATAAAGCAGCTTGTTTAACCAAACACATTCTCCCCTTTTTCGGCTTTTCTTTCTTCCAGGATCATATTTCTGTAGCTTTAAATGAAGCCGAGCCAAGACTCTTTTAAAAACCGCAGATTTCACTTGTTAGAGAGGCTTTGTTTGACACTGTCTAATGTCGTGTGTGGATTTGGAGGCTATTTGCATTGCAAAGAGGCCCCGTATTGTTAATTTGCCTTGTGGATGCATTAGCTGTCCGTGCTCCTGTCTTATTTGCATGCCTTTACTGGATCCGCAGCGGTGATTGAATTGCCAATTAATTCCTTTCGTGAAATCAAATGGTTTTAAACAGAGATGCACCGATCAATCAGGGCAGAGGTTGGGATTGGCCAATTTCCCCGTTATCGGCTGTGATTGGTGATCGGCAGAGCAAAGGATGAAGGAAAAAAAATAAACAACAACCTGATTTTCCTTCCAATAATCTCGAGCATCAAAAGTAAGAACAGGCATTGTTTTCAGTCTTTGGGCGCATCGCCCACCTGCTTATATTTTGATACTTTTGTGAACGTAGAGTTACAACCAATAGACCAGAGATTTGAATCAGGCGGCTTTTGTTTGTTTTGTAGCTTTAAAGTCCTGATCTGCACTTTGGCTAAGTTCTCCCATGCCGGCTGACTACCCGGTATGACTGATCCACTATTAGATGCTAAAGAGTGATTTTTCTCATCTACTTTGGGTCTTTCCTTATGGGTCCCCTTCACATTACTGCACATTTAGGGAGCACTGGCGGAAGTCGCCGCCGCTTGTACCAGGATGTTAAACGCTACTGACAGAAGTTAGAGGGAGCAGATGAGATTTCCTGATTGGAGAAGGAATGCCGGCCCTTGCTGGGCTCTGTCTAATATGGTCACATGGAGAAATTGATTTTCCTCAGAAATTAATTAATTTTTCATATAGCCCAGAGCTGGAGTTAAAAAAAAAAAAAAAAGACTGCATACTTGCTGGTATTCTATTTTTCCCCCATCTTTCTTCTTTTTTTTTTTTTAAAGAATTATTGCCTAATCATATTAATACTTTTGCCCCAAGGATGAAAAGATAATTGTACAAATGCATTTGGAAATATGTATCACTGAGTATTTATGATTAAATTATGCAAATAACTCCGCTCCCATCCTTCGTGGGCCCAGATTGTCTAATTAGGATTGATATGGCGAATAGATGTTGGGGAATCTGAATACAAGCATGTCCAAAGAGCAGAAAATTGAAAATGACAAGGCTGGAATCCTTAAAAAGTGCGTTGAGTTTTTTTTTTTTTTTTCCCTTCTTCCCCTCCTTCTCTCTTCCCTTCTCTGTCTAATTCAGCGTGGCTGTATCAGGAGTTAATTTTCCCCAGCTTCATTTCTCGTCTGAGCTGACAGGAAAAGGAATCCATCAGGGAAGCAATCTCAGATGGGATTCCACAAATTTCCCCTCCTTGTTTTTTTCTCCCCCTCGTCGTTTTCGCCGGGCCTATCAGGGATGAATCTTCTCCAGAGTAAACATGCAGATGTTATTCCTCCAGTGTCAATGTTTTTGGAGCTCCTTGCTCAATACAAAAGGAGTCCCTCTTAATAATTAAAGTATGCCAAGAAAGGAATGTCATCCAACAAAAACCCTTTTGTACTCTTGGATTGTCAGCTAACTAAATACCACCATGTCATCCAGGTTTTTCCTTCATTTCTCCCAAAAGTGAAAAAAATAAAATATTAACAACAGAACAGAAATAAGGGATTGCTTGATAAATCTACAAGTTACACTTTAGACTTAAATTTGATTTTGACAAGGGTTAGATTTTGTTTATATGCATTCATGACTGAAAACAAAATGAATTTAACGTGATAAAATAACAGATTTTTATGCGGTAATCTAAAACTGTTTCCTGTTTCCAGCAATCCTGGCAAACCTTCAAATAAACTTTGGTTTTATAGCAGTAATGCAATGCTAAGCTGAATTCAACCTTTAACTCCATAATTGGAAAATAAAAATCCATTGCTAAATCTATTTTTTGTGCAAAATCTCAGATGATAAAATTATCAGGTTCCCTAAAATGGTTTTAATAAAATAATGAATGTTTATTTTATTTTATTTTTTTATTTATCTCTTGGTTTACTTTAGTGTTTTTAATTTGATTCAAGTGTTTAGGAAGTTTTACTTAGTTGACTTTACAACTTATGACAAGCAGGGCTATTTCTCTGTCACTCTTCAAAATGGGAAAGACTAGATAACATGCTACAAAGTTCCCACAGGAGGGAATCGTAAGCAAACAGGTGCTGGCTTAAACTTGCACATATCTACAGTCAGAGTATTAATTTACAATGTTTTCAAGAAGTAGAAAAAAAAAATCTTAATTTCACTTCAACAGGATTTTCAGCGTGAGAAAAGATGTTTGTTTTTAAAGTAGTCTTACGCTGTAAATAATTATGAAGGCCGATCTTTTTCTGTCACAGTCAAGTTACCCCCATTATTGTTGGACATTTCTGAAACGGTGGTTGGATCTGACTCAGCACAGACTCACTGTACCCCAACCGGGGCGGCAAGAGGTGTGAGGTTCTAACGCCAGCTGCTCTCCTCGCCTGGTTCAGTGGGACATCAGAGCACAGAAAGAGACTATTTCTTCTTCTTTTAACTTCAGGTGTTGGGCACAGTGCGGGAACAGCTCCAACGGTATCTATTAAAGCGCTGATCGTTATCTAATCTGTACCTGGTGCTAGCTAGAAAGAGAAAAAAAGCCCTGAAGCTAATGACACTTGAGACTCACAGCACTTTCTGAGGCGGTTCAAAGCCTTTTGCTCAGTCAGTTTCATCAGATGAGTGAACTGAAAATAAAAAAAAAAAAAACAGCCCTATGGTCATGAGGTTTAAATGCAGACCATCGCAGAAGAAAAAAAAAAAAAGTATAAAACTTCTGATCAGGAAGTGAAGCTTGATCATCACTGATATTTGTTAAGTCCTCATGTTCTAATTCTGAATGCTGCCAGACATGGCATATCTGTGAGTGATAGTCTCCATTAGATACATAAATAGGTCATATCTAGACAACATGTCTTACAGCACTGTTTGAAGTCTGACTCTGATTGTCAGATTGCTCCAGATCTGTCTTTCATACAAGTAAAAAAAAGAAAAAAAAAAAAAAGAAATCATTTTGCAAGTTAAAAATCAATCAAAATGAAGTCATTAATCCTGAGGTCGTTGGTGAATTTTGCAGTTTTTTTTTTAAATGAAAAAAGACCAGAATAAAATCTGATGGAATTATGCCAAAGAGTAGAGCGTTACCGATCAATCATGTGGAGGCTGGAATTGTCCAATTTTTCCCTTAATGCTCTGATAAGCGAATAGGTCAAATACGTACATTTTTGCATTTCATTCACAAGTTGAAACTCCCACAAATTTTTGTCTAGAAATGTATTAACCAGCATCTTGTATTTTGGCGCAGTTTTTTATTTAATAAAAACTCAAAGATGAGTCATTCTTCCATTTTTTTTATTGTGATTTTTGAACAACTGCCACTGTCAAATAACTTGTAGAACATTTTTCTTTTCTTTGTATGCTACAGTCCTAAAACTAAACTGAAAAAATCAGGTCAGACTTGAAAGAAAGCTGGAACTTTGTGTAGGCCTTGAAAAGCCCCATCTGTGCCGTTTATATTAGAAAGTCCAACATATTTGGTTTGATATTTGCTGTCAGGTTTTTATTTGCTTGCAGTTTAAAGTTAAGCGTTGAAGCTTGCTTCATCTGAAGGTCTGCGGTTCTTGCTTTTTATCCAATGAAAGTCGCACCCGGAGCTGCTTCTGGACGGCTCCGCACACCTGTAGAGGTTATGAGCGTGGGGTATCAATATCACCAGGTCAACACATTTTCATCTAACACTGACATCTCCCTGTGCCTTTCACGTCCTCTCTCTCCCGTTCTCTGCCTCTGCGTGCGTCTCTCTGGGCGAGCCAAGTGAGAATATCGGCGGGAGTCTTTATTGGTTGCAGCGCTTGGGTTTCTCTCCTCGTAGACTCAAATGTCACCGTCTCCCTGATGTTTCTCTAAAATCGCCTGTGCCACCACTCGCTGTGGCGCCTGGCTATTATTACCCTCCTCTTAAAGAGTGACAGTCGGGTCCTCGGAGATGTGACACAAACCCTCCGCGGATAGAGACCCGTGTAGTGCTGTGTCAATCTGACCCTCGCAGCCAATCAGGCTGCAGGAAAAGCAGAGCACTGTACTGTAGACCAGGTATGCCTTGTCTGAACAGTTTGGAGCCATATTTTCAACTTGTAAATGCTTTACTTGGCCTATGCATTGCTTATGTCTTCAACAGTTAGTTTAGTCATTTTACAACTAGGCAAAGGCTATTATGGGATTCTCATTGTATGAAAATTGAGATGCATAACTGTACAATCTGATACAATCTGATATATATATATATATATCATATATCATATTTAAAACACAAAACCTGCATAGCAAAGAGAGATGCACAGAGAGTTTGGTAGGTAACTGGAATTGGCTGATTTTCAACTTTTCTGACACTGATTGGTCAAAAACTCAAATGTGACATCTTTCGCCAAACACTGAATGCGCCATTCAAAAAACATAACTCATAGGTTTGTGCTAACAACAATAACTACTTCAGGAAGAAGTCGTAAGTGAATAACACAAGTAGAACAATAGGAAAGTACCGAGACATTCTGACTGGAACTGGTGTATTTTTGGCCCAAATGTTTTGGACAAGTACCAAAACATTTAAATTTAGTAGTAGTGTGCTTATTGGGCTTTATGCTTTCTTGTGTTGATAGGAAAACACAAGTATAAAAAACAGGTTAATTAGTTGGTTGATTAGTCAGGCTATCTGCTTGTTTAGCCGGCTTGCAGTCTGCAGCTTAACAGACTTGTTGTTGTTGTCAGCTGTAGCTTTGAAACAGTCTTTTCTTAATAAAAGATTTGTTATAGTTTTAAATCTTTGTCTCAACCTGTCTTGTGATCCCATGGAAACTGTAGCCGGCTGACCAGCAGTCTGTAACAGTTTGGAGAAGTGCAGCTATGCTGGACAGTATGGCTCAAAAACTGTAGTCACTCTGTGAACCTCTTGGGCAACATGATCAAATAATCTAAACCATAAGAACTGTATGATAGAAAAGTTTTGTGGTTTTTAAAACTTTGTTTTTCCTCAATATCATAACCAGCCTATGTCTAATTCTTACTATTCCTAAATTGTGCAAAAACACACTAAGATCTCTTCTGTTGGGACAAAAACATGGTTTGTCAACAGACATTAACCCCCATCCAACTTACATGTTGGGTGTAACGACATGCCCTTGGTTTGGAGAAATAAGCTGTGTGTGTGTGTGTGTGTGTGTGTGTGTGTGTGTGTGTGTGTGTGTGTGTGTGTGTGTGTGTGTGTGTGTGTGACAGAGAGAGAGAGGGAGACCCCCTCGCACAACTTCACATATGAATGGTCTTGTGTGAAAAGGAGGATGAATTGAGTCAAGCTGACATAGCATGCCAATAAGCTTTGTCTCATTCCCAATGCTGTATTCATTTGTGCCACAGAGAGATTTATTGCATGATTGACAATTATGAGAGGGTGACCTAGTTCTTTGTGAAGGAACAAAAAATGGTTTTCATCAGTTGCCTTAGCATTCTTCTCGCTTTGTCTGTGCACATGTGACGCTCCTGCCTGCTGAAGAATAGAGAGAGCATCCATGCCACAAGACACTTCTCCTTCTCCTGTCCACCTCTGCTCCATCTCCAACTGTCAGACACAAACGTGGAGCACTTTTCTTGTAATAGCTTTATATGTTTTGCATAGATTCACATCATGCAGCATCTCCTACAGCAGAAAAAAAGAAATGAATTTCCTACCCCATTAAGCAATGTGGGCTGTCCAAATGGATCATGCTAAGATGACATTTGTACAAATGCTCTTCACATCTCCAACTTTGGTGTGGAAGTATTGCCTTGCAGCTTAATGCGCAGCGTTGTCGCATGTGCATATACATTTTTTGGCTTGTTTTTTGCCAGCATCCCAAATCCATTTATCGTCTTCATTTGTGCCACGCCGATTCCTCTATTTCTCTACGGTTCAGTCTACCTGACGATTAGTTGTGTGTGCGCAAGCCAGTCAAGCTTAGATTACTACGACTGTGAGGAGGAAGTCTCCGCTCCTCCTGGGACTCCTGCTTGACTGGCCCCACAAATGATACAAGCCAGGGGTTTAGTTTGGAGTTAATATCCTGCAAAATTGTCCTGCCCAGCCTCGGCAGAACGGCGGATGATTAAATGACACGAGCATATCAAAAACATTTTTCTCAGACTAGTGGTTGTTAAGTGTCTCGCCGGTGTGGCCCGTCTCCCAAGGTTACCATTAAAAAGAAAAGAATATTCAGAGGGAAGTGGGTGTCATTGAGCTGTGATTGCGTGTGCGCGCTGGCGTGTGTGTGTGTATGTGTGTGTGCCCGTATTAGCGTGTGCACACCTGCTTTAGATGTCTCTAATAATGCCTTGTTTGAGTGGTAATAATATCTCAATAGGATTTCAGGGTCTCTTTGAGAGGTTTGGTGGAAGGTTGAGAGGACATATGCTAATTCTGCTTGGGGAGAATCATCTCTTCCAGAAATGCATCCCACTAGAGTTTTCCCTCCTGCACTGGGTGCCAGACTTCCCCTAGTGACAAAAAAATGCTTGAGGCTCCAAAGTGATCCATTTTATCCCTTCTTTTTCAAAAGGATGCCGTGCTTTGTTTTAACCTCGGCAGGAAAGGAGATGAAAGGCAGCGTAATAAAGCCGAAAGGTCTTTCTGTAGTTATCAAATGGCCTTTCACTCCTGACCTTTAAGATGCCACAGTAAGGACTGGAGACAATACTAGAAATACAGATCGGATTTCGGAGATCAAACACGGCTTTGTATGGTTTACTTGCAAGGGAGAAGAAAGAGCAACCTTTCACAGGCCATCATTTGATCAGGAGAAAAAAATAAATAAATTTAAAAACATCCAGAGATGAATAAACTTCTTTGATGGAAAAGTAAGTCTTGTTTTCGGGATGGAAGGTTGTGGCGAGCCATGTGAATGTGCCTGTATTAGGGGTAGGCCAGATTCGGGTAACAACTTTTAAAAAAGTAGAAATGGCTAAGACATTTGGTCATATTGTTTCACTATTGTTTTACTAAGTATTTTTATTCAGATGTCAAAAAATTATAGCTTGGGCAAGCCAATGCGTAATAATCAACAACAGGAATTAAGTTAATTATTGATATTTATTGTTGAATACATGAAGGATTCCCCGCTAGCTTTATCCGTTCGTTGTCAACCCAACATGGGGATCACGCCAAACAGGATAGAAGAATTCAGGGAAGTGCCACAAAATAAACAAAAAACAAAACAAACAAAATGAATGAAAAAGTTGTCAGCCCGCCCTCACAAGTACTACAAGCAGAAAAATGATCCTAACTGGGCGGACTAACAAAAAAGAAAAATAAAACAAACGCTGAAAGGACAGCAGGAGGCAGTGCAAAAACTGTGAAACAAAAACACAAAAATTACTAAATGCGTGTTAAATCATTTTAATCAAATCAACCTAAAACACATTAAAACACTGCCTACCTGCATTGCATAAATCAACACTTCCAAATCAAATCTTGGTGCATCCAATCTGGTGCAATCCAATCTGGTGATTGGAGTGACTAGATTTCTCACTAAGACGCAAACAGTAATGCCAAAGTCATTCGTCCCAATCAGTTTCATCGATGGTACCCGCTCATTCAGCTCTGTGATTTTATTTGGTAGCGCTTTTAAGGGACTCGCCAGCAGGGGCATTAACAGTCCCAGTCAGACGGTGGCACCAAATATGCAACAGTATAAGAAAAACAATGAGGCGTATTCTAAACATGTTGCAGTTTAACCAGTATGGATTATTTATCTGTCAACAACACCACAGACCGAAATACTATTCTTGATATCCTAGTGTGAAATCATTCTCTTCAATTCAGACTTTTTCTTCTTCTCCACGTCTGCGTAGACAGGATACAAACCAGCACGATGTCGCCCCCTAAGAAGCTACAAAGAAAATCAGGAAATCTCTTTCTGTTTAGCTTAGCTAAAACTAAACATGAGGTTTTCATGCCCGGTCTGTATGTTCTCTTGCAGATGTGTAAACACTTGGTTGAGGTTCTGTTTGCGCTCCTTGTTCTCACTTACAGACAAGCCATAGAAATCTTTTTTAACACGGCGCTTGCTTCTATTGTCACGCTATGTGGACTAGTGTTATTTCCAGCTGATGCTGTTATCCAAATGGCCTTTCAAAATGCACAATGAGAAAAGCCAAAGCAAAGAGCAGCAGATGAAATGAATGTGCAGGCTCTTTGAATACTAGAACTGGGAAATGTTTGAAACTGTCAGCTTAAGTTTCGAAGCTCAAATGCACACACGCACTTACTAATAATAATAAGTAATCAATGTCTGTCAGTATGGCTAACTGGCGCCCAGTGTGTGGCTGATGGTTATATGTGTGATGTGGGAGGTGCAGGATAAAGTTATTTAAAATGACAAGCTACTGCAGAGCCTAAAGTATCCAGCAAACCACTTTTTTTTCCCCCTTCCCTTTCTCATCCGTAGACGGACTGACGACAGAACGCGCTAATCATGCTTTTAGATGGTAGAACGTTATCGTGATTCTCGATGGCACCCGGCATTCCTGTCATTCTCGACATTCTTCTGGGGGGGCACTCAAAGCCTGAGCGCAGAGTGTCAGTGCCTGCGCAGACCCCGAGGGGCTCTGCGTGTGAGACCCTGTCGGGGCCCGCTGAGCACCGGCCTGTTGACAGCTCCTTGGCACTGTTGTCTCAGCAGGAAGGCATCAGTCGGAGCAACAGAGGGGAGGCTGTGGATGAAGGCTGTCTGTCTGGGCAGTGGAGAGAGAGGGAGAACGAAGTCGGAGTTAGATTAGGCTTCACCCGGGGGTCACCGTGTTCCCAGAGCAGGCCGCGAGCCTCGCTGGCCTCGGCATTGTTAAAGCGAAAGGTCAGGTCCGCCGACCAGGCTAAGCCCATTAAGTGACCAGCACTACGTCTTCCTGGAAACCTGACTGTGCTTTCTCTTAACTACAGAGTGGGGAGGGAAGGGGGGAGGAAGGAAAACAGCTTTAAAAAGCTGAGGTCGGCCATATCCTGATGTGAACTGGAGACCTCAGTTAATTGAAAAGAATATTACTGTGCACTCATATGGAGGCATTGCAATCATGCCCCTTCATAACACAGAGCATGTTTCATTTTTCAGAGTGCCACTAATTGTTCTATAGCAACTTCTGCAAGTGTGTTCTCTGCTAGAGTTAGGAGACATGGCCTCCAGAGAATATCACCAACTGTCTAGTGATATGTATAAGAAAATAGTAAAGTCCAAAATTAGCAAAGGAAAACAAATACACAAAGAAATGTATCTAATACCTTAACTTGTATTTATGCTCCTACTTCACTTTGGAGACATTTCAGCAACACTCAAACGCAAAATGTTTGTGTCAGTTGAATGCAACCATTTGTTAGCAGATATTAAATGACAACTCTTTCCATTTTCTTTCCTATGCTGATGTTACATTGGTTGAGTCTGCAGGCTGTATTGATCCGCTTGATCAGCAGATCCACCCACTTGGCTGATTGTGAGTCCACAGGGATCATTTTCAAACACATACGAGACTCTGAAAAGCTCTGGATGTCCCATTGCACTGTTCCAATGGTTTAAAACCATCTGAATAAGAAGATAAAGAAATGTCGGAGTGACGGAGAGAAGAACTGCAGCTTATTGCTGTGCACTGCTGATAGCTGAAAGAACACTACCTCACTTAAAGCATGGAAGCATTTTTGCTATAATACAAAACAAAGACTGTCACACCTGGGTTATGCCTACTTTATTGTCTTCCCAACTGCTTTTTGGGTGAGGCATGCAGAGATGAGGTTTTTTTCTGTCACTTTTGGCCCCATTGTTGTAACTCTGAGTGGTTCTCACCTGTGCAGTTGAGTCAGAAAGCACATGTTCGATTTTAGAAGCACATATAAGGTTTAAAATAAAAACAGAGAGAGTATTTGTTGCAAAATGTTACACACACTTGGAAAAATTGAGTTGAAGTAGCATGATGGTCACATTGTATTGCTAGAGATGTAAAGGAATGCATTTCTGGAGATATTTTCTCCAGTGTTAGTTGTTCAGTGCAGGCTCCTTTCTTCTGCTGTGACTCAACTCAAAACTAAGGTACTTTGCTATAATGTAGTAAACTTTCCTGCTTACTGCTGAAAGTCTTTCTCTTGGACAGCAGATATAACTCGTCATGTAGCGTATCACATTGTTGTTGGCATTATCTTTAAGAAAAGGTGATTTTCTTTTTTCCAGTTTCTGATCATCCGGTTAGGTAGAATTTGTTAGGTTCCATGCTCTAGTCAATGTCTCACTGCATCTATTTTGTTATACTTGTCTTATTTTAGAAGTTTAAAGGGAACACTCCACTCCAAAAAGCTTTTTTTCAAACCTACTTTGGTCACAGAAAACTTTGGTCGGTCGACATAAACGGAGCAAGAAAGTTCTCCTGCTTTGCCAAATATCTGGGTTAGTGCGAACAGGGCCCGCATCGTGTCCCGTATGGCACAGGCGGGAGGTTAGCAGACGGATCTGAGCAAATACTCACATTTATATCCTCTCTGTGCTAAACGCTTATGTACGGCATTCATAAGGTCGTCGGAGCCCCGACACGCTCCCATAAGTCTCCCTTAGCTGCGGCGAGGACTGGTGTCAGGGATATCTGCTGAATGAAAGGAAACACGGGAAGATAGCGTTTGATCCGTGATGGAGATGAGTCCGCATAGGAGTGGAGCCGGTGATTAATAATGGTGCATCCGGGTAAAAAAAGAAAAAAGAAAAAGGATGTCATCCTCTGGACGTTTAATGAGAGCTCTTGAACATATCTGGGAGAGGCGATATGTTGACAGTGGAGGATGCAAATGAGGCTAAATGTGAGAGGAAACCTGAAATGAATCACCCTGCCTTGTCTTTGGCGTTTGTGAGTGCTTGGAATGCATGTACGTGTGCGTGCGTGTGTGTGTTTGTACTGACTATACAGGCAGCCGTTTACGGCGTACAAAGCTCGGTTTGACACTCTCTCTCCTTTGTCTCAAACTGCTAACTGTATTTAATTTCACATCTTATCGGGCCTCGCTTTGTCTGTCTGTGGGTCTCTGCACAGTGGAGGCGACCCCCGGAGATAAACTCTGTCAGGCTCTGGGGTGATTTATTAAATTCTGATTTCTGTGAAGGACTTTAATGTCGAGGGGGTGGGAAGAGTGGGAGGGTGGAAGCAGGGGAGAGGAGGCGGAGTGGTGGTGAGCAGAGGGTGGGGGGAGAAAATATGTCGCAGGTGTCTCTGCCAGCTCCGGGCACTGTTCTCTCTCCATTACCAGCATTGTTAGGTATAGAGAAGCAGGAGAAAAGAGAGAAGTAGGAATCTATGCTGAATTTCCTGTCTTTGTTGTGGCAGCGGGGCTTGTTTTTTCCCTCCGTTCCAAGCCAGAGCAGCGCTATCAAACCGTACTTGTTTGGAGAGATACAGCCTCCGTGGTTTTGCCCTAATCTTCTTTGGGACACCTGAATCGAGCTTTCACCTTCTCTGCACAAATCTATTAGGGAAACACCTCTGACCTCATCAGGCTCTCCATCCACCACCCTCTACATTTGAATAAAGCCTCATGTCAAGATGCTGTCGGGATATCCATCCATCCATCCATCCATCTTCTTCCGCTTATCCGAGGTCGGGTCGCGGGGGTAGCAGCTTCAGAAGGGAGGCCCAGACTTCCCTCTCCCCAGCCACTTCTTCCAGCTCCTCCGGGGGAATCCCGAGGCGTTCCCAGGCCAGCCGAGAGACATAGTCCCTCCAGCGTGTCCTGGGTCTTCCCCGGGGCCTCCTCCCGGTGGGACGTGCCCGGAACACCTCACCAGGGAGGCGTCCAGGAGGCATCCTGACCAGATGCCCAAGCCACCTCAACTGGCTCCTCTCGATGTGAAGGAGCAGCGGCTCTACTCTGAGTCCCTCCCGGATGACTGAGCTTCTCACCCTATCTCTAAGGGAGAGCCCAGCCACCCTACGGAGAAAACCCATTTCGGCCGCTTGTATCCGCGATCTCGTTCTTTCGGTCATGACCCAAAGCTCATGACCATAGATGAGGGTGGGAACGTAGATCGACCGGTAAATCGAGAGCTTCGCTTTTTGGCTCAGCTCTCTCTTCACCACGACGGACCGGTACAGCGCCCGCTTGACAGCAGACGCTGCGCCAATCCGCCTGTCGATCTCCCGCTCCCTTCTTCCCCCGTTCGTGAACAAGATCCCGAGATACTTAAACTCCTCCACTTGGGGCAGGACACCCCCCCTGACCCGGAGAAGGCACTCTACCCTTTTCCGGCTCAAGACCATGGCCTCGGATTTGGAGGCACTGATCCCCATCCCGGCCGCTTCACACTCGGCTGCGAACCGATCCAGCGAGAGCTGCAGATCACGATCTGATGAAGCCAAAAGGACCACATCGTCTGCGAAAAGCAGAGATGAGATCCTGAGGCCACCAAATCGGATCCCCTCAACACCTTGGCTGCGCCTAGAAATTCTGTCCATGAAAGTGATGAACAGAATCGGTGACAAAGGGCAGCCCTGGCGGAGTCCAACTCTCACCGGAAACGAGCCCGACTTACTGCCGGCAATGCGGACCAGACTCTGACACCGGTCATACAGGGACCTGACAGCCCGTATCAAAGGGCCCGGTACCCCATACTCCCGGAGAACCCCCCACAGGGCTCCCCGAGGGACACGGTCGAACGCCTTCTCCAAGTCCACAAAACACATGTAGACTGGTTGGGCGAACTCCCATGCACCCTCCAGGACCCTGCTGAGGGTGTAGAGCTGGTCCAGTGTTCCACGACCAGGACGAAAACCACACTGCTCTTCCTGAATCCGAGGTTTGACTATCCGACGGACCCTCCTCTCCAGGACCCCTGAATAGACCTTGCCAGGGAGGCTTAAGAGTGTGACCCCTCTATAATTGGAGCACACCCTCCGGTCCCCCTTTTTGAACAGGGGGACCACCACCCCAGTCTGCCAATCCAGGGGAACTGCCCCCGATGTCCATGCGATATTGCAGAGTCGCGTCAACCAACACAACCCTACAACATCCAGAGCCTTAAGGAACTCCGGGCGGATCTCATCCACCCCCGGGGCCTTGCCACCGAGGAGCTTTTTAACCACCTCGGCGACCTCGCCCCCAGAGATTGGAGAGCCCAACCCAGAGTCCCCAGGCTCCGCTTCCTCAGTGGAAGGCATGTTGGTGGGATTGAGGAGGTCTTCGAAGTACTCTGCCCACCGGCCCACAACGTCCCGAGTAGAGGTCAGCAGCACACCATCCCCACTATAAACAGTGTTGGTGCTGCACCGCTTCCCCCCCCGAGACGCCGGATGGTGGACCAGAATCGCCTCGAAGCCGTGCGGAAGTCTTTCTCCATGGCCTCTCCAAACTCCTCCCACACCCGAGTTTTTGCCTCAGCAACCGCCCGAGCCGCATGCCGCTTCGCCCGCCGGTACCCATCAGCTGCTTCCGGAGTCCCACAGGCCAAAAAGGCTCGATAGGACTCCTTCTTCAGCCTGACGGCATCCCTCACCGAAGGTGTCCACCAACGGGTTCGAGGGTTGCCGCCGCGACAGGCACCGACAACCTTGCAGCCACAGCTCCGATCGGCCGCCTCGACAATGGAGGCACGGAACACGGTCCACTCAGACTCCATGTCCCCCACCTCCCCCGGGACGTGTTCGAAGTTTTGCCGGAGATGGGAGTTAAAGCTCCGTCTCACAGGGGATTCCGCCAGACGTTCCCAGCAGACCCTCACAACACGTTTGGGCCTGCCAGGTCTGACCGGCTTTCGCCCCCGCCACCGGAGCCAACTCACCACCAGGTAGTGGTCAGTGGACAGCTCCGCACCTCTCTTCACCCGAGTGTCCAAGACATACGGCCGCAGATCCGATGAAACGATGACAAAGTCGATCATCGAACTGCGGCCTAGGGTGTCCTGGTGCCAAGTGCACATATGGACACCCTTATGCTTGAACATGGTGTTCGTTATGGACAATCCATGGCGAGCACAGAAGTCCAGCAACAGAACACCGCTCGAGTTCAGGTCGGGTGGGCCGTTCCTCCCAACCACGCCCCTCCAGGTCTCACTGTCGTTGCCCACGTGAGCGTTGAAGTCCCCCAGCAGAACAAGGGAGTCCCCAGGAGGAGCACTCTCCAGTACCCCCTCTAAGGACTCCAAAAAGGGTGGGTAATCTGAACTGTCGTTCGGCCCGTAAGCACAAACGACAGTCAGAACCCGTCCCCCCACCCGTAGGCGGAGGGATGCTACCCTCTCGTTCACCGGGGTAAACCCCAACGTACAGGCGCCGAGATGGGGAGCAACAAGTATGCCCACTCCTGCCCGACGTCTCTCTCCCTGGGCAACTCCAGAGTGGAAGTATGTCCAGCCCCTCTCAAGGAGACTGGTTCCAGAACCAGAGCCATGCGTCGAGGTGAGACCGACTATTTCTAGCCGGAACCTCTCGACCTCACGCACTAGCTCCGGCTCCTTCCCCACCAGAGAGGTGACATTCCACGTCCCAAGAGCCAGTTTCTGCAACCGAGGATCGGACCGCCAGGGTCCCCTCCCTTGGCCGCCACCCATCACACAGTGCACCCGACCCCTTTGGCCCCTCCCACGGGTGGTGGGCCCATGGGAGGGGGGGCCCATGTTTCCTCTTCGGGCTGAGCCCGGCCGGGCTCCATGGGTAAAAGCCCGGCCACCAGACGCTCGCCATCGTGCCCCCCCTCCAGGCCTGGCTCCAGAGTGGGGCCCCGGTGACCCGCGTCCGGGCGAGGGAACACCAAGTCCAAGGTTTTCCTTCATCATTGGGGTCTTCGGGCTGCACTTTGTCTGGTCCCTCACCTAGGACCTGTCTGCCTTGGGTGACCCTACCAGGGGCATGAAGCCCCAGACAGCATAGCTCCTAGGATCATTGGGGCACTCAAACCCCTCCACCACGATAAGGTGGCAGCCCATGGAGGAGGCTGTCGGGATATTTGTCAGCAAATCTCACAGTGTTAAAACCAGATATGTATATTGACCGTAGTAACATATGCTGTCTATCTCACTCACATTTAAGAAATGTGAACATACAATGCTGTTTTAGGTTAGCTAGGATTATCAAATCTTTTTGTGTTTTTTTTATGGAAGAATAATTAAATAAACAATCTCTGAGAGAATCATTAATGTTCTTCAGACTCAGAATATTATTATGCCTTTAACAATTAGTGAAAAAGCCCAGATGATGTTGTCATCACTTTGTAAGCTTCTAATAGGGCAGTTCACAATATTTTAGCAAACTAGAGACACACCTGTAGACAAATCTTAAGACAACACAATGCTTTCTAGTGTAAAAATGGAAAAGCTTTAGAAAGGATACAGAGAGAGAATTGTTGACTTGGTTCATCTCTGGGTACAAGTTCCAGATGCCTGAAGATGCCACATTCATCTGTTCATACTGTTAAGTAGGGAGAGAGTTTAGTGTCCCAAAGATGAACATGAATGTGTGAAAAAAAACCCCAGCAGACCAGTGAAATGAGTCTTGTACAATTGTGGACTGAAAGGCCACTCAGCAAAGAAGAAGCCATTACTCCAAGTTACAGTTTGAATATCCACTCATGGACAAATAGGCCTTAATTTGAAGAAAGTTACAATGAAACACCAAAAATGTGAACCAATCACAACTTGACCTAAAGCAAGAAACCTTTAGTCTGATTTAAAGTCAGACAGTCAGAAAATAAACAAAACAAAAAAATGTGTATCAATGTACGTACATTATCTGGTCTCAAATCTTAGTTTTCAAGTATTCTCCTGTTGAAAACACTTCCTAGGTCAGTTGTAAGTATGCCGAAGCGGGACACGTTAATTTTAATATCTTTTTATTCATCTCAAATGCACCGGCTCCTCCCTCTTGAAGCCCTACTTTACATTTCTCTTTCATATCACCTTAATCTAAATTGATGCGTTATCGTACAGGAATCTCAGAGGAGGGGGGGATCAAATGGTGGCTGTCAGTGCTGCTTGGTGAGCTGTGTTTTTGAACATAATTTCGTCCTCTCCATTATGGAATACACTTTAAAGCAAAGTCACAAGGCGCTTTTTTGCATGACCCCTGGATTGTGTTTTTTTTTTTTTTTTTTTGTAGAGTTGGTGGAAAGTGCGTCCTCTGATATCTCTGAAGTGGTTTGATCAAAAGGTGATATTAGCGAGGGCGCTTCTGTTTTCTGTCTTGCATCCTAGAGGACTCTTTTTTTGTTTTTTTCCCCACTGTGTGACACTTTCACTCTGAGCAGTGATGAGAGGATGGTAAAGAGTTGTGGATTCTGTGTTTATTTATTGCTTGTACTGAAGAAGTTAATGGAAGAGCGCAGGCTGTGGTGCGTGAAGGGCTGCATGGGACAGGACTTCTTCTGGAGAGTTTGGCTGAACACATATTTCAGCCACACACGTGCACACACACACCCACCCTGCTGCTTTATATCAAATAGTTTACCCCCCTCCCCCACCCCCCGTCTCATTCCTTCTCCTCCCATTTTTCTTTTCAAAACAGGAGCATCTCCTAGTCTCTGGGCACTGCTCTTAAATCAAGCCTGGGAAGATGAGTTTGCAGAGACAGAAACTCAATCCTATTTGTGCGTCTCTGAAACCGAAAAAAAATCTCAGAACTCCTCAGCAGCGCCACCAGGAGCTGCTCTCTTCCTAGCCCCAATGCTCAGGCAGAGCTTGTCCAGACCCCCGGCTTTGGAGGTTTTGATTGAGCGGTGCTGGTTGATCTTACAACTGTCTCCACTGTCTCCATTGTTCTCCGCGAGTCAGCATCTTCTCGTCTTTGCCGTTGATTTGTCTTTTGATCTGTGCGAGTGATTTATCTGCGCGGAATCGTTTTTCTCTCTGTTCCCCCTCAGGAAATTTGGAATGAGGCTGGCCTAACCTTGCCAGGGCCGAACAAAACCCAGAGAGCTGATCTCATGTATTTTGATGCTGTTTGTGAAAACGACACACACACACACGCACGCACCCAGACAGCCCAGACTTTGAGGAGGATGAAAAAAAAGAAAGAAAAAAAGGCAACCTGGTGGTTTCCGACGCTTTGTGTTTTCCTCGAACAGATGTAAGCACCTGGAGCTAAATTTCCATTTGCAAGTGACATGTTTTACAAACGGGGGAATGATTCAGTGGTAGGAAGTGGATTTAAGTGGACACTTCTAAAGCCACACCGCTAGATGGAAATCCACCGAGAGCATTAGCTCTTCACCAGCCATGGACTGGTTTACTGGTGTCCAGTGAATGACGAGGTTTTAAAAAGTTATGGTGTCAAAACCAACTAACAATCAGTCATCAAACAGTTCCTACAGTTTACATCCCTTTTAATGTGAGTAAGACTCTTATAGAGTAAGGTCACACCTCCCCCACCTGTTGCTGCCCGCTGCTGGATGAAAGAAGGCCGCTGCAACAAAAATATCTCTCTAAATATTTTTGCCATGGAAAACACAAACTACTGAAACGCCGCCCATCACACTTATTAAGGTAATGCTGTTTCAAGACTATATTTACATGTCTTGTGTGCAAAGTGGTCACCTGGGCTATTTGTAGTTAGTGTTACTCTAGGAAGAATAGAGTAGAAAAATGTGATTTCTTTGTCTTTTTTGTATCAAAATCAAATAAGAAATAGTATTTTTCCTTCAATAAGAACTTCGACATCAAAGAGTTGTCGGTGTGAGCTGCAGTGTGTGAACCAATCGGAAAACCATCAGATCGATGTGGTTGTGATCAACCAATTTTCGATCAGGAAGATTCGAGTCACCCTGTCTTTTTCTCTGGGCGTCTCTGCTGTTAAACTCCATAAAGATCAGAACCGTGACAAGTTATTGTATTCTGTCCACTTAAGAAGAAAGTTGAAAATTTAGAGAGTTTAAGCATAAATTAATTCATCATATGATGAATTAAAATGAGTTTGATAATATCCATTCTGATGATTAATATTTTCAAAAGGCCAATTTTGTTTACAGAGACTTCATAATAATTTTTTTTTGTTTTGTTTTAGTTGTGTGTCAGTTTTCTTTTTTTTGTTTGTTTTAATTGTTTTGGCTTGTTTGGAATATTTCAGTGTTAAGTGTTAAAGTTTATTGATCTTTGAAAGGTCAAACTTTCATCATTATGCCACTATGTCACCTGAAAATAGCCTCAAAGCAACAATATTATTGTTTATCGCAATCATTTCTTAATCAATGCTATTTTAGCAGTAGTATGAATTTTCTTGCTGCTAAATAAACACAATTAAATAATACTATGTATTTTTGTTTTATATTGTTGTGTAAATACCGTGAAGCCACTGTGTTATTATTATACTGTGAGGATCTTATGCCGGCAATCACCCAACAGAGTCCGTCGGAGAGCTAAGACTCGTCACTCAGGTAGAGCTGATGGAAAAGGCCTTGAGACTGCAACAGTTTTCCCCTCAGTTTGCCTGGTTAAAAAGTGCAAGAGGTTGTGGTGTGGTGGTGGTGAGGAGGGATTCTTGGGGGGCTGGATTGGAGCTGACAACCCTGAGGGGATTGGAGCTGTTTTCCTAGTGTGCTTTTTTTTTTTCCACCCACCCTCATGTGCAGCTGTTATAGCCTCCTCCCTCCTCCTAGCAGCTGCCAGAGAGAGAAAGAGACAGAGAGACACTTGCAGAAAGGAAAGGGGGAAAAAAAGAAGAGGGAAAGGGAAAGAGCATAGCCCAGTGAGTGGGAATGGTAGGAGGGAGGGGGAATAAACACAAGCACTCAACACCTGCTGCCCCGTGAAGAGAAAAGGTGTGCACAGGAGGGAGGAGTGGGGGGTGGGGGGCTGATATAGGTGGTTAGGGAGAGGCGACAGGAGTACAAAAGCCTGAGAATGTGTAAATGTGGGAGTGAGTCTGTGGAAAAAACAAAGATTAGAGGAGAGACAGGTGGGTGAGGGAGGTGCGGGGGACGCAGGTAGACTGCGAGTTAGCGTTACCTCATCCTAAGCGCTCTGTTATGAGCAGAGAAAGGTTATCTTTAGTGCTAATCTTGGAGAAATATAAATAGATATCTTTTGTCCCAGGGGCAAGAGTCTCGCTGCGCCAGATGTTTACGTGCTTTGATCAACATTGTTTTTGGGGCCGGGGCCCCCGCGCGTTGGACCGAGCATCTCAAAGAGAGGAAACTTTTCCTCAGCGACGCTAATTATTTTTCCATCACCGCTCCGTCACCAGTTTGGGTTAAGAGAGGCGAAGGTGGGGTGGGGGTTGGGGGGCCTGTCCGAGTGCAGAAAGCTTGTTTGCAAAATTAATGTCTCAGAGATAGCCCTTCTTTCCCCGGCTGATTTTAACAAACACTGCGATGCGATAACGGTTAGACGTTGGCGATAAAGCACTGCCCTCAGTTATTTGACACCTTTTGTAAATATGCATTCAAAACAAGTGAAATCTATTCAATCGGCCGTTTTCTGCATGTCAGGGAGGCACAGGGTTGCCCCCTCTCCATTCCACGTGGCAACATGTTATCAATCAGCTGACATTATCTAAGCTAGAAATATTCCAACTAATTAAAGAAATGCCTCTGTGAAATCTCGATAAGGCCAGGGTTATTCTCTTTTACTGCTCTGCTCTTCTCTGCTAGGAGACTTGCCACAGGCTTGTCTGAGCAGAGGAAGTTATGAAACTCCTGCTGCCGTATCATTTGCACACGGAAGTTTCACCCTGTTCCTCTGGCTTCTGTTGACTGGAGTCCATAAAACAGCTTTATTAAAAATGACACGATTCCACTCAGTATTTGCTCAGCGGCTGCTCATCTAGATTAGGTCACATGTTGCTGCGTTGTGTGGCCAACAATAGCCGGAGTTTATGACAGATAGCAGCTGTCTGGGCCGACAGCGTCGCGATAACATATTGCATACTGTACATCTCTAAATCTGCTGCCTCCCCCGTCGAGATAATATGCTTCTGTTTTTCAACAGAAAACTGTCTCGACCACAATTCAAAAGCAAGTCAGCACTGTTCCAATTTCCTGTGTCCAACTGCACACGATAGTAAATCATTGAAGCCGAAAGTGACACGACAGAAACGCTGCTCTCCACGGAGCAGCTTTGAGGTCTGGTTCAGAAAGACTGATGAAACATTGCTACTTTTGGATTGCACAAGTGTACTTCTCGAGCTAAATATGCCAGTGAGGCAACAGCCCGAACGTTTCCCAACCGGAGCGTTGTTTCATCTCGACAGAAAGGCCTCAAATCTGTACCATCAAGATAAAAGCCGGACGTCTGCGTCGCATGCCGGCGCGCTCGTGGATGTATAGAACACTACATTGCGCGGGGAGGGGTGGGCCATCGGAATTATGTTATGGCCGCCTCCTGTTTGGCTTTTCCCGCAGCCCCGGGCAACGGGAAGGCATCAAGGACACCTGGGTGCGACTTTATTAAAGTATGAAATGAGAGGTCAGCGACGCGGCGGTCCCACACATGACATCCTGCGGCTGGCCCTTTTCTTCCCGTCCCCCGCCCCTCGGCCCAGGGGCTCTGATGCCTCCGCTATGAAAGTCTGCTTCATTAATCCCCCTGAGGGGCCCCCTCGACTGCTCTTTCTGCTGCTGATACAAATTTAATTCCTGATAGGTCTGTTAGATGGAAGCCGCGTCTATCAGGGCTTTTAATTAATGTGGCAGCGTTCTCCGAGTATCGCCGTGTTTATCTGGAATCTCACGACCAGGGCGCGGGACAGACGGGATTGTTCAAAGATGGCTTGTTTTCTCTTTTTGTGGTTGAAATGTGAATTTTAATTAGACAGTGTTGTTACTCTAAGGGGTTGTTAAAAAAAAAAAAACAACAGAAAAGGTGGGAAGAAAAGGTGCTTGCTACAAGAAGGCATGCATGTCTGCATGCTTTATGCACTCACTTAGTGTCACACCTTGCCACAGTGTTTATTTTGCTTTATTAACACTCCGGCATTTTGAAGGAGACCAAAGTTTTGAAAAGGCTCAGGAAAGTATCTACAAAGTCGGTGCAGTTTGCTAAATTCTTTAAGCTCCACCATAAATCCACCGGCTTGACAATGGGCTCGCCTGACAACTGTTTGTGTTGGCTGGTTATTTCCAGCCTAATAGCTGTACAGTATCATTGTCAGCCTCTTATCATGCCAGCCACAGCTCTCTCTGACACACCAACACCTCAGTGATATGTGTGTGTGTGTGGGTGTGTGTGTGTCTGCGTGGAAATGTGTGTGGTTTGCGCTTGTCTGCATCTGTAAATTCATGTCTGGTAATTATTTTAATTGTTTCATACCGTATGTGCTTGTTTGTTAATGAATACGGCACCCTCCGCTATTACTGGCAAACCTGCAATAGGCATGTGGAAAGCATTAAAAATAAATTCCTGTGTTATTGTGGGAAACTCTCTCTAAAAAATTTAGAAATTTATAACCTTGAATGTGAGCAATTTTTTTTACAGTGTGGTAAATAAGAGATGATCTTTATAAGATAAATGTAGCATTTTTTTTTTTTTTTTTTATACCTCTGTAGGAACATTTAACTAGTGATCAATGACTTTCTGTTTCCCCAGGGTACAGATATGACTAAAGATGCTCAAATCAGAGATTTAAAGGCAATTTTGTTTTTTGTAAAGCTTTGACCTCCTCATACTGATTGCAGCCAAGAGCTATAATTAACAGCATGTTTCTCTTTAGCTTTCTTGGGCATCTCAGGACTGCTCCACAGGCTGGAGTTATTAATTTTAGAAGCAGAGGTGACGTCACACTGTGTATGACACAGGTTTCTGTTAAACAAGGTTTAATTACAAAAATACCCCAAAGGACTTCAGAGTTGCCATTTTAAAGTATCATAGGTGCCATGTATTTGCAAAAAGCGCAATTAGCCGGGTTAGCATTGGTAACTGTGCTAGAGAATATAGATGTTTAACTTTTTCTTAGCTCTAGTGGCCCTTATTTGAAAGTGCAAAGATAGTAAAGTGAAAGAGGGAATGCAAAGGTCACCGGGCCGGGAATCGAACTTGCGACTACTAAGGCCTCCTTATGTCGGTTGTGCTTAACCCCTGCACCACCACAGAACCCGTAGATCTTTATCTTAACTCTTAGAGGCAATGATGGGTGGCATTTCCAAAACGGTCAGTCCAGGAGTGGCTTTCGTTTTCCTAGGCGTTAATTTGGTGTACGATCAAGATGGATGTTAGCTTCTGCGGTTGTGACAAGATGCTCTCTCCTGTGCATGTTGAGGTATATCTGGTGTTTGAATGATCAAAACAGCATTTTTAGATGGAGTCGCGAGTATTTGTGGATTTTGGCTACTGGCGGACTGTTGTGGTTCTTTACTCCTGCAGTCAGTTTCCCATCTAAGCTTACCTATATCTACAGTCAGAGCACTGATTACTCTGACAAACCAGGCTGGACTACAACACAAAGTTATCTTGCCACCACATGCATTTTTATTTTTTGTGCCAGTGTTTCCAGTAATTGTGGATGGAGCTGCATATCAAACCGTATCAAAATGTGTTGGTGTTAGAAAATGCAATCTCTTGTTTTTTTTGGGGGGGGGGTAGGTGGGTGGTGGGGTTTATCCCTTCATTAGCAGGCTTGTCCAGAGATCCCGAAAATCCCATCTCCAGCTGTATCCTCGCTCTCTAATAGCATTGTTGGTGCCTTGAGATGATTCTGATGGAAGATTATCATTTACGCAGCACTCCCTCTCAGCACTGTCCCCTGTCCCTTAGCCTCCTTCGCGTTAAGGCTAATTTGTATGGCGTCCTTAATGGCCATGTTTGGGTTAGCTCTTAGTAGAAAGCCTTTTAATTGTGAGGTTTAACATTTTGCAATTAAAATCTCCCCTCATTGCTCTGAGGAATGAATGAGAGCCTTCTTTGATGTGCTTTAATCAGTGGAGATGCATTGTAGCTTGAGAGGCATAAAGATGGCAGATACTGTTCTGATTTTAAATTGACACTCTCCCACCTTTGAAGATGATTTTTTTTTTTTTTTTTTCGTTTTCCTCTTTCTGGCATAAAGCAGTGAGAGCTCAGTCCCTTGAATGCCGCTCTCACATTCTGGGGGTACGGATCTCTTATCTGTCCTCCTTAAAGTGGCCAAACAGGATTAAGAAGAGGAGCGCTTCTGTTTCACCACGACCAAGGATGAGCACACAATTCACCAAAAGCGCTGGACCTTGACTAAAGATCACAGATGTATACGATGGCTCCATCAGCTGATATTCCCCCACCTGTTTAAGAGCCATTCTGATTTGAAAAATAGCACTTTTTCCCCCTTTTGTTTTTCTAAAAAAGCACACTCCGATAAAAATATGTTTTGTTGTTTAATATCTCACTTTCATTGCTGCATTGGGAGACTTTTGTGCCTTCCTCCTGAGATATCCTTGTTTTTGTTCATTGTGAACTAAAAAAAAAATGTTGTTAAGATCAGAAGGAGAAATTGAGGGGGAGGGGGGAAAAAAGCGATCCTTATTGTGGAGAAAGAGGTGGCAGTTTGATGAAGGCTGATTGGGAGCATCTGGAGGCTGTTTTCAGAGGACGTCGCCCTGAGTGAGCAGCCCTGGCATTTAACTACGGCTCACTTCCTCAAACGAAAAATCTCCCGGCAAAGCAAATTAACGGGAGCAGGGATTTGGTAATAATGGAGGTTTTCGGCTTTTGTTTCACCGTGACAGATGGACAGTGTGTGCTCAAATTGAATTTGGCTTTAATTGCATTGTGGCGTTTTTTTTTTTTTTTATAATTTATCTGCTCCACAGATTTTGTTTACAGGTTGTACGGGGTCTCGAAATGCGTGTTTGCTCTCTTTTTCTTTTCCTCCTCCTTCTTCCCCTCTGCCCCTCCACCTCATTCTGTGTGTCTGAGTGTATGTGTCCGCCAGATCCTTTTTCATCCTCCACTACAGCAGGATAAAGGACACTGTAATTCTCTGAGAGTGTGGTGTTCATTACCGTAGCAGTTTGCCCTCCAGGGTGAATGTGTTCAATAAGCGAGATTGTCTTTTTTCCCAATATACACTTAAACGGTATAAGATTGCAAATGTAAGCTCTGTAGTGGCCGTCTGCTCCAATGCTCACTGCTCAAATCATCTGGATCACTTGGGTAGGTGAGCACAGAATAACGAAACATCCCTGCTGAATAACTCCTGCATATGGAAAGAAGGATCTGCGTGTGTTCGTGTTGTTGCTTTTGTGCTAAATAAAAAGTTGGATTAAAGGCTAACATTTTCTTTTTGTATAGTTTGACAAATGCTGACGTACATTTATCTCTTTGTGAGTGTAGTTTCCTTCTCTTTTAATATACTTTTAGTTTTTTTTTTTTAAAAAGAGCAACGTAACTGTATTTTTATTGTCTTCCAGATTCTCGTGACAACACTACAGCTCTTAGGTGTTTTGCTAGAAATGTTTAACTAAACAGTATAAAATTATTTTATTGCTTTTCTTTAAAGCACTACAGAATTATTTTTACTGCTGCTAAATTGATGCAAATGTTGATTAGAGGGCTTTTAATATTAGCAAAATGATAGAATATTTATAAGTGTATTTCTTTTAATTTGTATTGTTCACAATATTATAGCTACCCACCTGGTCTTTATAGAGTAACACAAGTATAACAAACTGATGTCGATGGTGATTTAGTCTGTTCTGCCTGTAGTCAGCTATTCTACTTGCAAATTGTGGTTTTAATACTGTGTTACCTTTAAATAGTGATGGAAGTGATTCTCTAGTTTCAACAAAATGTCAGTTGTTGTTTAACAACTTGAAGTAGCCAGGTGTTCTGCTGGACTGCTCTGTCCTCCAGTTAAACATAATACACGGTTTGAAAATGGTGCCATTCATTTTTTTACTATGAGATTAGAATTTGCTATTTCAAAGTGGGGAAAAGAAATTACAGAAATATTCTCTGAAGTCAGAATTTCATGTAGAAAAGTCAGTTTTACCACAATCCTCATCTAAAAATCCAATATGGCTACCTTATTAAAGTGAGCGAATGTAAAAACCTGTTTATTTGCCTTTTTTATGATTCTTATCTCATGTAAATGTCTATACGGTACTTTACAACCTCCGTTAATGGATCCCACAGACAAATACAATGTTGTTAGCTTATATTGCTAATAGTTGTTAGCCTCCTCCTCACTGAGCTTAATTAATAAGCAAAGCCTGCCTGTTTTGTAATTGAGAACATGAAAATCTCCATTTTAGAACATAATGAGTAGAAAGATATTCTTCCTGCTTTGCTATTGTCTACAGCTTGAATTCGAAGTTCACCACCTTTTCAAACTCTCACCATAGTTTTGAAAACCATTATTACTACTGTACTGCAAGTGATTTAACAATAATGTTCAACAATATGTTCTCAAAGAAAACAGCTTGAGCATATCTGTACAATACTGACAGCTCAAAAACAAACTAAATAAGAAAAAAATATGCTTCACAATCATTTTTGCAAATTTTAACAATACCCAATCTGGTGCACTGTTTTCTCACACATTTTAAACTCACTCACTCTTTTTTTTTTTTTTTTTTAAAGCGACAATCTTATGTTTACGTCCTTGTTTAAATGGTGCTCCTCCCACTGCAGTTACACTCCTAAACAATAGATGTCGCTGTTTAAAGATATAATACCACCAGGAATCCTCTTACGGAAGTCATGCAGGAACAGATGCATGCACCTACAACATACGTAGGTGCATTGGTAGATTTATAAACCCTGATAATACACTAATACTGCATCACAATCTATGTTTTCTTTTCTAATAATATGCACCATTTGTTTGCCTTAGAACATACAAATCAACATACAAAGCTAGACAAAGTGCCTATTTTGACACAGTGATTATTCTAATTCATTCTACATGCAAACATAAAGCCTTCCTTATTAATTTGTGCAGATTTGCAGCTTTTTCCTTTTTTTCCCCCTGCCTTACAGACCTCCGGCTGCATTTTGCAGCGGTGATAAAGATTATATGCTTGTCTCCTGCTCTATCTAGCTCTTCTCTCCTTATCCTTATCCTAGCCTCTGCCACCCTCTAATTGATGCACCCCTGCCAATTTACACTTCAGCCCTGGCTCTGACCCCTATTAACTACCTGGCCTCACTCTCCCAGGGAAAGCACTGTGTTCAGGGAGAATCCTCCACCCTCAATCAACTCCTCTTAAGACTGCCGCTAAACACATTTTTAATACTCCGCCAGCGAGACAGGCTGGCAGCGCTCTCGAACCAACTTTTATCTCGGTGAGTTAAAAGGAAAAAAAAAAACAACAAAAGAACATAGCCGTGCTGTTCCTGTGAACGTGCGTCCCATAGCAGTCTTTCACGGTCATATGACAAGACTTCTTATTTATTTTTTCCCTGTCCTTAGATTAGTGTCCTAGTAACACTGCACCATCCACTTGTCATTGTCTCTTTTTCAGTTGTCCTAGATCGGGGGTATTTTGAGGAATGTCCGCTCTGTTCTCTGTGCTCGTCCCAGAAGTCGGCCCATGTGGGTTGTGAGAAAGGATGAGAACGTGGTCTGCGTGCCTCAGCAGCAATCCAGTCGTGCGTCCCCATCACCTATGCCTTCCGCATGGTAGAACCTCTAACTCCGGGTTTCACTTGATGACAGGCATGGTGCTGGTGAAAGTAGTGGAGGGCCCATCGTTTTTGCTAGCTGCGCAAAGCGCGTCAGACCAGTTCTAGTCAGGTGGCCGAATAGTCGGGTATAACATTTTTCCCAGCCTTACGAGAAAGAAAAAAGATGCGACACCCGTCACTCTAACAAAACTTCAGGTTTCTTATTCTGCATGAGTAAAATTATTTGACCAAGAAATTCTCCTACAATGATTATCTTCAATAATCACCGTAAGATTATTTTTCTATATAAAAGTTTGTGTTGCCTTGGATTGTTTTAAAAATAATTAATGAATAAGTTTTTAATCACTTGATGTATTTTTTTTGACAATCTTACTTTAATTCTATGAGGTCTTTTTTAACAGAAGAGCTGCACAGTGTTTTGCATTACAATTGTATTGAGTCATATTGAGAGATCTGCCTAATATTGATCTCCTTACACTGGTATGGCACCCTGCCTAATTGTCTATGTTTTCACCCTATCAGAACACTTGCTACAGTCCTAAATGCATATGTTTCTTCCCCATATTTCATTCGTGTTTTTTCTTGTTTTCTGAAAACATCAAAATATGACGTAGGCAAATATGCTATGCAGCTAACGATGTCCAATATCGCAATTGCCTGCTGGGATGGCACCATTTATTTGCAATCTTTAGTCGGCTATTATATTTCAAGTTATTCCAAGATTGGGATTAATGACAGACAGCATTGTTATCGCAACATTCAGCAGTATTATTGCAACCATATGAATCGAATCATGAAGTTGCAGTTTCAGAGAAAGTTTGTACGATCTTCATGGTCTGACAGATCATCCCTTGTGCAGGGGTGTGTGTGTGTGTGTGTGTGTGTGAGCTGGCTGTTGATGGTCTGCGCTTGTAGTTAGAGGAAATGGCCAACAGAAGTGGACAGATTATGAGTAGTTCCTGCTCCAACGCGGCGACCGGTCAGTCACATTGTTAATATTTTCCTGCAGACATGTTTCATGTGTCTGGGTAATGAAGAAGGGAATCATTCGGTGTTCTCCATTAACAGTAATCACAAAGCAATCCAAGCGTGAAGAATGGATTTGTTTCTTCCATTGCACAACAGTGTGAGGACACACAGAGCAAACTCAGTAATTATACAGGGAGTCTTTTGTTTTGTTTTTTTCCCTAAATGCGGATGTGCTTTGTCTACTTAATTGTCAGCTATTGGTGTATTTCTCCCATCAAAGTTGAATGGCAAAGGCAAACGTGGAATTTAATTTTAGCCTTTTCCTCCCCTGTTCCACCGAGCTGCATTGTGGCTGTTTAGCCACTTTTCTCTGGGCAAATTGTTTTTGTGACCCATGGAATGTTAGAGGAAATGCTTCTTTCTCATTGGCGGTCCCCCGGGTGTGGAGGCCATGGCCCCTGTCATCGGCCCCAGTGCGCACAAACACACACACACGCACACAAACGCTCACACACCAACACTGGATCACTCTTTGCGAGAGCAAAGCAATCCGCCACAAGAGAGGGACCTCCAGTCCTTTTTATAGCACGAGTACCCCCCTCTTCCTCACCCCCCTAAGACTCCCAGACGTGACATCACAACAGCTAGAGATCGTTTTCAGTGGCATCACCCTCACACACACACACACCGACACACACACGCCGACGTGCCAGCACATCAACATTGCCTAAAAGATGTATGGTTTTAACCCTTTTTCGTTTTTGTTTTCACTTCAGATTATCATTAATTAAGAGTCTCTTTGCAGAAATAAACAGACTCCAGACAGCCTTATTTTTCTTCCGACTCCCTGAAAGAGAAGTTAAAAAGTAATCATGAACAGTCCCAATCCGAACAAGAATTCCCTGGAATGTGCAGCGAAATATGCTCCTCAGATCAATTAAGTGTTTACAGCCCGTTCGAATCAGCAGCACAATAGAGAAGCTGTCTCTTCTGGGCCCCGGAGGCTACTGTAGCAATGTTTCATTAAGTGCACTCACTCCTGTGCACCCCCTCCCCCCATAAACACACATTAATTAAGGCACAGAGAAACGCAGTCTCTGAGCTTGCACTATGGTAATGATGATATGACCCCGAAAGGAGAGGTGCACCAGGGGTCAGGGAATAAAAGTGGGGAGTGTTTAATGCCGGAGCTCGGCTGATTTGCAGAAACACCGTCTTAGCTGGTCCCATTCAAATTAGGCCAAGATTTGCTTAACTGGCTAATTTAGATGTGCATGAATGTAGATTCATTTTCACCTGTGAGTATGGCTAGGGTGTGTCCCCCCCCCCACCGCCCTTTATAAAAATAATGATGAGGGTCAAGATGACAATTTTCTCTCTGTCAGCAGTCAGAGCCTGATATAATAACATACACACTGACAAAATGACTTGATAATGATGCTATGGTCTGTGTTGGACTGTCATGCAAAACTTAAAGCAAAATGGAAGTGTTGCATAGTTATTCACGAAATTAAAAAAGCTCATGATCCAAAACTTCATCTCTAGATATAAGAGGTGGAGAAAATAAAACTGGATCTGTCAGCCAGCTGACTGGCAGCAGGTGGGAGAAAAGATAGCTGTGTGTTGCTCTATGGACCATACATCTGGAAAAAACGCTGGTCATTTTAGCACTTTTGATTTGGGCAACTGCCCCATATTTACTTGTGAACTTGACCACTTAACCTAAAAGTTCATAAAAAAATAATTAAGTAATAATTAAAAATAGAAGCAATAATTGAGGAGTATTTTCTTTTCAACAATTTTGTAAAACATTGATTAAAAAAAAATGTTCTGAGTCTTTTGGAGTATTTGTGTTTGACTTCTGGTCCTTTCCATACAAGTAAGGATTAGAGAACTTCTATTATTGCATGCCTACTTATTTATTAAAGGTTCTTTGGGGCATTAGTGGCCTTTATTTTCACAGCTTTGTCGACAGGAACATACAAAGAAATGGGAGTCGTGCAATGAATGGATGGGGATTTAACCCAGGACTGCTTTGCTCAGGACTTCTGAACTTAAGGTGAACTTAAGGCTCTACTCACTGTTCTGTTATTCTCTTATTGCATCTCTAAGTCGTAGAGACACTACAAGGGAAAAGTTTAGAGGGTTAAAAACAGTCACTTTTTAAAACCTCTGCATAATTTGATGCCAGTAGCTGCCTTTTATTGAGGTTTCATTATTATTTTGGACTAAAAATAATTAATCTGAAACTGTGAAATATTCCTTTAGTTTAGAGTGGGTAGGAGACTATGGTCAGAGGCCAACTTTAGATAAGATTTAGATACATTTTGACTGCATTCACATCCAGCCATTGGTTGTTAGAGTGATGTCTGGCCTCTTCAGCGTCTGAACAGCTTGCATTGCTTTAGATATTACTTGTGTTGTCTGTCACTTCGTTGGCATTTGTTGCTTCGACTGGAATCCCAAATTGCTGCCTAAAAACGGTAGATGGGGCATCTTCTCTTACAACGTCATCAGGTGAAGGCATAATGACTGCATCTGGCTAATGCTTGCGAGACGGCAGCCACCTCAACAAGAAACATTGTGACGTTTTTATATCACAGGATCTTGTACGACAAGATCAGTCACTATTTTGTCTTCTACCGATAACCAGAAAAGCTGTCGGACAACCTTTTAAATGTGGTAAAGGCTTCCTCACTGCTTTTGCGCCCATCTTTATTAGCTTACTATGTCCACATAGCAGGGCAAGTAAAGAGCTACTTCCTTTTCTCCTTCAAAATAAGACTTCCTTTGGAATCACTTTCTCCACCAGAGAAGCTAACATTTGGACATCACTTGCCTGAACAAACTTCACCTTGGTGGGAAATAATTTTGCTCTGATTACACATTTTGTTGTGGCCAATAAGTACTATTACTAATAAGTACTATTTTCATTAGACCATTATCTACTTTCAAATAACAGGGGCCTCTATCGTTTCATTCTGTTATTTTCATACAGACTTGGTTTAATTCAACATTTGATGATTTTACCCTGGACTTGTAGACCCCTAATAGACATGCCACAATTGGCTCTAGATTAGTGCTTCCTGAACTTTTCCTCTTATAGAGAGGTCACTTAGGTTTGACAGTGGCAAATGGGGGTCGTCGATATGATCCCAAACACTGATGTTTCTCTTTGTTGGGCTAAATGGAAAGGCCTGTCCCATCCTCTCAGGATCTGCAGCTAAAGGCCAGGGGGCTGGTATCCATCTTCGTAACACTGTCTATGCTGGAGGAGGGAGGTGAAGGAAGAGGAGGCGAAGAGACGGAGGGGAGGGCGGCAGCATGTCAATGAGCCTGCCCAGTGTCACTGAGCACCACACAGAACAGCCATCTGGAGAATCAAAGACTCCTACCATCTGGCCGCCTCACCCACTCGCTACCACCGCAGAATAAGAATCATCCAGATCGTACATTTCCGAAACACTTCCTGGTCGAACGGTGGGAGGGGGACAGTCAGGTAAAACCAAGCAGAAGTTGAAGCAGGAGCCTTTTTTGCTTTAAACTATAAGGAAATGTAGCAGTTCTTACACATGGCTTTCAACCATCTGTCCATCTTATGAGAAGCTCAAAATGAGCATGGGCTCACCTGCTCTCCAAGCACGCTATCCACTACTTCCATTTTTATCGCAGCGAGAACCGCCGCCTTCCTACGGCTCGTGAATCATAAACTTTTTGACGATGGTTTTGGTTTCTGTCACTTTCAAAACGGCCTTTAATGGAGTCTTGAGTTCTCCTTAAGGAGCCAGAATTCACATTACAGCAACAACTTGCACCTCAAAGTAGTTCTTTTACATTGCTGAGTAGGCCTTCAAAGTCTAGTTTTAAATTATGTATGCTCTGTAAGTATGTGTTTGGCAGCGCGGAGCGGAGCGAGAGAGAGGAGGCGGGATGAACGGCGAGAAGTCGTCAGCCATATTCCAAAATGCCATTTCTCTGTGTTGCTGAGGTACCATTGTTTACAGGGCTTTGATGGAGAGGTGCCCTGATCGCCACTAGCTGTTTCCCCCCTCTACCTCTTTCTTTTCTTTCCTACACCGCCCTCCACCCCCTGCGCCTCCACCTTCTCTTACTTTGAGAGAAATCTCCTGATGCTGTAAAATGGGCAATGATGACATATGTGGATGCAGGCCTGTTCATATCTTTGTGGGGCCTTTAGGGAAATAAATATCTGAGAACATTCAGTGAAATGAAGCTCACTCAATAAATCACCATGACACAATAAACACTTCTGGCACATGAGCACCCCCTCCACCACCACCGCTGCCACCACTCCACCCCCAACCAGCGTCCCCTGGTGAACAGCCCCCTTTTGCACACACGCACATAAACACACACTCAGACACACTCGGCTGTCAGACACCACCTACCTCTCTCCGCCTCTTCTTGTGCTACCAAATGGTGCCTCCCCACAGGCCAGTAAATCAAATCCCAGCACAAATACAGTGGGAATTTATTTGGAATGGGCTTTTGTTCTCTTTAACGCCTGATTGTTAGGCCGACTAGGTCACTTGATAAATTCGGCTCAGGTTTTTTCTGCACGCTGGCTGAGTGTTTGCTTCCTCTTGTACCCAAAATGAAGAGGTATTTTTATACTGCACTCTTCTTGACCATTTTAACGTTGGATATCTATTTGTAAAAAATAAAAACGTTAAAAAATTCTGAAAATAAGCCACTGATGGTATTTTTGTGTCAGTGTTGACACTTTTACAACCATCATGAGGATGGGATCAATCAACAAGTGTGACCATGGAGAAAAAAATAACTTCTCACTGAAGCTGTGCGAAGCGACTTAGTTTGCTTAGTAGACATGGAAAAGTGAAGTTCTTCCATAGGCTAAAAAATATTTTCAGTTTGGAAAAATGTTTTTGTTTTTAGAATTGATCATTTATTGTTATTTATTTTCATAAACGTCAGAGCAACTAAGGGATAAAAATATATAATGTACATGCATTTGTAGACCAATTTGTAGCCTAATTATATATACGAAAGAAAGAAGAAGTACAAATATTCTTATCTTGCTTCACAGTAGGGAAGCTGACTATTCAGACTGTTGTGTGTTTGTGTTAATCAAAGAGACAGTTGGAGGGAAGAAACTGACTATGAGGTGGCTGTTTTTTTTGTTTTTTTTTACTCTGTAATGCTGACCTGAAAGTAAAAGTCAAAACAGTCTGTGTCCAGGATATGTGGTGTCTGCAGAGATTTTAGCTGCCCTTTTCCTGACCCCAGAGCTGTATAAATCCTGGATGAAGGGAAGGTCAGACCTGATCATTATCTCTGGTCGCTACAGTCAATCTTCGAAACTTTTAATCTTCATTTTGTTGTTTAAAAGATTTAACAAATCGGTATCCTTTATCAATAAATAGTTTCAAACTAATTTGTAAATGATTCACATTCATTATATTTAAATTGCCACACATAAACTTGACTTTTGTCAAAAACCTTGTTAAACTTTTTTTTGTCAAATTGATTGGCTTTTACTGGGGCAGATTAAACCCAATTAAATTTTTAATTAGAGCTTTTCACTTAAATGTTGTTTTTGTAAATACTGTTTTTATTAACTATAAGCCTGAAAATGTAATATAAAAAAAATACATGATTGATCCTAAATGGGAAAAAAATACAAACTTGAAAAAAAGTGATATAGGAACCAAAAGCAGATAGAAAAAAGTAATAAAATTAATTTTGAACAGATGAACACTTATTTAAATTTCTTATAGACCTAGAGACCTTCTGTAAACTGGATTTGTGTGTGGTTTGAAAACTTGGTCTGGTCTATACATCAAACAAGCACTAAAACTCAGAGTTTTTAAACTTTTACTAACAGAATAAAAATATAAAAAGTTTGCAAAGTGTTGGACAATTATCCCCAGTTTTGACTGGACTTTTTATTTGTTCATTATTTGCACTAATATCCCAGAAATCTATTTAAATTTCAGTTTAAAAGTTTATACTTTGGACATGGATAATGTTCAGAAACCTTGACATGATGTAGAAATTTTGAAAATTCAACAAAAGTGACAAGAAAATGAACCTCCTCTCTACTATACAGACAAAAAGAATTGTGGTGGACAAAAGTATATCTTTATAAGTATAAAAGTAGATCGTAGCCACTGTTTGAATTAACAAACTAGAGCAAGAAAAAAAACATCAACAAATGTGTTGCTGATCGTCTTTCTGACTCGGCAAATGACAAAAGATGGAGCCCGGTTGCTCATCTCCTTCGCCAACTAAAATTTTAGTTTTGGTTTCGGTCTTCTCTTTGTGAGAAGGAAATGGAGCAATCTGTCAGGGGTCTGCTTCTACACACCATGTGTATTTTTTTTTTTACACCTCCTACATGTTATGCCAGCCAATGGTTTAATGAAATATAGACCACAAAACGCTTACTATCTATTTTATAGCAGGGAGGTTATATGACCAAAATAAATATCTACCAGCAGGAGGTTGCTCATATGAAGTTGGGCTTGGTTTTTATGTTTATTACTATTAGAGGATACAAGAACGACTTACGAAACAGAGGAAGCAATGTGCTTTATTTTGTAAAATGGAGTTTTATTATTATTTAAGAAAGACTACCGTAAATGAATATAATGGCGTTGACATCTGAAGCTATTTTAAACGTCTTAAATAAGCACTTGGTGTTTTTAGTCACACTGCGTGTTCATCCTAGAGAATGTAGATCCTTATACTTAAGCATTCCTGTCATCTGCTGAAAGTATTGCTCCCTTTTGCGCTTTTCGCACACAGAATGAACCACATGCAATAATTTCTACGTTGCGGAAAATAGATTTCTGCATTCTTCCTCTGATTCAATCTTTGAATGTGATCACAGTGCCAGCTCAAATTCATTCTCAAGTACACAGCATTGAATTTTGTCTAAATTTAGCTCCAAAAAACTTCCATTCCTTTCAGTGTAATCCAAACATGAGAATGTTTTTGATGCACCTGTAGTTCAGTGCGAAAGTATCTGGACTCCTGGCACCGATTGGATTAGATTATTTAAACCAAAGAGTTTGTTTTTATTTAAAATAAAAACACTCTCTTGTTTATTTAGATTTTACCAAACAAAAATGCCTCTTCATAATAATTAATGGAGAAAACTTAATTCAAATTAAATCAGCCAAGTGTTTATAACTGACCAGCTTTTTGCATGTTTACATTTAATTTTTTATCCTTTTAAATGTTCTTGTCCTGGAGATAAGAAAGCCTCCTTGCCTTCAAGGTGTACCCTTCACAGCTTCTCTATAAGACTGTAGTCAAGACTCTGTTTGGGCCGTTGCAGTTACTATTAGTCAGAAAAAAACATGTTCAAAAAATAAACTTCAAATCTGCTAGGATTAAGGATAATTTTGGGCTTAACTGTGAATACAGCCCAGTCTGATCTGAATTATTATCCAGTACAATCAAAGTCAGTTTCTCATATGGAAACTTTAAAAAAAAAACTCTTTTAAAGCATAGCTGTGTTGTTTAATACTCAACACCTCCTCGACCAATCCGTCAAACCTAATAATGTTTACTCAAGAGAGGGGTGGAAGCTGGAATTAGCTGGCACTTTCTCTTAGTTTTGTCACTGGACATTGACTGGGGCTGGCAGATGATAGATTTAAAGGATAAAAAAAAGTTAACTTAATAAACAGAAATCCAAAAGAGCGTTTAGTTGTTGTCGATGTTGACTTCACGTCCCGGCACCTTGTGAGTGGCGGCGTTAGAGGGATGGAGGGGCTCAGCTTTTCCCCTGACTCACGCAAACAATCAGTCTCCAGTGGCAGCCGCTGTTGATGCAGCGGTAAAATAAGCAGCAATATAGCAGGCTGTAATTGGTTTATCAGTGTTTGCTATGGCAACTCACATGGAAACAGTCCTTTAAACAATTACATTTTTGAAACTGCAGGCCAGGATATGTTTTGCTTTATCTCTGTGTGTGTGTGGGGGCGTGGGTGTGTGTGTGTGTGTGTGTGTGTACTGTGGATATGATTGCTCACTGTTATAAATGGCACATAGTTAGAACACGGAGAGAAAGACATTGTTTACACTAGGCCTCATGCGGTGAATCTGTCCAGTGTAAGGTAATCTGCAGTAATAAGCTCCATTTGTTTTGTTTAGCTTTTAAGCTGAGGGAGAGAGGAAGGGAGAGGGGAGGAAAAAAAAAAATCTCATTTCAAATCCTACCAACCTTCTTATCTCTATTTGTTCAGTTGTTTTTAATGCCACATACTGAAAGAATTTCAATGGCTGTTCTGCCATGAAGTCATTTGTTATCCTTCAGCAGGCTTTCGTATCCCTATTGTGTGACAGCCCCCAAGTGTTTGAATCCTCCAGATGGAGCGGGTCAGACACGCACAGACCCGCTAACACACACACACACCCTCAAACACAGCCTCGCACTCACACACACAAGGTTCGCTCCGTTTTCTTGATGCGGATCCACTTTCCTTGCGACACATACGGAGATGATAATGTCATTTTTGGCAATTTGTCTTCCTCCCTACTTTTCTGTTCGTTGGAAGCGGGGTTGTTAAGAGCAACCTGGCACTTCCACAGCACCAGCCATGTTTACAAACAGTCCAAATGGAAATCTTTCACAACAGTGTTCCCATTTTACGCATATTGTCACTTGGCTCAAAAACTTTTTGGAGATCTCGCGGAACAGATGCACCCGCAACTTGTTTTATTTATGCCGCGACATTCGTCCAACTCGCGTGTGCCCAGCAAGCACCAGACAATGAGATTTAGTTTTGTTTTTTTTTATTTCTGGGAATTAAACGTGACATTTTTGTTTTATGAATTAAATATGTAAAAGTGAAATGTTGTATTATATGACACAATATTCTGACTTTGTTTCTTGTGTTTCCTCTCTTTTCTCTTTTTACATGCGCTGGCGGTCTTCAATCATATTTGGATCTGCTGACTTACAGGTTAGTAGCACACCATATCACACTTGCTAAATTTAATACGCTCATGAGACATTGGTTTGCTTCTTTTGATGATTCCCATATATCTTGAATGATTTTAAAATATATATATTTATAAAATTATCTCCTTGTTACCTTCTTGTGTTATTTTTGAGGTGCATGATGGCTCGGTGGGAGCACCCTTAATCTTCTAGTGCCTCCTTGCAATATGATGATAAAAATATTCTATTCTATTCTATTTAGTTATATGAATTTGAATTTATTTTTTCTTATACACTCAGGATCAAAATCATATAAACGACTCAAATACACCCAAACCCAAATGTGTTTTAGAAAGTTGCTTCTGAATCACACACTTTTCAGCTTCTGGTGAAATTCTTTCTGTATACTTGACCCTTATTCTTGGCCGAATAGGCAGAGTTTATTTAAACAGTTTTGTTTCCCTGCTCAAACGTTTAGAAACCGTTCCATTATTCTCTAAATAAAAATTTTTTTTGGCTGTTCCAGAAGCTAACCTGTTAGCCTATTTTGGATGTGTGTTTTGGGTCGTTTGTACAACCGGTTGTGTCCGAGTTTCGGCCATCAAGTACTACTGGCAACAAAACCGATCCACAGCATGATACCACCACTACTGTGCTTGCCAGTCACGTAAAAATACTTCATCGTACTGCATCATTGTGGCTATTCGGCCACAATGACAAGAGGCCAGATTTTTGTCTTGAGAGATTATATATATATATACATATGTTCATCTTGAGAAATCATTTGCCTTTTAACTTTAAGGTTTAGCATCAGGATCTTCTTTCTTAGTCTTCACCCTCTCAACATGCGGGGATGTAAACCTTGCTTCACTGTGACTGGTTGCACTGGTGTACCACCAGCTTTGAGTTCCACAGTAAGTTCTCAAGAGCCTGGGTGGTTCTTGAGATATCCCTAATCATTCTACCCAATCTCCTTTCATCTGTGGTAGAGAGACTGGTTCAGAAACCCTTGAGGCAGTTAAATGCTCCAAATGGTTCCCAAACAAACATCAAAACTTGCTTCAAAATAGATAGACAGTAAAATGACGTCTCTGCAGTGACCTTAACAAAATACCAACCTCAACCCTCAAAGACGTTTGCAGCCAGACGTATGGCAGAGACTTGTTCATTGCTACAAAAAGTTTATGGTGGAGTCCCAACTATCTAAAAAACCTAAATGAATTATAGAGGGGTGATGTATGTACACAAACAATATCTAATAAAAAATGAATGTAATTGAAAAGTCTATTTATTTCAATAAAACTCATTATATAAATTGACACATACATTTAAGTTTTAAAGTTTTTATTTCTGTTATTTACGACAATTTTCTGCTTATAGCTAATGGAAACACAACATTTAGGATTACAGTTTTAATGCAGAAATGTGGCACACATTATTTGCTTAAAGGTTATTTTAAGAAAATAAAAGCATCGTGAGTCTTGTTTAAGTAAAAACAAGACTCACAGAATGTATAACGAAATGTACTTAATATGATCAATTTTGACAGTGACATGAGTTCATGAAATTTTACCGTTTGATTTGATATCTTTTCAATATGTTGCTTCCCTGTCTTTTTTTTTTTTTTTTTTTTAACTAACCACTTTATTCCTGGTCTGAAGGGTAAAATAATAATAAAAAGAAATCTCCTGAATACATCATGCCATTTGATTTTTAACTGTTGACTTTTTTCAGTTCATGTATTAATTTTTATTTCACTTTTTTTTTTGCACAATGTTCAACCTGAGACCGAGTTTCAGGACAATTAACAACACCGTCGTAACGCGAACAGAACACGTGCATTTCAGGGACCGTTCGCTTTCACTCGCCATTGATGGTAATAAAGGTAAGAGCGGGTTCCATAACAAGTAGAACGTAATAACCATAACAGCCATCCTTAAATGATTTGATTGACTCACGCTAGACCTCATTGCTCTATTTTAAACCTAATGGAGTCTGGGTATAATTTGGCCAAGCCTTGATTGACAGCCCCTTTCTCTATCTCAACAGTAACCCCTGACGGTGTACATTAGAGTCGGATTAAAGCTAGGTGCTAACGCATATTAAAAAATTAAGCCAAGCCAATGGACTGGCAAAGCTCTTTCCCTCTCACTCACTTTTTTTCCCCCCTCGCTCTTTTCTTTGTCCCACCTTTTGGATGGTCTTTGCATTAAAATTCAACCGCATCAAGTAGTGATAGGGACTTGTTAATACAGCTGCAACTTGCCCTCGTGGAGGAAATCAAATGACACAGTGCAGCAGGCCGCGGCGGAGCGACCGAGGGGACATTATACTACTTACAGACAGCGATGGAGCCTTGCGGTTCGCGAGCAAGGATATGGCATCAAATATAACAATGCAGCCTTCATAACCAGGCACTTAATTTGTCAAAATGCCTCACTTTTGTCTGGGGCATATTTTAATGTGCCTGAAGCCCTTGGCATATTTAAAAGGGCCGCCGTAGTTCCGTTTTTGTTCAGTTTTCCCCAGGCAGGATACCAAGCCGTATTGTACTGCTTCAGCTGTTGTAAATAGTAGTAAATCTTTAGTGTTGCATTCATTCTAGCATGACACCGAGGCCTCCCACTCAGAGCGCCTGAATGTAACTTATTTGATTCTGCTTCCCTTCATTTGGGGATTTTGTTGAAGAGTCTGTTCTGAAGACAATGAGCTAACAAAAGATTGTTTTAACAGCTGCGTGTCTTTGATTACACGCTTCTTTGAAGTATCACTTTAACTTCGCCTTTGAACTTGGATCGGGATCAGAAATGAACCGAGCTGCCTTTTTGATGTCAGGCGAGGGGATTTTATTGTTGAAATGTTCATAAACTGCTCCCAAGCGTTTAGTGAGCAAGCTCGCCGTTGATTTTTTTTTTAACAAAAGAAAAATTGCGGTAGGAGAAAGGCGCTGGGGTTTGAGCAGAAGAAGAATGGAGGGAAGGTGGTGGTTTCGTGTTCGTATTCACTCAGAGAAGGTGCTAGCAAGACAACAGCTCTATTTACGTCAATGGGGGGAAAAAAATCTTTACTCATCTGTCTCATTAGAAAAATACAGGTGTTCTATGATGCCATCAAAAAAGCTAACTTCTTTCAGTAATGCTGTTCAATGAGTAAAACTCATATTACATACACATAACAGCACAACAGCCATATTTTCAAAATAATACAGACTACATTTTCTCAAAATTCTAGCTATGTTAAACGATATATGAGTTCATTTGTATGTATAAGCTGTTAAAATGGCTATGTATACACACATAAGACAAACAAAACAGGATTTTTATTTTGAAACCACGTCAGGTAGGAGCATCGGTGGAGGCAGACAATGTGAGAGAGAGCAATGGACGAAGAAAAACACATTTTGAAACCTCTCATCTTTATTATCATTTACTTTATTGGGAAATCTAGCATACTGAGAAACGCAGGAATTCTGCTACATCACTCGCAGCAGAGTGGAGCCGCATGCAGCGTAGATCCGGGCTAATGTTTTCTTTGGTTTAGTAGTTGCTTTATGCAAGAAGTCAAGACTGTGCATCAAAAAAATCTGTTAGGACCTTGTTTCATTGTACTCTTAAAGCTGCTGTTAAACCTGGTGTTTGTACACCTTCTTCTACCACAGCTCTTGCTTCCACTTAACTTTCCTTTATTATGCTTGGATACGGCACCCTGTATACAGCCAGTTCCTGGAACGATGATCTTTTGTGGCTTGCCATCCTTTTGAAAACTGTCACTTAGAGTATCTGTGAATACGATAGTCTTCCTCATTATTGCATAGGCCATAACATGGCCACACTTTTAATAGTTTGAAGAATATTCTAATAACTAAAGAAGTGAAATTTTGGTCCTTTCATTCGCTGAAAGCCATAAACAATAAAATGAACAAAATAAAAGTCTCTTCTTTTTATTTGAATAACTGTAATGAGTTGACGTCTTGCTTTACATGATCTTTCTTCCCTCTCTTGCAAAAGACTAGAATCTGAACTCTAACCTTCTTGTAACTGTTAGACTTAATTAGCATGTTGCTTTTGACAGCGGTAATAATGTGTATTTGAGGGGCTTTGTTGTTTTGGGCAAAACTCACATTCTATTAAAGGATTAAGTAATTGAACACTAATCTAAAGGACTTGAGGTTTCTGTTCTTTGGTAATGCCTTTAATCTTGGCACAGTTTTGGAAAAAGAAAAGGCAGCGAAGGAAGAGAGTCACTGAGGGAAAAGCAGATTAGTTCAATTACATGTATTTTAGGCGAGAACTACACTAGCTTTAGATGGATTACTGTTAAATCAGTGAAATGAAATGTAATGATGCAAAAATGTGTCTATTTGCATAAACTTGGAAGCGGAATCGTGGGAATGCTTTGGCACTCCGGGGCCTCGTTGATGTGTGAACGTGTAAGAGCAGAACTGGAAGTTTCACACAATGCCAAACTTCAGATCCATAAGGAGCCATCAGTTGAAGGCCAATGACCTTTTTTTTCCTTCGTCGCCGGATTAATCATGCTCCAAATCCACTCCTATTGTTCAGTTTTACTGCTACAAGTAACATTAAAGAAACAAAAGTAGAAAAAAAAAAAGAAGAGACAGAAGAAAAAGCCTGTCCTACATCTGTCATTGTCATTGGGAGACTGGCCATAATACTTTATTTATATTCTACTCTGGAGATACATAGTTTCTGTTGCAAATGCTCATTGATTCAAGGGCAGGCAAATAACCCCCACCCTAATACACATCGTGACCCACATAGGACAATATGTGAAATTTGCTATCTATTAGCAAAAAAACAGGGTTAGGACAAACAAACTGCACTTCAGATTTTGTTAACCCTGCAGCAAACCCGAATGACATTTTGAATGTCGTCCAGTCAATCTCCCCCACCGTCTTTGATATAAATAGCCAGACATTCTGGGGGTCTAAAGAGTGGGAGAACAAAAAAGAAGGGAGAGGAAATTTAGATATTTTTAAATGATGTCCTACATTTTGTCAGCTAAAATCAGGATATTGCCTGAACGGGGCGAAGCCATGTTCCTCAGTTGTCAAAAGGCAGTAAGTAATGATTAAAATAGCAGTGTGAAACGCGGGGAGATTAAAGTGATGCTAATGATAAGTGAGAGAAGAAAAGGGCAAGCTATATTTTAATTCCTGGGAGAATGGTTAATGACTTCTATTGCCTGAGATTAAACTAAACCTGTCTCATCAGCTTTTTCTGCTCGCTGAGGAAAAAAAAAAAAGAAAAAAGAAAAGCCCCCCCTGCACTTTAATTTATTAAACTCTTTTAAGGAAGCACATTGATCTACATAGGTTAAACTTTCAAAATTTGGGCAAAAAAGGCGGCCTCATAAAGCTGTCACACAGGGCAAAGCTGTTGAGTTGCTCAAGGCACACTATAAAGAATTCATTATCTCCAAACTGCCACATTTAATCAGAAAATATCAATTATTTAAAAGGAGAGGTTTGCTCCTGTTTAGAGCATCAGGTTTTACAGCCACACTGGATTAAACCAGACATGATGAATACATTTTTTATTTTTTTTTTGCAGCCTGTGTTGCATTAAACGCTACCATTTCCAATTTGTCCTTCTACGTATTTTGCTTAAAAAGGACATGTTAAAGTCTCCCTTCTAATCACCTCGACAGCACGATCTGATCAAAGATAGAAAGTGTTTATTTCCTAATTTTATTTTGTTTTCTTCAAAGGAAACAGAGGCACTACTGACTGAATAACCACACATTGCCTTGTAAGAATATTCTGTCCCATTTTCTGTAACCTCACAACCACAAGTCTCTGTGTTCTTATTTGGATTTGATGTGGTTGGCCAATACAAAGTAGCACCTAACTGTGAAGTGGAATGAGTTACAAAGTATGATCTGCATTTGTATTAAGTCCTCCTTATTTTTGACACACAAAAATGAAATCCAGTCACACTGAAAAATAAACAGGTGATCTAACTTTAAAAAAGATGAGTTAGCATGTGTGGGGATGTTTTTGTTCAGCGGGAACAGTGAAGCTGGTCAGAAGTGATGGGAAGTAGGATGGAGTTGGATGCATAGGAGTTTTAAATGACCTGAAAGAAGAGGTTAGAGGTTGTGGAAGTCTTAAGACTGCTGGAGACTGAGGTTTGGCTTCCCAGAAGGACAACAACCCCAAACATACAGCCAGAGCTACAATGGAGTGGTGTTAATTTTTTTTATGACTGCCTAGGGAAAGTTAAAATCTTAATCCAGTTGAGAATCTTTGGCAGACTGTAGTGTCATTCAGAGAACCTACACCTACTCCCGTTTTTAGGTGTTTGCAGATTTTTCAGTTGAGCGTAACTCCAAATTAGAGTGGTACCTTGCTCTTTTGAATCCCAGGGGTCCTTGGTACTCTCCATCAAATCTGACTGAGCTTGAGATATGTTGCAAAGAGGATTGAGCAAAAAAATCAAAAATTTAAATCAGTCTTTAGATGTGAACAACTGGCAGCGATGTACCCCAAAAGACTAGAAGCTATGACAGAAAAAAATGATTCTGCAAAGTTTAAACTCAGAGGCGATTAGTACAAAAGGCATATCACCTCTTTCAGATTTGTAAAAGAATTTTGAAAGCGATGTATTTTCACTTTTATTTCACAATGACACCCTATTTCCTGTCGGTTTATCACATAGAATCCCCAAAAAGAACATTTAACTTGGAGGACTACAACGACAATCTACGTCGACCATCCTAAGTGCTTAAACTGAAGAAATCCAGTTGCCTCCTATTTAAACACTTAGCAGGTTTATGGTGTAAAGAGTCAAAATGTGGAAACAGACAAGAATACTTCTGCAAGGTGCAAAATATCCATGACCTGATTTCTTTATTTGGAAGGACACGGACGCACTACTGACCTCTGGATTGATTGCATGTGACCGTCAGCATGGCATTACAGCCAGTGTGCAGTGTTCAGTAATCTTTGTTTAGCCAGAGCCCTTCTATCATATCCTTCACAAAGGTGTGGAGCAATGCCAGAAATCAGAAGGCTCGCCGCATACTTCTGACAGCAATTAGCATGCATTCCGATCTGCTGAGCCCCTTCGCATAACAGCGCAGTCCTTACACGGCCCGGAGTCTTTATCAGCGCCCGGGTGATAGGAGTCACTGAACATTCTGCTGACAGCAGATTATTTTTGTTTTTATACAGATGTCAGGCTTGAGTAGGTGGTGTTTTCCACTTTGGCTGAGGAATGACGGGCCCTCTCAGGTTCCTTCATTTCACCGAAGCCTTTTCTTTTGTTTTCTTTTACCCTAACCTTTGTCATGTTAGGTTTGGAAAAAAATAGGCCTGATTTTTAGAGGAACCATTTAAAAGTAATTGTCTTTCCGCAGAGGACAAAAAAGGGAGAGAGAGAGAGAGAGAGAAAAAACACACTCCTGCAGAGTTGAATCCTGTGCGCCTCTAAACTCTCTCTGGATCTGTCAGCAGGAAGCAGGCCTGCAATTAATAAACCTTCTATCTCTAACATCACAGAACTGCCAAATGGGGAAAAAAACCTGAAGAGCCCATTCAGAAAGATGTAGAGAAAATATCTGCAAGCGGCCATGAAGAAAGGAAGCGCTTCTTTTATTTTTCTAAATAGCAGCTGATGTATAATCGTAGTAAGCTTTGATTCTGATCAATATCATCAATGGCTTCTGCTGCCGTGCAGAATTTGATCCAGCAGTTTCATGCTAATGTTCATGCCTGTGTCAGACACAATGTAATCTCTTCTCTTGGATCAATGGCTCCTTTTTTTTTTATGGTCTCATCGCTTTTCCAGCGCAGGGAGTAACACTATTCTTGACTCGCCTGATCTGCAGCAAAGCTCAGAATAAGATGACACCCGAGTTAACGCCGTAATCAACGTCGCGAATGAACAAACCGCATAAATTCGAGTCTTAAAAAAAAAAAAAAAACCGTGCTCGAGACGTGGGATTTATCCAGGGTTGGTATTGATTGAAATCTCCAAATTAGCCTGAAGTCGAAGAAAATTGCTTCCTTATTATTTTGCTGACATATTCAGGATGAATTGAGTTGCGTTGAAGTGAAATATCTGTGTTTCTGGGGGACACATTACAATAATGCATTAAGAAATCACATTAATAATGCACATATTTTGTCGCATATTTATAACTATCCCCCAGACATCAACATGTCACAGTTGTTGTTAGATCCCCTTTGGTTTCAATTAAAATCTCGCCGAGGCAATAAAAATAGCCAATTAAACTGGAGCAGGCTCTTCAGAGGTGCAATTGGTCTGATTAGATTAACCTTGAACATCACTTTGAGTTAAAAATAAACTTATATATAGAATCCTAACGGCTCGCCGTGTTTATATTCTCGTGCCACTTCTTTCCTGTCATTTGTTTATTTTATTTTTTTAAGAGGCATCATATTCATCTGATTAGCGTGTGTTATCATTTGTTTTCTCTCAAGCTTATTTATACCTTAATTAGATCGACCGGAGTGTTTCCATAGCACTCTCATTGCAAAACGCTGACACTTCATTATCTCATTAAAGCAGCGAGTTTCTCAATCAACACAAGTGTTTAAAGCCGATCCGCCATCAATCTGTTAAAGCCGGAAAACTTTTTTTCCCCCCTCCTTTTTGAGCCGAGACCCTCAGATACTCATGTTGTCTGCCTTAGCCTCTTAGCCATCAAGGTTGCTTGTTTCTGTCTCCTCTCTTGTTATTCAGAACTTTTCTGGAGAGCATCCGCCACACACTCTGAACATGTGTTCTTCTAGATTTTTCCTATATTTACTTCCACTTGTCTTCTCAACACCTCTGACCATCTTGTGTGTCTCAGCTGAAGAAAAGTCAGTCTCATGGTGGAAAATTCTTAGGGGTCTTTCTTCCATAAAGGCCAGTTCTGCAGAATGTACAAGCAATCGTTGTCCCGTCAAAACATGTTCCCACCTGAGCTGCAGCTCCTCCAGAATTACCATTAGCCTCTTGGATGCTGCTGGCCTGTCAGTTTAAGGTGTGTGGACATAGGTGGACATAGGTTTGGCATAATGCATTGTTAGATAACGTCTTGAACAATAAGATGTTGGGATATCAGTTTATAACCCAAAACTTCTCTACAACTTTATTCCTGACCTTTCTGGTGTGTTTCTGGTTGTTCCCTAATGTTCCCTAACAAACCACTGAGGCCTTCACAGTTGGACTGTATTTGCTATTTAGGTGACTCCTTAAGGCAATTAAAGAGTATGTATAATTTTTGTTCCACTTTATAATTATGCATCTTTAATTGCTGACGTTTCCCGTAGGATATGAACAAAATGCATTTGCTCTTTCAACCTAATAAGTTATGAAAAAGTTCCTGCGATAGGGAAACTTTTGCGAGGCCATGTAACAAAGGAGTCACACATCTAGATTCTAAAAATGTGCCTTATGCTAATGTCACACCCTGCTGCCATTTCCAGCACCTGGTTCCCAAAGATCAGATCAGTGTGAAGGGAGGGAGCAAGGCAGACATCTTTGTAAATCTTTTAATAACATGTGTAAATGGGAGCGGGGCCTATCGGTCTCTATCAGGCCTGGCAAAGCAAAGCAAAGCAGAGCAGCTGATACCACCTGAGGGCCAGGAAATGCCTGATTCATCCAACAGGCCGTGAAGCTGATTAATTTCACTCTTCATTAGGAAAGTGTCATGGCGTCTTCGCCGGACTCCGACGTGTCTCCGTTTCTTGGCTGGTCACATTTGTGCTTCTTCTCTAGGATTTTTTCCCCCTTCTTTTCCTGTGTAGCCCTCTTCCTCCTCCTCCTCTTCTCCTTGCGCCCTTGGCAAATGAAAGGTCAAAGACGCTGCAGTGATTAATGAGCAGTAGACTCTGGGATCTCTCTGTCAGCCCCCCGCCAGTGCCCCAACCCTCCCTGCTACTCGCATTATTTCATCTGCTAATCTCACACAACACCTCTTAGTTAGCATGTTACTGAGAAAACAGTTTTGTGTGTCTGCACTGAGCTGCCTGGACGACAGTGGGAATATAGTCAGGGCAAGAGAACCTGGAGGGTGTTTTTTTTTTTGTGGCCAAAGAATAGGTAGTTTAGCTCAAATGCTATAGACGCTCAAGAGTCAGATTTTCTTCCCAAGATGTTACCCCCGAGTTTATTGACTTTACTGATAAAGCTCTCAACACAAAAAATGCTCTTGTTGTGCATTTAAAGTGAGAGGGTTGAATTGAGAACATGACCGTGCTCCAAGAATCTCTTTGGGGACGTAGTGTAGCATCAGTGCTGGGTTTTCAAATCAGTTTTTCAAGACAAACTGTTGCTGCTAGTGTCTTTCTTTTGGCCAACAAATGTATGCTTTGAGTTTTAAAACTGAGCGCGTTGTCCTGAGAAGAAGACAGTGCTCCCTGAGTTTTCTTTGGGGCCAAACCAAAGTTGTATAGTGTTGATTGTGAGCTCTTGAGTCAGGTCTTCATTTCAAAATATTGCCATAATTTCTCAGAACAGACAAAAATACTTACTTTCAGCTTTTAAAACTTGAGCATTTGGGGGGGAAATAAGACCTCTTTCCTGGAATTTAGTTTGGGAGACTTGGAAACGGTTGTACAGTGTATATGCCGGACTCTCTGGTCAGCTTTTAATTGCAAGATGTTGCTCCCAATGTGAAAATTATTGAGCTGTTACCGTCTTTGCCCCTTTTGTGCATGTTATGGGGAGAAGAAGATCACCCTCCTTCTGTTCTCTTTGGGGGAAAAGAAAAGGTAGTGTAAATGCTGGGCTCTTGAGTCAGCCATTCTCCTCAAGATGTTGCTGCAAAGTGAAATGATCTTACTAGTTCTCTCTCAGCTTAAGAAAACGGTTCTGTAGAGCATTGTGTGGAGAAGAAGTCTGCACTCCCAGAGTTTTGTTTGGGGCAGAAGAAAAGGCGGTGTAGTGCAAATGCTGCGCTCTCGAGTCGGCTTTTCATCTCAAGATGTTGCCACCAAGTCCAGTGATTTTTACTAGCGTGCTCTGGGCACAAAAGCGTCAACTTCAGACGCTCTGCGGTTTTACGGTATAATTGAATGTGAGCTTCACAGCTCCTTTCACAGGATAGATGACACTTCATGAGCTCAGACCAACTGTTTATTTGAAAAAGTAATGAAATATTTACTCTCCGTTGCGGGACAGATTAGCAGCAGTAATTGACTGTGACAGAGGTCTGTGCACAAGTATGTGTGCGTTTTATAGCGAGCGAGACGGGGAGTTGGAGAGACTGGGAGGGAGAAAGACTTTTGAGGGCCCCTCATGTTTGAATGCGGATCTTCAGCGCACAATGGGCCTGCTAGCAAGGCTGAGTTTCTGCCTGTCACTTTCTCTCCACATGTTGCTTTTTCTTTCAGAGATAAGTGGGCCTAATGCTGAACAAATAGTGGAAATCAGAAGCCACTGAGAATCATTTGCCGCCCCTTTTCCCATGGCTCCCAAGCGGGCAGAAATGCACAGAGAGAGGGAGTTACGATGAGATGGAAAAGAGGGAGAGATTTTAGAGGACGAGAGGGGTGGGGGGGGGGGGGGGGGGGAGACTTCAATGAGCAAAACAATTTTGTCACCAGAAGCAGATCCAATTGAAAAGTCTCCTGGATGCGGATGAGCCGGAGTTGTCAGATCGGGACACGGCGCTGAATAGATCCAGGCCGGCTAAATTGGCATCAGGTGTGGGCTTCCCCTGGCTCGTGATAGGCTGCCGCATTGTGCTGCCGAGACATTTGGCCATTTTCAGATATAATGGGAGAAATGAATGCAAATGAGTGAGTGGACTGAAATGTATTTAAATGCAGATTGAATGGGGGGCCTCTGCGCAGCGCCTGATAACAAGTTGCTTTAGGAGAAGGGCCACATTGTGTTGGATCATCCCTCCAACCCCCACCGCTCCGGTTCCCCACACCGGCAGTCCTGTTCCCTCTCACTCTGTTCTACTTCAGTCTCATAAGGGGCCATTGTTCGCTGAGTAAACTCTCGCAAAACAATTTACATTACTCAATTATTTGCATTTCAAATATTTTGGGTCCCTTTTTCTTTGCTATACGTAGGCTGCACACATGCGGCATGCCGCTCGCCTTGGGCCAACTAGTAAAGCTGTAATTGCAAGAGGACAGGGGTAAAATAAAATACAGGAAAAGAAAGCCGGAAAAAAAGGGGGCAGGGGAGGGGGTGTATTCAATCATTAATGATAATGTTGCTTATGTCCATAGCCTCATTAGGAGCAGTATAGCAGCGAGGGGCATGTGTTTCACAAACATGTTCCCCCTGCCCACTGCTGCTCGACCACTAGCCTACGGCGATCCATCTTCTCAAACGTCTCCTTCCCATATTTAAGGAGCTCTCGTTACAGCCTTTTTTTCTCAGACCTGTGAATTTATGGCGCACTCCAAGCGGAGAGCATAATCGCCGGGAATGCAGCCATTGCAGAGGGGAATGTGGGAATTAGGGCAGGAGAGGAAAAAGGAAAAGCATTTGGTGTGTTAATTGAATTTCATAAGAATCCATTGGAGCAGCTTTGCCTTGTTTATCTTGATCTTAGATGAGAATGATGGACATTTCTTAATTTTTCCCCTTTTTTCCATTTCACAAAGAGAACAAGTGAAGAGTAACAAGAGGGTGTGTTCTTCTCATCAAAAGCAGCTTTTTTCCTCATCTGCATTTAAAACACAATTTACATGCAATTAAATTAGATTAATTAGAGGCACTAACCTCTGCTCATCCCGTCTGCCTAATGTACTTTGCATTTTAATGTCATACATGTCCTGTTTACCTGAACTTTTATCTTTTAAGGGTGCTATTTCTGTTTATTTTCAACAAACGCGTAATTTCTCGCACTACAAATTCACATTAGCATTTTGAACTATGCATAGGCCAGTTATCAGTTATCAGTCTGTATCAAGGATTTAAAGCGTACAGGTTTCAAAAATGCAAAAAATGTCCGTCAGTGTTTCTAGTCGCATTGATATAATGCTGGTGAAGGTGCTAGGAGTTTTCTTCCACTGTATGCTGCATAAAGAACACAGTGCTTTCCCAACCCTTCCTAATACACTTAGGCTTGCAAAATAAAAAATAAATAAATAAAAACATTGTATGTTACAAACCCCCCAAAAATCATGCCACCCACCACACTTATCAAAGTAAGTGAGTAACACATACAGTACAGACCAAAAGTTTGGACACACCTTCTAATTCAATGGAAATCCCACTTATTAACCTGACAGGGCAGGTTGACCTATGAAGTGAAAACCATTTCAGGTGACGACCTCTTGAAGCTCATCAAGAAAATGCAGAGTGTGTGCAAAGCAGTAATCACAGCAAAAGGTTGCTACTTTGAAGAAACTAGAATATAAGGGGTATTTTCAGTTGTTTTACACTTTTTTGTTTAGTGCATATTTCCACATGTGTTATTCATAGTTTTGATGCCTTCAGTGTGAATCTACAATGTCAATAGTCATGAAAAGAAAGGAAACTCATTGAATTAAAAGGTGTGTCCAAACTTTTGGTCTGTACTGTAGTGAAATCATGATTATGCCATTTACCTTTAACTGTATTTATCATTTTACAAAAGCAATTGTCTACATGAAGCACTCTGCATATGGATAACGACTCTAAATCTGACATTTCCAAAATGGTCCGTATCAAACTGAGGTTGAGAAATCAAAAGAACGAAACATAAAATTTGGCGGTAATACATTCAGTGCTCTCTCACACTCTTTGACGCCTCACTGTTTCTGAAATGGAAATCATTTTCTTCTGTTAAAGCTTCCACAATGAGCAGAGTTGCTATTTGATCTGTCTGTTGGTGTTGGGTTATGATGCATTTACTGGTGAGAGAAAAATCTGACTTTTGGAGTTTGAGACCCACAGTTTACCGGTCAGGGGAGATGAAGCAGAAAATCATCTAATTACTTCTGTGTTTAGCAACTAATAGCAGGCTAGCCATCTAAACATCTAGCCCAATTTTGATAAACTATTTCTGAAACCATTTTAGCAGCAGTGGTATTGCATTTCTGCTTATAATATAAATGACCGTTTCATTTGGGTCATTCTTGTTTGAAAATGTTCAGTAAATATTGTGACGCCCCGGTCGTTTTGCTCAACGTCATCAAATGTTTGAAGTCTTATACCTGTCCTAACCTGTTTTGAGTCTTTCAAATCACCTCTTTAGCTTGATGGGGCTTCCTTAAAGAAACAAGTCGTGTGCTCCAGGAGCGCCAGCGAACGCCTGCCCTGTTAGTAGAGAGGGCAGCTGGGGTAGCGGCTGCAGGGAAGCTTCAGTGTCCAGAAGTTTCCATGCAGTGATTAATAGGAGAGGTAATGTAGTGGGGAAATGAGTAAACACTCCCTTGCTGCTGGCTTTGTGCTTCAATGACTTGATGACAAGGGCAGAGCAAGGTGAGAATTAAACAGACCTGCAGAAGAAGAGAAAAGGGAAGGGGGAAAAAAAAAGTGGGGAGAGAGAGCAACGGGCTGGAGGGAGGAGTGAAGCATGACAGACCTGGGCAGTGAGTGGGAGTGAGGAGAGGGCGACTGGGAAGGAAGAAAGAAAGAAAGGAAAAAAAAAAAGAAAGGCCGCCTTGACAAAAAGTGGAAGTTTTCTCCTGAAGAAGAATAATTAAAAGCGCTCAAGGGAGGGCAGTTTTAATTTCACATGTAAGGGGCTAAAGATTTCATTTAAAGGCGCGGTGAGCTGAGAGGAGGTTAATAAGATGAACAAAGCGGGGAATGTGAGAACTTACAGTGTGAGGAAGCACGCTGGACTTTCACCTGACACGTTTTTAATTATTGAACCTTGGGATATTTCTCAGTTGAAGAGTGGAGGTTAAAAAAAGAAGAAAGAACGGAAAGAAAATCAACTGATTAATGGTCAGGGTAACCAATTATTCACTCTTCTGGGAAAGAGATTTTTACCCCACTGGACTAGCACCTCTCGTCGCCGTCGAACGTCACGCGGCGTTACATTGCTCCCAAACACCAAAGCTTAAAAGCGTACTCTTGGTTGCGCTGGCAGTCTCTGCATGATGCCTGCTGGGAACGCAATCCGAGCGTTGCATAATGTCTGCCTCTCAAAAAAAAAAGTGAACTTCTACAGTCAAATAGGCGATAGGCGCTCTTGATCAGTCGAATCTCACTCCATTAGTGCCATCTGAAGTTGATGTATCCCAATTATCATAATAAGATCAGCTTGGTCCTGTACTCCATAGGCCTCCAAACTCTCTTACTGGTGCAACATGATCAAAAGGACTTTGTGAACTAGACCCAGAGTCCCAGCTGTGGGCAGATTTGTTCAGCAGTGGTGGGGAAAGCAAAAAAGAAAGAACTTTAATTGAATATGATACATTTCTTTTTCCTTTTACTTTTTTGGGGGCTTTGCTGCTGGAAGTGAACAACAAAGATATGCCATCTTGTCTTATCTCAGCAAGATGAGGACTGATTAAAAAAAAAAAAAAAAAAGAAATCCAGTTAAATATGTTCTTTTGCGAGAAAACAGACTCAGCAGATCCCGATGTGTCCGCTGCCCATCAATCCCACACCGCCTCCTTTTATTGACTCTGAGTTATTGTCAGTGTAAAAGCGACGGAATGACTGTGGCACTTCAATCCCAAAATCCCTTTTCTGTTACACACTCTGCTTGACACTTTTGCATTATATGTTTATCAGTCTCTAATGAAACACTGACAAGTTCCCCGCACAAGGGAGGCTGTGTACCATTAATAGCCCTTAACGAACCTTGGGCACTCACAAAAAGACTGGTCCTATTGCAGCTGACAGCAGTGGGGCCCTCCGCCCCGGTCCCCTGGAGAGTGAAGATATTAAGCGTTAGCAGCTTCTGCACGCCCCTCCTTCACTCTTTTGTTCACCCCTTCCTTCTCCCCCTCTCCTCCTGTACGCATCTATCTCCCTTGGAAGTAGAAGGTGTCTCATTCCATTTCTTCATGCGCACGTTACCTGACCGCCGCGTTCGGCGCAGAGCCCGACAAAGAGAGTTGCGTCGGTTAATTTGTCAGCGACCACTCGTGATTGATTTCTTCATCTAGGCCTCAACAAATGTTTGGACTGTGATGAGTCCCCTGAACCATAATTTAGTCTCATCGCAAATTAAACTCACCCCTCTAATCACACGTGCGGACATAATCACGTGTATATGACTGGGCTGATTTAAAAAAAACAAAAAAAAACTTGCCTTCACTTTAAAATAATTTTTCAGCAATTTTGCCATTTTTGAAAATGTTCTTGAGTTTGGAGCTATTTTATTGGAGCATGTTTATATCAAAAGGTGTTGTCCCGGGATACATTAGTCATAAAACCTGGTAAACACAGTAGAAGGCATAGTAATTATGCCGTGGGAACCAAAGAGATGGAGAGGAAGATTGCCATTGCTATGGCAATCTGGAGCAATCTTCAGGGAAACAACATCATGCTTTTGACTTGGACTTGGTCATAGAAATTATTTCAGACAAAAATGTAAAACATGATTTAACTGACCCTACGGTGATCTCCTGACCTGTTTGGGGTGTCCCCCACCTTTCACCCAATGCCCACTGGAGACACTAGCCCCTCCATGACCCTTCAATGGATAAGTGATACTGAAAGTGGATAGATAAACGGATGACTTGACTATTTTAGTTGATGTGAGGAATATTTCCAAATATGCCTCTCTCGTAAGCAAAATAACCTTTTCCCGTGATAAATGGGCTCGCACAACAATAACTACAGCAATAAAATATATTTAAAAATAATATTGTTGTAGTTTTTGTTTAATGTTTGTTGATGGTAATCCACATTAAAACCAAACGACACATTTGTTGGGAGCTAGACAGTTCAGGGGCTTGTTGTGGCAGCAAAATATTTTCTATTGGTAAAATACAATGGTTTTTTGACATATTTCATTTTTGGTATGAGTAGACATCACTTACACCAAACATGCCTGAACAAGGATGTGGCATCAGGGTAGAAAAAGGATTACCTTTCAACAAAATTAAACATTCAGCAAGGCAGTCCTTGCTATGGAAGAAATAAGACATTGGACTCCCTCAAAGGTGACTACAGTTTTTAAGGCTGTAGTATTTTTTTAACTGAGAAAATTCTTAGAATTCTGTTTGCAATTGTTATTCCCTTCGTTTTTAAAGCTTGCCCAACAAGTAGTTACCTATCCGCTCTCCCCACCCTGAGGATCAAGTATACACACTCTGTTGGCCTTCAGCTCAAAGTCGGGAAGTTGCAACTGAAATTTGATTTAAATAAAACAAGACCTGATTTAAAACTGTCACCGGCTCAGTGACAAATGCACCGACATCTGCCGTGTTCACGCAACGGAAGCTTTTTGCAAATTAAGAGTTCGAAAACGAGCAACTGCCTTTTCTCTTTTCCTTTCTCTTAGCCCCTGCTTTCCTCTAAGGAGCCGCATCTCCCACATCCTGCCTGTGATCTCTCCATTAGAACGTGACAAAACATTTGGTCTCGCCAGAAATAATGGCCTGTAACATCCTCTAAAGTGATTCACAGTTTATTTGCAAGTCCATCGGCGTGTTGAACAAGGGGGCTTATAGGCGCATCACACATATGGATAATTCTAAGCAGATGCATCTGGCGTGGCTGCCGCGGCGTGATTACTTTCCACAGCATTTGTGAGCGTGTAAACCATCGGCGACACGGATGAAATATAGCCTAGGTTCACAGGGAGTGCACAGAGAAGAAATGTACCCCATCTGTAATACACTGTGTAGACTAATATCAGCTCCTTTTCTCTGATATTGCAGTGAGATATCGATCTGGTAAAATTGTCCCATATTGGAGCTGTCTGTTGTGATATTCATCATGCTGTCACCTCTCCCCAGCACCTACGCGTTATTAGAAACCCGGGTTTGAAGAGGTTGAAGGGTTTTAGTCTCCGAGATGTAGCAAACAATTCATCATGAGAGAGAGAGAGAGGCAGAGGGAGAGGCAGAGAAAAGAATTCAGGTGAGCTGATGCTTGGCCAAGATTTATGTCTCGTCAAGCCATTACATTAAGAATTATACCATCAAGCTGCAAGCACACCCGGCAGCTTCCCCGGTATCTGCTGAGTGGGCCTGTTTGCTTGCCTGCCAGGCTTAAATGGAGTTTTAGCTTTTAAGAGAAACGCAAAGTCTCGGAGAACGCCTCGTCTCATCCGAACAGAGTTATTTGCGAAACGCCTAGCGGCTTGTCGGGAGCGATTGTCGTGTTTGCTCTCCGTGCCAGTCACCGATGTGACACTTAAAGCTTGTAGCTGCCACCTGCAGTCTGGCCCCCGCTTCAGGGGCGGGGACTCGTGTTTGAGTCCATGTTATTTCCTCTCTCGGAGATGCTTCCGGAAGGATCACAGGGACGCATGCAGACGGAATCCGATTCTTCCGCGTCTCGTTGAGGCGTCGGGCTTTGATTTGTCTTTAACTCTGGGGGCTCCCTCTGAACTCATTTCTCTTGCTCCCTCTCTTTCTGTGAAGTGTGCGCGCTCACACGTCAGACTCTGTCCGGTTTGTCTCGATGTTGTTGGGGGGTGAAAAAAGTAAAAAGACATTTGAAAGCACAGCTGGCCAAATTGATCGAGGGGTGGGGGGTTTGGAGAGAGAACGTGAGGGGCATGGGGGGGGCTGCATAAACAGGGTGGCTTGTATCTAAATATGCAAACACTGTCCCAGCGGTCGGCACTCGGGGGAACCGACACTTGCTTCTGCTGGGGAATCGGCAAGGAACAGGCCCGAGCCCCTAACCTTTCCGTGTACACAGAAGAGAGAGATGGACGACGGGAACATTTTCCCTGATTGTGTAAACATTTATTTTCCTCTCTAGATAATTTTGGACTTCTCAAAGTATTTACATTCAATTAATTATTGAAAAAAGGAAAACCCGGAAAATGAATAAACAGTACATAATTTTTGTTTAATGTTTCACACAGGATTCCAATCCTCAGTGCAATTAATGCTAATCACCGCACTCTTCCTGTTTTGCTTGAACTTGGAGTCTGTTTGTGAACTGTGTGTGTGTGTGTGTGTTTTTTTCTCTGTCTCTCCTCCCTCTTTTTCTTGCACTATCTTCTCTCTCTTTTCCTCTGCACGTTCTTCCTCCTCCATGTCTGCTGTTAGTCGCTGTGTCTCCTTGTCTTATCATTATATCATCCTCTCTTTCTGTCTTTTGTGTCCATTTAGACCTGAAACTAATCACATCCAGCATTCTGGTGGTGCAATTCTAAAACTTAATAATAGGGAAGAGAAATAAATATGCTATTAAACAGTAATAAAAAAGTATTTAATGGATGACCTCCAGTAACAGTCTGTAACTGGATATTGCAGAGGGTCTGATTAAGCCTCTGACTGAAGAAACTCACAAAAAAAAGGCAGCACCATGCCGTGACAACTACCGCTGCACAATATCACAAATGGTTCATCATTGCAATGTCAATGTGTGTGCAGTAATCATATATCAAAGGATTGTATAGAGTGCAATAATTGGTGGCTGGTGTATTCGTAGTTTCATGAATTAGCAGTTTAAGTGCTAATGAAATATTTACAAAGTTGGACAGAGTCACACAGCAGCAGATGATCACACCGAACACAAATGACACCAAATGCTAAAGGTCACAGAATGTTGGAAACACAGGTGAGAAAGAGGAAAACAAAAAATAGGCTCATATCACTACTGATATTCTATTATTTACCTATTTCATCGCCATTGCAAGACTACTTAATGCTCCATACAGCAGGTACGGGAAAGCTGCTCACAGTTAATGGGAAGATGGGTGAAGCTAAATACAAAGCAATAGTGGAAGAAAAGCTGCTACAGGCTGCAACAGATTTGAGACTGGGGCGTAGGTTCACGATCGACATTCTATTGGATCGGATTTGGAGTGGAATAAAATTTGACTCATCACATGTTCATCATTTCATGCTAGCCTATTTGGATTACAGCATATTCATGTGTTTGAATGTCCTACTCAAAGCTAATGAGAATCGAAATGATTTGAAAGATGGTGTTCGCGGATGATCTCGATCTGATCTAATTGAGGTGTATCTATCTTTATTTTAAAAAAAGTATAATTTACTGCTGAAATGAATTCTGAGGACAAGTGGTTATACTGAATTTTTACTATATTTAAGGTTTCAGAGTAAACGGGGCTGAAAACAAATAATTTCTTATGCTTTTATGTTACCGAAAGAAAACCATGTATTCATTCTCTACTTTGTCCTGGTTAATCCTCGAAATCCCATTAAAATACACTGAAGTTTTCGGTTGGAATGTGACAAATAAGGAAAGAGGTATAGTTTTTTAAGCACCTGTGGAGAGATGAAGGGAGAGGCATTGAGACAACTAGTGGTTCAACCATGTTTGAGGTACTTACCGTTTGTAGAGTACAGTATAATAATTGCTTATCGGTTTTTGATTCCAGAGTCATTTAGAGTCAATCGAAAGCATAATTTTCCAAGCTATTGTTCTTTGGGGTTTGTTAATTGTCGCCCCGCTGGCAGAATTAAAAGCAAATTAAAAGCCTTAACTGTTGACTCCATCTGAAGTCACTCTCTACAACAATTTCTCAAAACAATAGGGAGGATTAATGAAAACTGCAGCTTGATTTCTGTTCTCCAAAGCTTTTGCGATGGGGGGAACCAATTAACTACCCTTCAGGATGACTTTCACTCCTAACTGCCGGTCTGTTCCACTGCCAGAAAGCGGGATTAATTCTCAATTAATCCCTCCACCAGAACAACTCTGCCTTTGTCTGCTGGGGAGGACATGAGCGCACAACACGGAGGTTGCCCCCCGAAGCCTGTTTTGCCGGAGGAACCCCACCCCTCCTAAGATTGATACACCCTGTAGACCGGCTCTTCTCAAGCTGAAAATAAGAGCCATTAAAAGGGAATGGTTGACAATGATTTTTGTTTTAGGATTTTGGGCTTTATTAGCCATGCATATTAATGAGTCAATTAATTCCATTCGTCCTCGCGAGTGGTCTGTTTGTTTTTTCGCCTGACCTTTTATCTCAGATGCGTTCACGCACCGCTTGGTTTAAGCACTTATTCCACACTGGGTTTCCCATAGCCTCGTGTCCAAAGAGGGAGTCTTTTTTTTTTTATGTGTTTTTACCTCTAAGATTCTCCCCCTCTCTTTTGTTTTCTTCCTGCCCACTGTCACCCAGCCACCCTCTGCCCCCACTTGTCTTTTTTTCTGCCTTCTCCCTCTGTCAGAATGCCTGCTGGAGGTATTCTTCGCTAAATGTGACAGGAAATATGCTATTATAGGATGCAGAATATTTGCCTGATGGGATTTGCAATAGAATTACTACAGTTCTCTTCCATTAGGATCTCTAAAACACCCTCTCCCTTATCCCCCCCCCCCCCCCCCCCCCCCCCCATCTGTAATTTATGATTACCCTGGCGAAAAAAGGACATGTTATATACATAAAGACTAAAGTAGCCCCAGTGCACGTTTAGCCCGTCCTGCTTTCAAAGTTAGTTGGGAGGACAGGAGAAATAATTGAAAAGTGCAGCTGGACTGTGTACAATCTTGTAAGGGATGCCTAGGAAATGAGATTAATCAGTGCACAGACATTGTGGGGAAAAGTTTGCAGTGAATGCCTGACAGTTGTGCTCTTTCTCTCATTTCAAATGTTGGCAGGCTAGCAGGCAGCTCCAAGGGAAATGCGCTCCTTTCATACTTGAGTAATTGATGAATTGTATGCAATATGCAAATGAGAATCCATAAATCTTATGAATGACAGCTTAATTTATGTGAGCCTTAATGAATGCAGGATTAGATTTTAATTAAATATCCTCAAAGGCACCCTGACTGGGTAAGTTTTTTAAAGCCTTGTTTTGAAGACTTGTTTCATATGCATCGCAGTTCATGAAAAAAAAGAGAGATCAGCGCGAGCGTTTAGATGAAATTTTCCCCTCGCAGTTTGAAGATAAGACCCCGCTCTGTTTTTTTTTTTTTTTTTGCTAACCAAAGGCTCTCGCAATTAATAAATACTGGCACGAAAATCATATCGACCAATCTCGTTTAGGCTTTCCTGGAACTGTTCATTCTCGTACATTTGATTAAGCGCATTTACTTTAAGCGCTATCTGATTTCTAACATTTGGTACAGTATCTTTTTAATTAAGAGAATCATCCATTAGGCATGGAAAAGTCAACCAATTAGGCTTTCCTCATCAGGCGCCACGATGTAGAAAGGCTGCTTACTCATTATCAGAGTCTGTTGATGTGATACTGAACAATCTGAGACTCTGTAGTTATGGGATGTACAATTATGGAATCAGCGTTTAACATTAATGATGCACGGGAATAATCGGCAGTTTATCGTGCTGTAGATCGCTCCAATATTCTATTTCACACCTGAGAGGCTTCAGACATCTAACAGAATGCGATTACAGGACACAGTTCCTGGTAGGATGTTTTTATCCAGGGCTCCTACACATTTATCAAGTCCCACTTCCGCCATTATGCAGAAGTAAATTCCGGTCCCTTTTGTCAAGATATAAATACACCTACTACAAATGTATAGCACATATTTTTACACTGGTCAGACTTTCATTTTTGAACCTGCTAAAATCAAATGTTGCAGGATTGGCTGGATGGATGGATGTTGGACAAATAATGGATGGGGAAATAGATGGATGGATAGACGAACGGATCTCAGACAAACATTGGAAGGATGGATGCGTGGATGGATGGATGGATGGATGCCGATATGCAAAGGATGAATGGTTAGATTCTAGACAGGAATAGATTGAAAGGTGGATGGAAAAAGTTAGATTGATGGAATGACAAATTGATGAACAAATAGATAAAATATGATATAGAATTTATGGATAATAAAGTACAAAGTCTAAAGTATATATATATATTTTTTCTATGCTCAGTTTTCTTTTTCCATCTTCATACACATCTGGATGAAGATGTAAAGATCCACACTTTCTCATCGCGCGTAGGAACCCTGACCGCCGTCGTTTAGCAAGGCCGACGTGTAGGCAGTGCAGCCGGCTCCTGCGCCCCGTCAGGCACGGCGATGGCGTGACCCAGCATGGCTCTAATCACCGCCGAGGCCAGACAAAGGCACCAGGAAGGCACCCACTCTCTCCTGACTGCTGCTGATCCCAACCCTGCACATTAGTCCACCCAGGGATCAGAGAACAGACAGCAGTTTAAAAGGGGGGTTTTAGTGGCGGATTGATGCTAACTCTCTCCCTCCTTTGATTTCACACCATTTGATCTGTGATATATTGTTCCGCAACAAAGGTTCCCGCTTTGTAGGCGGATGCAGCTGTTGCCTAACTCTAATAAATAAAAGTGTGTTTTTCTTTCCCCCCTCCTCCCCGCTGCACTCACCAACTCGCTGTAATCCAGCTATCTAGATCAGATAAGCGGACTGTGGCTACCTGTGCGAGGCAGTGTCTGACAGGTGCGAGGAGGGAAAACTGATTGAGATAATCCAAGAATAGGTTCAATGCAAATACAGATACAAGATCAGGGAAAGGATAGATGGATGCATGAAAAAGATGGATGAGTGAATTCATTCTCATGTATCACACTGTGACTCTGAGATTATGATCGTCACAACGAATAGACTGCCAAGGTCAGCAGGAAATATAAATCATCTTTTTTTCACCCTCTTTTCGAGTGAAGGCAACGAATCTTCTGCTCTTCTTTCCTGATGCCGTTTTGTCAAACTATTGCAAACTGTCGCACAGCTAAGTCAGCCAATAATTACTTTTATAATGAAGTAGGCATTTCTTTTAATAATCCATCAGTTGTTTGGTTTGTAAATCATTAGGAAAAAAGATAAAAAATAAATGTAATTTGTAATTATTGACTGACAGCAAATCTGGATGAACAGAACAAAATGAAAACACACATACAGGACATTGAGCAGTAGATAATGTTTGACATATAACATCTCTCACTCTCGAGCTTATCGGTACATTCATTTCATAGAACTATATTAGGTGAAACATGAAACTGTGTTGATGGAAACATAATTAGGAGCGTTTTTTTTTTTTTTCTTTTCACAAAATATGATTAAGCTTTCACATGACAAACTCCATTTTTAGAAATCCGTAAAGGTTGAGCAGTATTTCAGTTTTGCTTGGAGCACGCAGCATATAATACTTTCAGTCAACGGTAATCCTAATGTCCAAAAATAAAAATGAAAAAGCTCATCTATGGTTTTACAAGGAAGTTAAAGGTTTCATACTTCTGAAATGTGTCTTTTAATAAACACATTTCAAATAACTAGTAACAAATAATAAAAATTCAGTTTACATTTTACCTGTTTACCGCCTGGTGTCAGACTTGAACGTGCTATATTTTTGCTGGCTGGTCAATGTTATTATTCTTGCAGCAAAATTGCATCAGAAAGACCTGACTGAGATTCTAGCTCTACAATTATTTGTTTTGGATGTTAAACAATGTCCGTTTTACAATGTTTTGTTAAGCAATGTTTGTTTCCTTTTATACTGAGTAGTAAAAACGTTCCCCACCATTTTATAGTGGTCAGGGCTTCTTCTGTATTTTTGTAACACTCATTTCATTTGTACATAGGGTCATTTTGTCTCCTACATTCTTTTTGGACCATAAACAATCCCTTTTGCACCCACAAACTTGACTTTATAGTCAATTTTATATGTTGGTAAAGTGTTTTTCTTAAATATGGACATAAACAATTCTAAAAATGCTCAAATCTTGTTTATGCGGTTTTGTATCTGCAGACATGCAGCCATTTTTGTAGAGCATAGGTAAAGTGTATACAAAGCTGAAATACACTTGACGTAATATTGGCTGGAGTTTCCAAATCAGCTAATCTTAGGGGTCCATTCATTTTTCTGGTCACTGATTGGCTGTAACCCCAATAGCAGTGATAAGGAAGATGGTGGATGTTAGCTTCTGCAGTAGTGCCTACATTGTTTCCACTGTGCATATTAATGCATAATAAGGCATATTTGGTGTTTGAACTAACAAAATAAGTAGCTATAAACATTTTTAGAAGGTGTCTCAAGTTTTCATCTATTCACAGATGTTTGACCAAAACTGCAAAAACTCACACAGGTGGAGGTTTGAAGTTACCCGAATCAAAGCAGTTGCTGCCAGCCAGCCCAAGAGCTACTTCTTTTATCATTTCAAAATAAGAGTCTCAACCGTTGATTCACTGTGGGGAGCAATTGCTCTTCTGTCCAGGATCCATAATAATAAGTAACAATTACATTTTCACCAGGAAAAGTTGTGTTGATAGAGCTATTTGCTGGTGTGAGAGACATTTTGGCATTTTTGTATGTCCATCACTGACTATTTTTATTTTCAAAATATCGCAAACATAACAATTAACTAAGAGGAAAAAAAATCATAATAAATTAATCAAAAGAAATAATAGGAATTACATAGCTTGCATAGCCTTCATTAATATATCTCCCATACCTGATCTTACTGCGGCTGATGATGTTGGGAACCAGAGAGCAAAGAGCACATGCTAATCAGATAATAATTAATTGGACATATATGTTATCATCATAAATTCACATTGGGAAATTTGTATTTATTCATCCCCCCCCCCCCCCACCTTGCCATTCTAGTTCAAATCTATTTTTGGATTAAAGCTTGTACATGATTAATTTTACTTGCCAACTCCTTTAATTATTATTTTTTTTCTCTGCTCTTAGAATTAAAGCATTTCATCTCCTCCTTTCAATCAAAGCTCTTATCATACCTGTTGGGATTTAAAATTTGCAGGAAAACACCACAGACATGTTATCCTCATCTTTCAACAAACATAGTTAACCTCTTGGGGGAGATGTGTGCATATTTTTAAACTATTTGATTGGAGCAACAAAAAAAAGAAGAAGAAGACGAAACCATCAGCTCAGCATATTCAGGCCCCTGATGGTCTTGGAAGGTGCAAGGAGGGGAGGTGGTGGTGTGGAGGGAGGCATGGGGGTATGGTGATGGGGGGTGTAGCTGAAATTCTGCCTGACCTGGCACTTAAAAGGTAAGAAGCTGCTTTGTTTTATCAATAAGACCTTGTTTTCATGGCTGGTCACCACCCCAGCAAACCAATCAATGGGGCATGCTCGGCTATCGCGGCGAGAGAAATGAAAAATAAACCCCAGATAATCCTTCAGTTAAAAGGTTACCCGGGGCGTTAAAAGCTATTTTGTTAATTTATTTACTCTCTGCACCGCAGAGATAAAGAAAAAGGAACAATTAGGGAATTCTAGGTGAGAGATTTTTAAAAGGGCAATGACATTGGGTTAATATTTTATAAGGCCTGATTGGCAGAGACCTAAGGAGGCCCTTTGTTTACCCACGCCCCAGACGAATGATTCACCCGCTTGTTTTGGCCAGCTGGGCGGAAATGGAATAAATATCTCCATCCTTACCTTTTTAGAAACGTCAAACAAAAGACCGAGATAAAAGGTTAATGGCTCAATCATAGCCACCGGGAAATAATATTATGCTCTTTCTCTGCAAGCCGGAGCCACAGAGGACATTATCGGGCTGAATTCCTGAAGATATCCCAAGATGGGAAGAGCAGATGATTTTTTTTTTTCCCCTCTTTCTTTCTGTGTAACCAAATCCACTAAGGGAGTGTGCTCACTTGGGCTTAACATTACTTTTGTGGTTTCAATTGATTTATAACAGATCATAATCACTGCATTAACGGCGTTCTGGGTAATAAGAGCTCAGTCGCTACTTCCGTCGTCGGGGAAAAGAAGAAAAAAAAAAGAACAATAAAAAAAAAAAAAGACGACCGAAAGTGAGTCATCAGAATCCCACCATGAGATCAGAACTATCCCGATGTCTAATGCGTTATCGCCCTCTCTTGTTATGCCCATCGCATTGTGTCGGCTTCCTGTAAACGGGGGTGAGAACGTGAATTCAATTATTGCGCTTTTATTGCATTGTGGCGCTTGAAATTGGACTCGTGTGGAGTGTATTGTTGGGCCCCGTGTAATCTGATTGCCCGTGCGGGCGTAGTGAGCTGGATAGTATCAGGTTCCAGCCGACTCTGCTGGGTCAACACACGGCCGGGGCCATTAAAGGAAGTCTGGTTCAGGGAAAGTTCACCGCTATTTTCTTTTCACCATAGCAGCAAAACAAGAAAGGCAGAGAATAGATGTGTAACATATTTGTGGCCCTGGCCCAAAGCTGGCGGGGGCCTATTTTGTTTCCTTAATTGAAGCCAGAGATATGAGGGCCCCAAATGTCTTTAGTATAAATATAAATAAAAGATGAAATAAAATTCTTCCGTGACTGATCCCCCGGAACAGAAATATTATTGTCTGAACAAGCCCAAAATGAAATATAGACAGTTTTTTTTTTTTTGGTGAAACATTTTAAAACAGGCTAAAAAGATTAGAAAGTAAAGCAGCTGATAGGAAAGGAACCAAAATCCCAGTGATAAATCCAGTTGTTCTATCTTTTTCTGCAATAATGGCCTAGTTTGGAGCAGTTTCTGTGCCAGGCTATTTAAGGAGTCAGCATCTGCTACTTGATAAATAGCCTGGCTGTTTTGTTTTAGGCCAGGTTGAGTTCCTCTCTGGACCCAGCACATTAGCCTGGATGGCTCCCACTGTCCACCATCTCTTCAGGCATTAGCTTGCGTAGCTGTAGTTGTGGTGTTTTTGGACAGTACAGTGAATTGCGTGACTTAGGCCTAAAGCAAGGCTGCTGTAATGTTTTTAGCACAATTCACGCATGAATTAACAGTGTTTTACAGAAAAAAGAAAGAAAAAAACATTAAAGACATTCAAAGAATAACAGTAGCATTTAGGCATTTGTTATAGATAAATAGCTAAAGCAAAACGTTAACTGATAAAATTATGTGACTTCATGAAACTGTAAGGATTTTACTCCATGTTTATTAGCGCCAACAGTTTCTTCACATCTCAGTTGTTTTGTTTGTTTTGTTTTTTTGATTAAGTTGCTTTCAGAGCTGGGGAGCTCGGTTTTAAAGAGTTAGAAGTGTCCTAATTCTCCTATTTTTAAACGAATGTTGAATTGAACAGAAATTATATTTGGTAAAATCTGTAATCTGGCAAAAAATGTATCCTCTTCCATTCATTTATATTGGAAACACTGATTTTGCCGCTAGAAAGAACTGTGGTCATATGTTGACACATAGATATAAAGTTTAGTGCCATGCCAATGAGTTGATACTGATATTATCTGAACTAATATCAAGCTCAGATATTACCCTGAGCTTGATTGAGCATGTAAATATAGAATAAAAGTGACCTCAGCATGGAGCCTTGAAGAACCCCATATGGGATTTTTATTTTTATTGTGTTTATCGGATTTATAATCTAAAGCGAAGCAAACTAGCACCAGTCTCACATCAAAAGTTTGGCACAGCTAAAAGAGGAAAACGTATATAAAAAAGATTTATTCAACTGTCTTGCCTTTTGTTGTGAAAAAATGTTAAGGAACATTGTACAGAACTGCGAGACTGGAAGATTGAAATATTAAACGAATCAGTGGGTATTATTCTGTCTCCCTTCTTCAACAAATTGTTTGCTATTTCTGCAAATACAGACACCCACTCAGCCGTAAGGAAAGGAGACAGTGATATTATTCCTGAGAGCCCTTCCTGTTGCTTGGAGGTTCCTCAGTTCAAAGCGTTTCAGTTTCTGTATTGCTTTCATGGCCGGCCAGTGTTATTTGTTTGGAGAGAGTGGTTGAAATGCTATCCCCCTTTAAACACACGGACATATTCTCTGGCAGACTATCTAAACATTAGGTGTACTTAACTGGGGCTTTGTGATGGAGCTTTGACATGATCTAAGGTTGATGTGATGTTTCTTTTTGTCCATTTGAGAGCATTTTTTTTTGCCTTTAGTATTGTTAGTGAAAAAGAGTTTTGCCCCTCCTATACCCTCTATTGAGTTCTTTTATAAATAATTCAGCCAGAGTACAAGTGAAAGTGATGACTGCAAAACTGTCTGCGATTTTGCCCTCTCCTAAGATCAAAGAGGTGCTTCTATAGGAATAGGAATACCGTTTCCAGACCTTCGCAGGGTGAACGAGTGCTCATTTCTCTTTCTCCCCTTCTCCTCCCTTCTGTCTCCCCAGCTGCCCTCCTCCCTTTACTGTCATTCGCTCCCCCTCTTGATACTTCTATCTGTCTCTTATGTTTCCCCTCCAAAAGGGGACACAGTTGGGTGAAAGTCTGCTTTTAGCCCTAAAACCTCCAGAGCCAGTGTGTATATGAAAGAGTCAGCATATTCAGACAGACAGCGTGAGTGCACTCTATTAGCACTGGTGAGGTAAATAAACCTCACAAGACATGGCTGAATAAATTCAACCACTAAGACTGCTACTAAAGCCACTGCGTCGGTCTTCAGATACCGCCTTTGGGAAATGTAGGGAAATGTACTGTAACACAAACAGCCTCATATATTGTACTGGCTGATAAAGTCTGGAATAACACTTTACAGTTAGATAAGAGGAGCTCATTTTTGTTGGATTGGAAAACCCAACTTGTATTTTTTCTTTCTTTTTTTTTTTTTGATTGGGGGGGGAGGGTTGTGATTTGAGTTCAACTTTTGGAAGGTCTATAAATAAAAAGAGGGGAGGGTGGAGGAGCAATTCTGACAGACGGACACATCTGCTGGGTCAGTTATTATCAGAGCAGATGTGTTAAATTTTCCAGCAGTGGTCACTGGACAGATAAGCCACAAAACATGTAAATAGTTGCATTAGCATGGGACGAGGGGCTGCTGAGGACTCAGCCCATCCTTGTGGTGGCTAAAGGACACAGCAGATTAACTCAACAGAAACTCTACAATTAAAAATGAAAATAAATAAAGAATTAATTTTGCACGTTGGCCCAACTAAAACATGGGCCGTTTCACATTCTTATGGGCTTAGATAAAAAAAAAAAATGAATGAATTAGAAATGGTCTATTTTCATCAGTAAGGACAGGATTTTGGTCACTGTTTCGATGTTGACGGTTGCTACTTTTAAGCAAGTGTAGTAAATTAAGTAAAAGCAGACTGGTAAATAGTTGCATTAGCTGAAGATGAATTATGGGTTCACCCAGGTTACTGGACTTACGTGGTTCTGTTAATTGTGAAATGAAAGACAAAAAGCCTGGCTAATGCGAGACAAATACCTGTTCATGAGTTGTGGCTGACATTTTCCATTAAAGGAAGATTAAAAAATTTTGCACTAATCAATTTTTATCATTTTGGGACTACCGTTGAGAGCCACAAAAAGAAAAAAAAAAGGCACCTTGGTCGCACTTTGAAGACCCCTGCATACGATGCGTCATTTCACTTAAAAAAAAAATCCTAGCCAGGTAAAATCTTTTTTGCAAGTGTAGAAGACAAAATGTATAGTTCTGGAATGTAAAAGTTGAAATTCATGTGTTTGCTTCGCTAAATAAAAAAAAACAAAAAAAAAAAAACCTCTTCTTCTTGTTTGACCTCTTTGGCTATTTACAGCATGCTACAGAGATCATATTGTGTTTTAAAGATAGACTCAAGTCATTTAAGATGGAACTTTGTATCTCGCAAAAGCTTGAAATGGACTACTATGCGAAATAATGTATGAAGCCAATATGTCACCTGTGTCAAGTCACCATAATTCATCTTCAGCTGAGATGCACAGCCAGTGCTTCATAAAGAATATGCCTCTACAGGATCTCTGTCCCTCACATGGCCCCATTGTGTGTGTGTGTGTTTTTTTTCCTTTACCCTGTAGGCTTTTCTTTGCAACTATAAGCCTGCAAAGTAGGTATTGATTGAAACTCGAAGCTGTATTAATAAGTGAATGAGTAAGATGTGAAGAAAGTCAAGGGTGTATCTGCTTTGAAGGCCTTTTTCTTCACAGCGAGGTGGCACAGTCATTTATCACGGCTGGATCTGTGCCCCTCGTTTGGTGTAATAAAACTCCCCCATCAGAACCGTCCAACAGGTCTGAATCACTCTGTCACACCACCTTCCAGCTAAGGCACGCATTAAATCAAGCAAGCAGAACATTTCCTAAGGCAGCCATTGCCTTTTAATTTCCTGAAGAACCTTAAAATATCATTCATTACCAGAACTACACATATTTGGTTTTTAAAAGTCTCATAAATCAATAGTGGCCTGACTGCAATAATTATAACAAGTTAACATGTAATTTCCAGGCCGAGGGCCGAGCGCTGGATTTTAGCATATGCAAACGAGGCAATTCAAATAGTGTGGGGATATTAATACGGGGGAACAGGTAACGAGGTGCAGGTTATGAATTATGCATCAAAAAGTGGTTGATCTTCAATAAAGGAAATGAATTCAGCGTGTAATCTAATTAGTTATGGAAGTCTATTATGTTGAGCTGCAAAAAGCAACTGTCCTTGAAAAGAAATTTATTTACAGTACATGTTAGCTCTTTGGAATGGAATTGCATTCTGGTAAGCTGCAAATGTTAACACTAGCCACCCCCCCCCCCCCACCACCACCACCACCACCTCTTCTGCTGCCCACAGCGCCCCCCCGCCCCTGCCTCCTCTTCCTCGTCTCACAAGTTGAACTTTTCTCTCCTCTGTCTGCAGCTCCAGACCCGGACGGCCTCCGAAGAGGACCCAGAGCGTGACGTCGCCGGAGAACCCCCACATCATGCCCCACTCGGTGCCTGGACTCATGTCCCCTGGCATGATCCCTCCCACAGGTACGGTCTGGATCTCTGCTGCTCCCATATGCGGGCCGGTATTATGACTCAGAGTTAAAACACCGCTGTTTCAAAATCAAAACCTATGCTGCTTGAATACAAACTGAGCACTAAACACCATGCAATTGCTTTTGTTTACATTCAAAAACCGGCAGTTATTCTACTCATTCCTGTTTTTGCTGCAAAAAATAACCCAAAATATTGATTATTTGGTGTTAAACTCATAATCAACACACATACGCACTCCTAAGTGCCATTTTAGTGATCATAACCTAACGTTATGTACCTTATATTCAAACTCCATGCAGAAAGACTTCCAGCTGGGATTCAAACCAAGGATCTTCTTACTGCGAGGTGTCGGTGCTAACAACTGGACCACCATGCAGCCTTTCAACATCATATTTGATGCTATTTCTTAATTCGATTCATATATCTTTTACAAAATTTGGGGAAAAAAAAACATCACAACATTTTGTAGATATCAAGTGCTTATTGTGCAGAAAATGACACCTTAAGCTCTATCACTACCAAACAGAGCATACACTGAGTTGATATTAGCTGGGTAATTAGTCAGGATATCTGCTTCGTTTGCTAGTTTGTAGTCAGGTAGTGTTAAAATATCATGATATTCTCGTGGCATCTTGGGTTAAAAATAGCACGGTATCACAGTATCCTTCTGTTTACAAAAAAAAAAAAAGCTTAAAAATATAACAAGATATGATTGATTTCTGTTACCAGAAATAGTTCTAATGTCTCTCATGAGGAAATGAAAGGCGTAGTTGCCTTCTTTCAGCCAGCTGAGTGGCAGTGCACAGCAACATGTGGGCCTCAATCTATGCAGCATAACCAAAAAGAGAGACACTGGCCACTTTCTCTGTAGTTTAGAAACTTTTTAAAACCTTTTAATGTCTTGATGCTGATTGTCCATATGTAGCATTTTATTTTTTTTTTAATATATTTTGGTTTTTATTCACAGACTCAGTATAAAGACATGCTAAATTTGGTAGTAGTTTCCAAGCAAATGTGCTTGCCACATAAAGAAAAAAAATCTGCTCCACATACTGTAGATCAACACAGTATGAGGAAATTTAATTAGTCAGGTTTTCTGCTTCGATGATCGTCCTGTAGTGTCCTGCTTGCCACCTCCATAATTTCAACTTTGTTCAAACTAGAGGAAAAAGCATTGGAAGCTCCTTTCAGCCAGCTGACAAACGGTGTCAGCGGGGAGGCTCCAGCTATTCTGTGCTACATTGCTAAAGCTAGAACACCTAAGGTCATTTCGCTTAAATGACTTTAAATTGTAGGAACAATATTATGGATAATTTTAGTGGATTTGAAACCAGAACTAATTGAAACCCTCACACTGGTAACCAGCATCATATCCAGCTGTATGTTGCTGTTGCTAAGGCTCTTATTCACTCTGTCTGGGTGACTTCTCTTTCTCTTTCTTTTTTTTATTACACACACACACACACACAGGCGCCCCCACAAACATACTGCCTCCCTATGAGTGGCCTCCCTGCAGCTTGTCCTCGAAATGGCAACCAGTCCAAAGTGACACATGCACCCAACCACCAGACACCAGCCGCTCACTCGTTTTACCAAAAACAGATCCTCCGCTCAACCCTCCCCTCCGGAAACCAAGAGCAGGAGAATAAATTGGACTGGAGATCTTTTCTCTCAGATTATTCCAGTAGATGTTGCATTTTGCCTTGAGTGCATTCTAATTAGTGCGATTAAATCCACTCCACTGGTATATGTACATAGGCAGTGGTGATGCTAAAGCAAGCCTTATCGCCACAAGAATCAACAACAAGCGTTTGTGCCCTAGCTTCGCCCCGAGGCCAAGTCTTATTGCAACTAATGCTTTTGTTCTATTTGTGGCTGGCTTCGTTTGTGGGCGCTTTGATGTTGGTGGCTCTAAGTGCTCTGATTTGCATATTTTCCTGTCCTTCCTGATATGTCTTTAATGATACTGTGCTGTCCAAGGCAACTTTTGCTGTGCCGTCTTGGTGTTGGTGCACATGCCGTGTTTAGCCAAGTAGAAAACTGTGGCAGATCAAACCGCCGGAGCAGAGATTTTATTTATTTCAGATAACCTTTCACTAACAGATTTGCATTCACAATAACAGCTTTGTCGGGAGATACTTTTCCGTTAGTCTACGCCAGTGTGGCGAAAGCGTCTGTAGGGCAAATAATAAGCTGCAGCTAATCCATGTGTTCAAATACAGCAGAGTCTCACAGCCATGGCTGCAGCTTTGAACTTAGAGAGTGGGGTGAGGTGGTCACACAATGAAAGGCGAACTTAAAGGCCGAAGCAAAAAACACGAGACAGACAGACGGACGGACAGTGATGAGAAAGACGGGTTATTTAGTAGAACATGAAGCAACAAAAGGAGCCTTTTGATATCTTCCCCTTTAGGTCCAGAGGGATTCTGTGATCTTGACATTTAGTCGGGGTATTCAGGGGGCACAGATAAAGTAACTGAGGTTCTTCTCATAACTTCCTTTAAGCTTCCCTGCTGGGGTGTGACAGAATTTTCCCAGCACTTTTTAATAATTTTTAATAATAAAAAAAAAGTATTGTTTTTGATGATGCTATCAAAGATAAAGCTCCCAAGAAGTTCCAGGTTTTTAAGATAATTGTTGCCTTTTAAAAATAAAGAGCTATACATTTAGACAAAAAGCTTCACAGAAAGTGACTGGCAGGTAGCATATTCTAAGTTATCATGTTGCGTGTAAATGTTTTCGCTCACGATAATGAGAGAGTATCGTAAACACAGCTCCGTTTATACTTATTGAAACCTGAAGGTATATGAACAGCTTTAGAATAGATTTGTCTATCGTTGGAGGAACATAATCTCACTTAAAATCTTTGAGAACAAAACAACCTTTAATATGAGTATATTTATCCAGCATGGGGAAAATCCCTTCATAAAAAATACTGTCGAATCCCAATTGTTGCTTCAGTATTTGCAGTTTCATCTATTCATGGATCTTTCAGTGGAACGTAACGTTTTCCTATCACACCTTGTATAACTAATACCTAGGCGCAAAGCAGCTTGATACCCTATTGGCTGGCATTGGCAAAGCAGGAATCCAAAATGAAACATGGAAGCATGTTTCATTTTCCTTGTCATTCATTGGCTGTATCATCAAGAGCAGAAAAAGGGAATACTGTGGGCAATAGTGCCATTAAATGTGGCTGCTGGTGTAGTCACATTCTAGTCCTGTGTCACATTAATTTTTTTTCTTTTCGGCAGTTGTATCCACAAATAGAAATGAAATGTAGGTCGAAGCATTGGTGATTGTTCAAGATCACCAATGCTCATTATCTTTCTATAACAACAGAAAGATGATGTGCATTATTCAGTCTGGCTCACAGGTAAATGTAATTTCTTCAATGCCACATAGAAAGAAAGCCAGATCAAAAACCAGTACATACAGTCGGTGTGCTTTTCAAGCTAATCGTCATCGACACGCTCCTGAACGTAGCTCAAATATAGCAAAAGGTTTTACTTTATGACTTGATTCATAAAAGCCATTCAAGTAATAGTGCTTAATTTGCTGCGATTACTCCATGCAAACTGTTTGAAGATAACATTCTCTGAAACGTGGCCAAGCGTCGGACACTTATTCAAATCACACAGGATTAGCATCAACATGTGAGCGGCGGAAATATGTCGTCTCTGCAGTCAACAGGATCTACGAGAGGCGATGTGCAACATATTTTTAACATATGTATCTCCGTCCTTGACACCAGCTCCATTTTCTTTGAATTTCCACTTAAGGAAGCACTTTCGCATGTTTGCACGACTCGCACACGCCGCGAGCCCTCGAACGCTCACGCTCGTGGCCCGCAGGGTCTGGGGGCGGCGAGGCGGGTACGCTGGAGCCTTTCCAGTTGCTGATGCATTACAGGCAGATTGCCCCCCCGCCCGTCCCCCAAATCGGATTATTTGCTGTGGACTGACACCACACTGAGATGACATCTCCTTTTGAGTGAAGAGGGAGGGTGGATGGGGTTCCACTCACACTCTGGCCTCTACTTAAGCAGCAACTTCAGTGTAATTCATTTATGTCCCAGATATGGCTTCAGCCTTTTGAATAAGGCAAGAGCACTGCATTTACCATTAGAGAAATGAATGTCACCTACAATGTCCTGAAAAAAAAAGAGTATTTGCCCCCTTGCAGATTTCCCCTGTTGTTGCCTTTTTGATGCACTTATAAGAAAGTAATTTAGACACAAGACAAACATCAGAGTTAACACAAATGTGGTTTTTAAACAGTGATTCATTTATGAAAAACAATCTACCTAAACCAATCTGACCATATGTGAGAAACTAAACTCCTATCCCTGCTAAACCAGGAATTAACTGTAATCAACAACATTTTTGTTGTTGGTCACATTTTTGGGGTTTAACTAATCAGACCTGATTTTGTCATGTATAATTAAAAGAAAAAAAAAACACCGTAAGAGAACCTGTCTCACAACATGAAGTGGGCTAAAATATCTAACGGACATCTGTCAGTTTGGAAAATGGGTTGCAAAGCCATTTCTGAGGCTAGAGGACTCCAGCGACTTACAGAGAGAATAAAAAAAAAACCCAAAGCAAAATGAAAGCTTGCAGTGGCCTAGTTGAAGTCCAGACATAAATCCCAATTAGATGTTGTAGCGTGACCTAAGGTAGGTCAATCGTCCTATTCTGCCTTCCAGAGTGGCTCGACTGAAATAAGTCTCCAATGACAAATTTCTCTCCTCTGATGTGTAAGACTCACTGCCAGTCATCACAAACACTTGATGGCAATTGTTGCTGAAAAAAGGTGTTTTAGGGTGCTATTACGTTTTTTTACATATGGCCAGGTAGATTTGGATTGCTTTTTTTTTTTTTTTTTTGTAGGGGAAAGCATTGTGGGAAAACTGCATTTATCTATCTTTTGTATTTACTCAGGTTGTCTATATCTGGTACTACAATGTGTTTGAATATATGAAACTATGTATATATACATGCACTTTACTGATTTAAAAAAACAATACTATTAAATGTTTTCTATTGCTTTTTACCGAGTACATAGAGCTACTGTTGTAAGATGAGCCATATTCTAATATTTATATGTTCCCAGTGTACAATTAGCATGTCACTTCGAGCTGCTGAGCGGATCATAATCCGCCGGCGCTCCGATCAGGTTGAAAATAGTTTCCATCATGCAGCAGGTAATTTGCTGTCACTTCTTTGTGTCTCTGCCCCTCCTCTTTCAGTCCCGCCGCCTGTCGTAAGGTTAGCCCATCCTGTAATTGATACTAAATTCGTCATGATGCGGATCGCACAGTTCAAGTGGTTTAGTGTACCTAAGAGCGGCGTCGTTCCCGTCCCCGGTTTGTCATCGCCTTCGCCAGTCCATGCATAAAATTAGGCGGCCGTGCTCGTTGACACAGAGTGTCTCAATTTCTTTTTATGCCCCGATAAATAAATCCCGTTTCCATTGTTTTTACTTTAACAGTGGAGACGCAACAGATAAGCTTTGGTTGTTATTATTTTATCAAGTGTTAGAGAAAGTTGTTTTTCTTTCTTTTCTTTTTTTTTATGGGGGAACCGACATGAAGTTAATCTGATTTTAATTTAATTATCCGAGTTAGTTGCGGAGGGCACAGGCATTGGGGTGTTTGTTGTAAGAATGTTCTGACATTGGCGCAGGTATGGGGCAGCTAGCATGTTAATTAATGATGAAGATCCTGACAATATGCAGAGGCATGACAGCGTTAAGCCAGTCGGCTGCTGCTTCCTTTGCATATTAATAGATCCTTCATTATTATTTAATATGACAGCTGCTCCAAGGGCTACCATCAGACCTTGTCTCCCTTATTTGCTGTTTTGTGCTCCCCGTGTGACAGTGCCATGCTATTCTCTGTTTGTTTGAAAACTTATTTTTTTTTTGGTGTGGCTCTCTCTACATGATGTGCTGTTTGTTTTGCGCTCCGGAGGATTCTCCCTCCTCTGTGCTCTGGTATCAGAAAAGTGTCTGAATCTAAAGGTGACTTTGAAAGAATATATGATGCCGGATTGTTTTGTTTGCATAGTAATGAATGCAGATTAGCACCGGGCGGGACTGGCCTTGTTGACGTTCAGGCTTCTGGTGGCTAATAGACCTGTTGGTGAGCATCGGCGCCCCCCACCTCCACATTATGTGGATATGACAATCGTTCTGATGAAATGAAACAATCCTCAAAACCAAGATTTCCATTCACTGATTGTGTCACTCAGTCAAAGGCAGGGCGAGGGTTGTGGCTGAATGACAAGTGGAAAAAGGGAAAAGTGGTCACCCAGTTCATTTCATAGTAGCACGAATCAATTTATTGGCTTTTGATTTACACGTTTGATCAACACCCTCCCTTTAGGTGTGCTACAGGATCTCACAGTACAATATTTCTCATCAAAGTGAAGTCTGCGTTATGAATCTCTATTTGGTTGTTGTCAACTTTTGACTTTGGTGAAATAAGTTTAAGCTATTGACAGAAAAAAAAGATAGAAAAGGCACAAATGAATTGTTAGCATCATGAGCATGCAGTTATTTGGTTACTGTATTATGTTGCTGAAAAAAACAGCAACAAAAAAAAAACTTGACTTAAATTGACTGGCTAGCTGCTAACAACATTATGCTAACTTATCAGCACTAATCTAACAAGGCATTTAACAGTTTCTTTTAAAATCAGTCCAAACTCTTTATGATTTCTTCTAGTTCAAAATCTAAAATGCTCAGACCAAACTGTAAACTGAGCAGAGATTCTTGAAAACACTCTTTGCTTCCTAGTAGACCTTAACAGTTTTTGTGAAGGCACAAAGGTGCGTTTTGACATTCGGGCCACCTCAGAGTCAGACAAACATTTTTATTTTGAATTGAACTGAAATATTAAAAACTGATTGCAGATTTAAAAAAAACAACCCAAAAAACAAAACAGCTAGCTCCTTCCAACCAAATATTTTGTAGTGGCTCATCTCACTACACACCCAGAAAGCATTCTAGCAGTAATACCCAGTCACTTAAGTTGGCAATTGCTTCTGTAAGTTTTTTTAGGATTCAACTGCAGGAATATTCCACGATTTTTTGATATGTCTGTTCTACATTGAATAACATAACAAAACCCATATTGTATTTGTGAAAACAGAAAAAGGGAGTATTTGTAATGATTTGTAGGCACTATTTTCAGGACCTTTTTTTCATAACACGAGCTTAAAAACTGGACTGGACTACTCTACAGTTATCTGAGATTCTTTACAATAATGGTTTATTGCTTTTACAATGTATAGTTAAGCTTAAAATTATCCATAACCCTGGAAAATTTAGGTTCAATGTAATCTTTTCATTTGACCACCATTTCTTCAGATTGAAAGCAGCGTTAATGTTTAAGAGTCCCCCAACCAGAGTCCTGATTTTAATCTGATTACCACATCATGTCATCACTAAAAGTAAATCTTCGAAACACAAGTGAAAACCTGCAAAAAGCTGGTCAGCAATTATCAAAAGAGTTTGATTGCTGTCATGCAAGCAAACAATCCCTTGAATGATCGAGTGTTTCTGTGTTTCTGAGCACCATTGAAGGAATGTGGCAGTATAGCATCAGTCACTTAGAGTGGTCAGAATGGCAAAAGAGAAGAGCTAAGTTTTATGTGTGCATTTGGTTGAATAAAAATGAGTTCACATTTAAATCTGCAAGGGATATGTCTAATTTTCTGGCATAGCTGTGTGTAGAAACCAATTTAATAAGAGGAATTGTTAGTTCCCAAAGACATTGCCCGAATTTCATCTCGTTCTTGTGAGCCCAATATTGTTAGTATCTTATTGTTTTGTGAACTGGATGTATCGCCACACCCTTGGTTCTCCTAAATGCACCTATTTCCCCTTTCTTCATTTCACGATGGCTGCTGCAGTTAGTTAATCTGGTCCACCTCGGAGGACAGGCTGACTGTGTCGATATAAAGTGTGGCTCTTCTCCTCACAAGTTAGAGAGCGTCAGTGAGCTCCATTGCAGCACTCCCCGTGAGCGGCACCTGATTTGTGGGGGGAATTTATCACACAAACAGCCCAGAGGTGATTTCAATATTTACTCGGCAGTCTGTTCTGCATACGTCTCATTTGGAAAACAGTTGACTCTTGCCCATTATACACAAATGAAGGCTGACCTTCAGGCTGGGCAGAGGCCACATTCATTATGTGAAGAAGTATCACCTTCTTATGAGGCGATGGCGTCCAACCCCCTCCACCCTCACCACCAACCCCTTCGTCTTGCTTTGCTTATGCATATGGAACAGCAAGCCAGGGTCCATTGCAAACGAGAGGGCCCAGCCTGACATGATGTATACTGTACGTCAATATGGTACTGATGTATTTTAAGATGCAAACAAGGCTTTAAATTATATGCACCTCCATGTCAGTGGCTCAGAGTGACTCTCACCATCTGGGCTACGGATGAGAAAAGAGGCCGTCCAGGCTCCGGCTCGCGTGTTTTTTTTTTTTTTGTTTGTTTTTTCCCCCTCTGTGTGTTTGCATCTATTAGAGCCACGTGTACGATTCCCACATCTCCCTGTACTCGTGTCTCCTCTCGAATGCATTGTTAATAGCTGCGTCGAGTCCCATCACTGAGACGTGACAGCTTAGCGATGATAAACGCCGACGCGGCTTTGTTCTGCGTCAAAAATGTAAGGCAAGCCCGCATATCAACTACAAACAGCCCGTGTAAAAGGAGGGCAGGTGATATACGGCATTGTGTGTATGAGTTATAACAGTAATAGGTACATATCTTGTTTTCTCTTTTCTTTTTTTTTTTCTTTTTTCTTTTTTTGCTCTGCATCTTTGATTTCCTCGCCGGTGTTGGCAAGAAGAGTTGCAGGACTCTCCTGAGACTCACCGGGCCTGGAGGAGCTTTAACACTATATCAGTCCCTGCTGTTTGAAACCAGCCTCATGAATAAAGATTTGAGTCACGTTCGATACACCAGAACCCCGGAACTACCACAATGACAAACCAGTGCTTTATGATCTCTGCAGTGTGCCAGGCATACGTGCGTCTATAATCCCGCTCTCACTATATCAATCATAGCCGGTTCATTTTGATTGATGTTGGACAACCGTGTCACAATTTGCTATTCTGCAGCGTATTTGGGGGATCGCGGTGGAAATGTGAATGATTATTTAAAGTGTGATGTCAATATTCATTTAGTCTACTCAGGAGGAACAGCAGCCGTTGGGGTGAGCAGATGCATGCAAAATTCTCTGAGCTATTTGGCATTTTGTCAGAAACTTTTCAAGTGATATGCATACAAACCAATGTGAGGTAATTGGTTTAAAGGGTTCTTCAAGCTACGGTGGAACGGGATGATTTTTCGTCGAGTTTTCACAGAAAAAAAAAAAAAAGAAAAACTCTTGAAACTCTTGAGAAACTGTTTACCCAGAATGCTGATTTTCACGGCAAACGTTGAAGGGTGGGAAGTAGTGAGAAGAGACTGAAATATTGCCAAATTACCACAAATACTAAATACGGAAATGTAATGATCTTAATCACTTTCGGTTCAAGTTTAAAAGCTGGTTTAAACTGCTGCTTAGACAGTAAAACACATCGAAAATAATAACACTGTGCTTCTGGTTCTCCATAATTTTCTCTAGCTTTTAAAAGTTAGCCAAAAAAAGGTATAATTTTTGGTAAAATATTTTTTGCTCTTAGCTAGCTAGCCTACATTTGGCTGCCTAACAGACATCCTGCTAATCATTGTACTTTAACAAAGTGTCACCTGAAAAAACAATGATAGAGGGGAGGATATACTTACACAGCATTGCTATTTGGGTTTTTTTGTGACCAGAACTATTTTTAAAACAGCTAAATTTGTCCCTTTTGTCAGCAAAAAAAGTGTTAGGGACCTTCTTTAAGTCTGACAGTCAATGCACAGCAGCACTGTTTCACTTTTACACTTCATACAACCAGAGAAATATGTAAGGGTTTTATTCTTGTATCTCATTAAAGGAACCAAAACCCTTAAGGTGCAGCATGGGATGGAAACTTTTGGGGTTCTTGAAACTGTGAGGAACTGGAAACTTCTCCAATGCCTCATCCCAAGGTTTATCTTTTTTTTCCCCCAAACCATCTTTGTCTGTCCTTTTAAATGTGCATTTTTGAATGAAAGTGCCATCATTTACTTGTGTTGTCTGTGTTTTATTTTTACACTTACACTAAATTCTGCAGGGCATCTTTCATCTTTTTGACCAGATCCCATTCTAAATGTCTTTTTAAAGGCTTTATAAAAAATTGCTCACTTAAAACTAAACTATCATGAAAAAAAAAAGAAAAATCCCAAGTGCCTGCTACACTGTTCTTAGCTTGAGTTTATTTAAACATCAGCTATAAATATGTTGATTAGATCACTTGAACGAGACTTAAGTTGTCATCAACAAGAATCATTGCCTGTGTTGCTTGAGCCTCTCTAGCTTTCTCTTCCCTCTCGTGTCAAACAGTATTTTATACACAAACACGTTGCGTATTACAAGCCGCGCGCACGGGACGCTTGCATCGTGCGCTATTATCTCGACTGCATCGGTTCCTATCAGGGAACAAATACATCAGTACAGCGGCGAGGACTGCTGGAGTCCTGGAAACATTCATAAAAATCATATGCTGCCAAACACACACACAGGGATCCATCTCATCAGCATGATAACCTGCTAGGAAGATCTCCCCTGTCAGAAGATGAAACACCAACGCGGGCATTTCGCAGGAGCTCGTTCAGCGCCGTACATGAAATTGTTTAGCGCTCCTCCTCATTACGGTTTGAGTCAGTTTCACGCGTTTGTCGTTTGGATTCGCCGTGGAAGGCTCTCGCGGGTGCCTCTCGCAGACGGTGCGGCAGGTCTGTAAAGCTCTCTGTCTCGTCTGCCTCCTCTCTCCAGGCCTGACAGCGGCCGCGGCGGCAGCTGCCAACGCAGCCATCGCCGAGGCCATGAAGGTCAAGAAGATCAAGCTGGAGGCGATGAGCGGCTACCACGGCAACGCCAACCACCACGGGGCTGACGGAGAGAATGGAGACCTCAGCTCCGGCGTCGGTGAGGATGCCCTTTAAACGCACACATGCACTGTCACAGACAAATCTGCACTCGCATTAAGGGATGACAGACGCATGCTGCAGAGCATTTTAATACAGCTGTATAGACACAAACACATTCTAGACAATTTGCTGTTGTCGTAGGGACGTTTAGCAAAGAATAATCTACATATATGTTATCAAAATAGAAAATAATGCACCTGATTTCATACTACTACTTGTTGCTTGTCTAAGAGTTTCTGGACTATAAAATAACATTTCAGTTGTTGTTTTTTCAGCTTGTCATTTATTGTTGCTGTTTCTGTCCAAAAATAATGGTTACTGTAAAAATTCTGTGAAATTTTACATATCTGTCTACATATCTATATATAGAGTACAGACCAAAAGTTTGGACACACCTTTTAATTCAGTGAGTTTCCTTTCTTTTCATGACTATTGACACTGTAGATTCACACTGCAGGCATCAAAACTATGAATAACACATGTGGAAATATGCACTAAACAAAAAAGTGTAAAACAACTGAAAATACCCCTTATATTCTAGTTTCTTCAAAGTAGCAACCTTTTGCTGTGATTACTGCTTTGCACACACTCTGCATTTTCTTGATGAGCTTCAAGAGGTCGTCACCTGAAATGGTTTTCACTTCATAGGTCAACCTGCCCTGTCAGGTTAATAAGTGGGATTTATTGCCTTATAAATAGTCATGAAAATAAAGAAAACCCAGTGAATTAGAAGGTGTGTCCAAACTTTTGGTCTGTACTGTATATATATATATATATATATATATATACAGTAGATATATATATGTTTCAAATATTGAAAGAATTTAAGTAGATTTTTTCTTTTAAGCCACATGTAAAAAATGGAGGAAAGTTTTAGAGTTTTTCAGACTCTGTGACCTTTTTCTCATATAAGAGCAAAAATAAATAGATGAAATAAAAATCTTAATTGCTGAAAAGCACAAGGTAAATTGTAAAGCACCGCATCAAAACTTTTTTTTTTAATGTCCAGCTTGTTGAAAATTTTGATGTCTGAGGTATTGATAGGGTAATTTTATTCCATTTTCTGGCACCCTACTTGTATCTAGGTTTTAATCTAGATCCACAGTTATTTTAAACTGGTTCCAGATTAGAAGACGAAACAAACCACTGATGTTCCTGTTTTTGGACATTTTGACCAACAAGATAAAGATATTGCATATGAGTTTAAAAATCTGTGTTTGATCATCTTGAAGAGATTTGGAAAACGTTTGATTTTATAGAGCTTGGAAAAGAGCCGATCGAAGTTTTTCAGATGCAAAAGGAAGCGAAAGAGTCCTTTAAAACATTACCAAAATAAGAGGCTCAACTTCAGCATAATGTGCACCAATCAGTCTGGCAGTGATTGATCCAAATTGGCCAATTTCCCATTGATTGTGTTTCATCAGCAGGTGAAATCCCGACAATCGTTTTGCTTTTGAGTTTTATCCCACTCCCCTATCATTATTTGCATCAAACACTAAGAAACTCAAGTCATTTTCAGCCAATAAATGGATCGTGAAACTGCATCTTCTTTGATATTTTGAGGTTTGCAAAAATCAGATAAAGTTTTGGGGACTTTGAATAGGAATAGATGTGAATAAATCTTTAACGCCTGTTAGATTCAAAACTACTTCCTTTTTCTTCTTATTTCAATGGTCGACATGTGGTACACTTGATTCTTAAATTAAAACATGTTTCCACGTGTGATTTTATACATATCGCGGTTCAACACAATGAGCAGAACAGACTTAATAGTAAAAATCTGAATAAACCAGCAAGTGCGTCTCAAGAATGGAGAGATAATGTGTTGAACAACTGAAAACCTGAAAAGTAAGAATGTTTTTGAAAATCTTTTATTTTAAATATGCTGAGAAGCAAGGAATGGAAAAAAAAACAACAACAACCTCTGCTTATGCTCCAACCTGAACCTTTAACGTCTTTCAGCGGTCAGGTTTCAGTCAGAATCCTGCAAAGCCTAAGTGGCCTTACTCGTACAGCTCAACTTAAAACCAAAGATTTGCATGGTTCATCCCGATTCCCCCCGCTGTTTTTTTCCAGTTGTTTATGACACGATAAGCTGCCAAGTTCGATGTGTTTGCATGCAGTGAAGCCTCTATGTTCGGTGCGAGTGGGAGTCTTGTTTTCTCTTGAAGTCTGTAACATCGAAAGGAAAAAAATAAATAATAAAAAAAAAGGGCCTAATTGCAGAGTGAAGCTGTGAGCACAGTTTACCCCGGCTCTGAGCTTTTTAACACGATCTAATTGAATTGCTGTGAGAGCTCTGGTTTTTCACAATGTGCCGTTTCAATTAATTATTAGCCCTAAAAAGCAGAAGGAGTTCTGTAATATCACACGCAACCACTTAGTGAATTAAAGAGACTGATAATGTACGCTGGGGCAGATTCACAAGGCCTTTTCAGAACTATAAACCAGATGAAATCCCTGCAGCATGGGACGCTAAATTGAGGTTTCCGTTCACTTACTGTAATAAACAGCCCCGTTTCTAAAGTAACACTTGACACAGTGGAGATTGTGGCGCGGGGAGATGAAAACAGGATGTGTTTCAAAGCCGATTTAACAATGCAAAATGCATAAAGCGTGAGGTCATCACTCCAAGAGAATGGAGTGTGTAAAAGGCACGAGGAAAAAAATAAAAAAAAGATTGGGAGAATATGAGCCTCCGAGGTCACGGAAATAAAGATAAATGTGAGCACCAAACAGCAAGGCTGTGGCAATGGAGCTAATAAGAAACTGTTTTATCTTTTTACAATTTAAATTGTAACCTTGAGTCGCGCAGCCAGCCACACAAGGCTCTCCGGAAGAATCATAATTCTGGGTAAAAAAAAAAAAAAGAAAAAGGAAAAGAAAAGGAGGGAGTGCTTCTAGGTGTGGGCCGCGGCATTAGCTCTCTGAGTGAAATATATGGCAGTGACGCCTCACAGGCCCATCCACAATCAATTGGATTCTTTTCCTTTAATATTTACTCGCAGCGATGAGATGCTCGTCTGCATGGTGATGAACAGTCTGCCACTGGCGTTTGAAGGTGACCTGTCAGTGAGTATGGACAAATCTCTCGCTCGCAGAAATGTAGAAAATAAATCATTAGGGGCAGGCAGTCAGAAATCGGGGAGGGATGAGGAGGAGGGGGATGTAGAGGGGTAGAGAGTCCCTGTATCCTCCCCCCCCTCCCAAAATCCCCCTCCTCTCTGTCTCTCCTCGGATTTAAATCAGCTCAGATTTATGATTTGAATTAATGCTCCGTTTGGTCAAAGGAATGTTCGGAGAGACAAATGATGTTTGGTACTGAAACCATCCTAATATTGATTACTGGGTGTCGCAGCAATCTCTTGTTTATATCAAGCACTCTCCTGTGACAGGGTGGCCAGCAGGAGTCATCCTGATAATACGCTGGAGATATATGGCCCTGGTTCTGCACTGTGGAGCCATGAAACGAAGGAAGCAGCACGCCGCCTTCTTTTTTCTTCTTCTTCTTTTTACGCCTCCTCTGACTCTAATGTGTTTGATGGAAGCATTTTGTAACTTTACTTTAAAAAAAAACAAACAAACAAAAAAACAGGCTCAATTTGAACTGATTTATGAGCGAAAATGTGAATGTCTACTATGCTCAATTATCTAAAGCATGCTTCAGTCTTGTTTCTGACTCCGCACTACCGATTTAGTAAAGCTTTGACCTACTCCAAATCCAATTTGTCTTTTAAAATAAATAAAAACAAATTTAACATTTTTATGTAAAGTAAAATGTACATAGTAACATTTTTTCCAAAATGACACAAAGTTGTGGACCTATCTGCCTCATTAATAATACACACCATTACGTCCTTCAGCTTAAGAGGTTATATTTGTTGAAATAAAACCCAACTGTTAAAGTAACAGAGAATCTAATTTTCTCTTTTACAGATTGTAGCATACATTTTCTTTCTTTCTTTCTTTTTTTTTGTATTTTGCACACCCCTGAGTGAAGCAATGAACCACATCCAGATATGGTTCAAAATTATTTGGATCCAAAACAAACGGCACTGTTGTGTGTTGGATTGTTAAATCACAAATATAATTATTTTAAGTTTTAAAGGAGACTTGTGCAGCCTTTGTGAACGGTCATTTTTATTCATAGTTGGACCAGAGGCGACGTCACACCATGTGTGTGAAGGAGAGAGAGGGCAAGCTGTGTTACACAGCTCAACAGTTAAGCAGGATTTCATTAGTTACATTTTTAACTGTTTAACATCGTATATTAGATTTGAGCATGATTAGCTCAATTTGCAAAGTTAGCTCTTGAACACCTATACAATATAATTAATGCTAATAGGCATCACAATTTCAGCATCTGCAATATTGCAGTCATGACGTCTTGGGTGCCACATTTGGTAGACCGTAACATTTTAGGTCTTACGCATTAAAACTCTACCTATGAATAATATATTTTACTACTTTGAAGGACTTTTGCTGCATTTTATGACCACTACTCATATAGATCTTGTTGACCTGGCTTCTAAGGCTCAGGGAAAGTTGCAGACATGTTGATCATAAAGCGTGTTAATCAAACTATCGTTATTTTATAATCAAACTATGGTAAATATATAGCTTCTTGTCTTATGCAGCCTTAGTTTAAACATCAGTGAGTGTTTGTGTTTGTAGGTGCCCCTGAATGCCTTTTTGGAAAATTGTTTCCTTTCTTGAAGCTTTGAGGCTCTTCAGAAAATAGTTTATTTTAATACCTCTTCCTTCGGTGTCAACTTCCACCTTAAAGATAGTTGTTGTCAGCATGACCTACTTAGGGAAGAATAAATTAGTCAACAGTCAGAGCCGACAAAATATAATATCTACAAATCTAGTTCATCTCCACCATTATTTAAAAGCAGTCCAAATATATGGATCACTTTAGTGACACGGTGTGGGTAGGAAGGGAAAGTGCTTTTGGCTGCAGTTTTGTTTTGAGAGCAGTCTAACTGTTGCTCACAGTGCTGCTGACTTGGGAATTTCCGTGCGCTGTTTTAAAGTCCGACTCCGACCACAAGCGTCTCCTAGGAGACCGACTGACATATTATAATCATCCAGCTCCAAGCCACACAGAACGGACATGTTTGCTTAAACAAATCATGTGACGACCAAAGATAGGAATTGATATGTTAATGTGCGCATCTCTGATAATACCACTCAGGACGTGGATCCATTTAATCAGGAACAACCACTACATAAACCGACTGAGGGAGGGGGTGGGGGGAAGGCAAAAATACAGGTGCTTTGTCTTGATGTTTGTCTGAAGCAGAGTCCTCCTTTTAATTATTATAATTTTTTTTTTCTTCATTGTGAAGCGCTTAAAGAGAGCCAGCCAGTGAAGGACACTCTGTGCTGTTTGTGGAGTTGGATTGCTCACTGTCGTCTTTGTGTTGATGTAAATTGAACAGGCTAATGTTTCTCTCTCCCATTAAATATTCATTACAATTAGACATTCCTGTTTGCATCAATGTTATTAATTATGAGGGGGAAAAACTTCAACCCTTTGCCAAAATATTAAACCAGAGACAGAAAAAAATTGTGTATGGGGAAGAAATGATGGATAAAGAAGTAGAAACGACAAATAATTATGAAGGGAGATGGAATTAGAGAGGGGGGGGGGTCCGTCTTTGATTTTTTTTTTTTTTTCTTTCCCCTCGCAGTCTTTAGTTGTGCAGTAGGGAGCCCTCTCAAAGCACAATGTGGATTGTTCCTGCGCCTCTCAGGAAATGCCACAATTACAGATCACAGACCGAGTGAAAACACGTGTGGCGCTCGGCCTTGAGGGGGATAAACCGCCCGCGCCGTCCCCTCCCAACGCATTGACCCCGGCTACAACCTTCATTACTGGCAGCAAAAATATTGTCAGCTGCCCGCTAACAAACACCTGCCAATTTCAAGGGAAGGAATTGCTTTTGTTTTCCGGAGTGCACAAGAAAAATAAAGTGCTTTTCCCTTGACCTGGAGAAATGCGGAGACAGGAAAGATAAGACGCGTCTCGTTTTTAGGCCACTTTCTCGGCCGTGTCTCACTTACGTCTCCGTCTAACACCCCGCGTCCATCTTTGGCCACTGGGTGCTGCCCTGCCACTCATCTGACGCCCCGCCACACAGCACTAATGGAGCTGAAATCCTGTTTGTAATTAGATATGGGAATTCCGCTGTCATCAGCCAGATGATGCCCCAACATGCCGACCAAACAAGTCACCGAAAGACAACACCGCAGGAAGAGAAGACACAACAGTCGCTGATTTTCTTTCACCGATTTTGCTGTCCGGTTCCGGAACCACTTTTTTTTTTTTTTTTTTTAACAAAACTTTTAGGACCCTTTTAGCTTCTGAAATGTGAAAGTGGGCTTTCACATTTCCCGTCAGGTACCCGTCAGAATGGCTGCTGACGGGTACCTGGAGAGTTGCCTGACTGGAAGGTGTGAGATGATTTGTTTCTGTGGGCCATCAGGCAAATTTCCTGCAAGACCTACCCTCATGCTTAGGTGTTTCCAATGCGTGGGTGTTTTTTTTTTCTTTTTCTTTTTGCTTGCCTGTGTGCACGCATTGCTACAAAAAGAGCGGGCCTTGGCCCCTGAGAGCGCTCTGTGAGGAGACCACAGCTGTACACTCCCAGCAGCTAATTGGTCCTTATCTAGCTGTCCCATTCATCTTCATTTTTTACCAATTACTGAGCATTATCTGTGTTCTCAGTTGGGTATGGGACTTAATCCTTTTTGGTTAAGCTGGTGCTACAGCTTGCAAATTTACAAATGGAGAAAGGGAAAGAGGGGAAGTGTGGGGCGGGGGGTGTTAGGGTGGGGAAGTGCTGGGGAGGGGGGAAAGAGAAGACAGGGTGGAGCAAAAGTCAGAGCAAAAACAAACTCTGAAACTTCCCATCATCCCTCATTGGCACCAAGCAGTCGATAAACAATGACATCACACGAATCAGAGAGAGTCGAGGGGGGAAACGGGGGGGTGAAATGGGGGAAATGGAAGAGATCAATTATTGGCGTTATAATTCAAGTCCTTGTTTGCAAACGCTGCAGCCTCATTGATTAGGCCGTTCTTGTTGCACTCACCATTATTGACTCGTTAAAACCATATTTTCTCATCATCGGTGCTTTTACGTTTTGTGCACACGGGTAGCGATAAGGCTTTACGGCGCATTAATTATTCAGCGTGTATTCATTTGATTCAAAACCGTCCTGTTTACCGTGCTAACAATACGGGCAGAGCACACGGCTCATCCAGAAGGTACATCAAGATGCCGCAATCTGGGCTAGTTAGCCTTAATTTTCTGAGATCAATGCATTACTAGGCTCCTCTCTATATGGGGTCTGAGCTTGACCGTGTTGCGGAGCCGGCGGAAGTCAGCTCGGATGCCGTGCACTAATTACTGGCGTGTTTACCGCTCTGCTGGAAAGCATTTGCAACATTCGGAACCTTACAAGTGAGTCTGGATGCTTTGCTTTGGACTGCTTTATAAGACATTAGGATATGTGTGAAGGAAATTAGGATGAAAAGATTATTGTTATCACTTAGGAGCTGAACACATCTACAGTTCCTTGCGAAAGCATTCACATCCCAGGAAGTTATTTGCATTTTTTCCAGGTTGCAGCCTTGGGAAATAATTGTGTTGTATTAGAACTTTGTGCAACATGTAAGGGCACATAATTGTGAATTGGGAGGTGCAGCGTAATTTGCAGTCCTTCCTCAGAAGTCATCAAGTAGGTAGGTAAGCTGTGTGTAATTCAATTAGTTTCTCACCAGGCTGGTCAGGAGTCAATTTTTGGAAAAGTTTAAAACAGATTTAGGTTGTAAAACAATCCTAATTTTAAACTTCTAAGACATGGTCGCCCACCTAAACGCAGGTTGTGTAAGGAGATTATTACTCATAGACATACCCAAGAAGCCTATGTTAACTCTGAAGGGGCTGCAGGGAGACACAGCTCAGGTGAGAGAATCTGTTTTCAGAAAGACTGTTAGTTGTGCGCTTCACAAATCTGGCTTTTATGGAGGAGTTTTAAGACAAAAAAAACTGGTCAGATGAGGAGAAAGTTGAACTTTTTCAGTCTGATGGAGTCAGCATTGGAAAACTAACATGTCTCGCTGAGCACATGAACCCAGCACTGCATTGTGGTGGTGGCAGAGTGATGCTGTGGGGATGCTACAAAACAAGACCGCCCGTTTCATTCTACTTCACAGTTATGTGTTAATTTTGGGGGTTGTGTGTCATAAAATCCCCCCAAGACACACCGATCTTTGTTGTGACTGGCCAATAGGAGACAAAAAAAAAAGATTAAGGGGTGTGAATACTTTAGAACACACTGTAGAGCTGCCAAAGCAATGTAAGTCCAAGTAAAGCCTGTGAACAGACAGAGGCACACAATGGCAGAGCACACAGAGACTCCCTGCTCTTTGATAGGGATCTGTTCGGTCACAGTCTTAGCGCCAGCTGTCAGCCCCAGCTCCACTGCTGCGATTTAATTAGTCTGTTTATGTCCTTTCTAATAATAAAGCTCTCAGGGTGGAAGGACATATCCGACGAGCTAACTGCGGCACGCTCCAAGAAAACCTGCTAGCTCACACTGGCGCTGGTGGCCTGGGCTCCTGCCGAATGTGGGCCACGATGGGAGGAAGGAAGGCTGCCACTTCCTGTTCCTCCTGACATAACACGAGGCCCTCGGGCTCAGATCTGGTATCACCCTCCTAATCAATCCTAACCCTAACCATTAGGGGATAAAACACACACTGACCTGATATGAGTGTCTGGGGGCAACTTCATCCATCTTCCTCTCTGGCGCTCTTATGGGAGCTTTTGTCAGACAAAGCTCTTGGAGAGAAGAGATTGTTGCCACAGGCTGAGGAGAATCCCAGAGTTCTTACTTAGTCTGGAAAAGTGTGGAATTTGATATGAGTAAATAAAAAAAACAAACTATTTCAACATTTCCCATTGTCTCAGTCCCGATTGCTGTACATCCATTTATCCACACATCCATATTTAAAGTCTTAAAGTATATCATTTTGACTTAACAAATGTGTGGGGAACCTGGAAATAATGTCTTTGAACGCATCAGAACGTCCTCTTGCTTAATTCATGCAAACAAAGTCTCGCTTTTTTTCAGCTCTTCTTTCAATGCAGGCGGCTTTGCGGGACAAAATCGGGTCTTTTCAAGCTGCCGCTGTTGGGGGAAATGGAGACTAGTGTGGGTAACCGAGTCAGACACACCGAGCTGGATATAGAGTGGCAGAGCAGACAGGAAGCCTTCCAGTCTGAGTGAAGAGCTTGATGGCTCTCTGTCTCCCTCTTGGGCTTTGGCCCTCACCATCTCTCTATTAGTGTGCCAGGCTCATGGGAGCCAGGTGACAGATAAGTGAAGGAGCGGCGCACCCGTTTTAATAGACATTTCAAAAGATAAACCTGATAATCATTTCTCCCTTTAATGAAGTCTAATGTCCTCGTTCTAATTCCTGTTGCGTCGGCTGTTAAGCATCAGCGTATTCCACTTGAATATGCATGATTGGGAAATTGCGAGGCGCACCGATGTAACTGCAAGAACACACAAATGCACACAACTGCAAAAATAGATTACAATAACGGGTGATGGTGGTGGTAGCGGTGGTGGTGAGGAGGAGGAGGAGGAGGATGGGGGATTGATTAAACATTATTTCTGTAATGATCCATATCAAGTTTTGTCATATTCGAGTGGCGGCAGGGTTGCAGGGATGAGACGTACCAAGAGAGGCAGAGAAATATTTGTTTGATTATCTCTTGTGGTTAGCTCCAAACACCAGGAGCAGAGCGATGTCAAAAAATTAAATAAAAAATAAAATAAAAACAACTGACCAGTCTAGTTGTCGGCCTCCATCAGCATTAGGACTCGTTCTCCGTTAATTGGAAAGATTAATTTGGAGCGCTTTGATGCGGGAGTGATGCATGTGTTCGGCTGTCCCCTCCTCACTATTCTCTGTCAGGTTGAATTTAGCCTGGCGAGGGGCTGACCTTTGAAAGTGAAGAGATCAACGCAATTTGAAAAGACAATGTCACTTGGTGTAAATGTGATATGTGTAATAAATGACATTCAACCTTTCAACGATGATGGGCTTTCGCAGGTCGGGAGGGAACGTGGCGTGCGACCGCGTGGAACGGGAAGCGTTTTTTGTTTTTTTTTTTCCACGCGTGTCCCGGGCCGCAGCCTCATCGCAGCCTGGATATCATGTGTTCCCATTCGACTCTGATTATGCGTAAGAGGGACGCATTAGCGTGGAGGAATGATATCCAGGCGTACACAATGACGCTGTGATGACAACAAGAAAATGACATTCTCCATTCCTGTGATTACACCGGAAAACACGTCCGCTCGTGCAGCAATGAGGGTGGAGAATCAAAAGAGCGTTAGTGTGATGGAAATACTCGGTTCCGTTCTGCCTGAAATGAAAAGGCTTGTTTTTCTTTTCTCGTTCTTCCTGAATTAGGATACTTAAAACATTCAGCTGTAGTGAATCCAGACATCTTTAACCTTACCAAGTCCAATTCTATCAAATCCAGATGCCGGGGGTAAGCAAGTTCAAAATTAAAGAACATTCACCGCTTCAACTTAAAATAAAGTTGCTTAATCAATAATTATGTGGAGGGGATCTGCTGCTTTTCTCCGTGTTTCTAATAGCAGAAGAATATTGCTCCACCTTGTACGTTTTCTGGTGTCTCTATTGCAATGGTTCTTAACCTTTTATGAGGTACCGAACCCATCAGTTTCATATGCGCATTCACCGAACCCTTCTTTAGTGATAAATACATTTTTTTTCCAAATTCAATACATATGTATATGTCTTTTTGCTGGTGCACAAAATGAGCAATGCATGAACGTCACCTTGCTCAAAGAACAAAACCATGAACTCACAGCAAGTTACAGTATTAATTTATTCTGGCCCCCAAAAAATATTTCGGCCCCATTAAAGTATTTCAGCCCCCAAAATATTTTTTTATTATTTTACTAATTAAAAATAAATTTGGATTTTTTTCACTGAATAAAAATTTTATTTTTTATTTTTTTTAATTTAATTTGTTCTTTGTCATTTTGAATCCACAAAATACTTTTTTGGGGCCAGAATAAAGTATTGCACAAATGACATACCTGCAGAGAGGCGTGGCTTCACCTTGGCAAGTGCATCTTCAGAGCATAGTCTGTTCATTTTCTTCTTTTTTTGCTCGACATATTTAGTATGGATTAAAATATTAAGATAGAAGCCACACGACGTACAACTACGACAGCCGCTGATACTGCGTGCACTAAATTCCCCGCAGCACTGATTGGCCGAGCAATGTAACATGATCTTCTGCAGCCAGTTTTGTAAACCAAACTTTATAAAACCTTTTCCATAGTTTCATAATGTAACCTACCCATGTATGTTGTAATTTGTTAGATTTTAAAAGTAATTAATAGATCAGTACATATTTTATTCTTGCCATTGGTGCACCAGCCTGAGAGCAGGTTCATGAGGTATACTCACTGCTCACTATGTGTACAAGTATTACAGACTAAACGACCCAAAGCAGTTCACCTTTTTGATTTACAAGTGCTTAGTCTCCACATCGATTTCAAGTTCAAAATCTAAGTTTGGTCAAACCTGAAGTGGCTTATTCTCTACCATTTACTGGGGAAAAAAAGACTACTATCTTTGTGCAAACAAAACAATATCGAATCAGAATTTCATTTGAAATCGTGTGGAAATTGTTACTCCTCTCATGAGCTGAAGAGTGGGGGGCACACGGAGGGGCGTGCCCAGGGCACTGTTCATGCAAGAGCCGCCACTGCTGCTCACAGATGGACTGTAAGTCGTTTTCAGTGTTTCTTGTGGAAATTTCCTTCAATGCCAAACATCTTAGTTCAAATATTGCCTCGTTGGTGAGTCAGCAGACTCTTTTCACTTCAGACTATATCCACATTATTACTACTCTTTTTTTCTCTTTTTTTTTCTGAAGCACGCAGCAGGAGGCGATGCCGGTTTTCTAATTAAAACAGATCATCCGATGACCACGTTCAAGCCGACCCCCTCCGCTAACAGGATATGACGGCAGAGCGCCTCGTGATTGATAGCACTCGTCAATATATTTCATTTCAGGGGCTTTAGTCAAATGACAACTGGTTGTCATTGACTGAAAGCAATCTTTTTAAAAGGGGGGAGCTTTTTCTAAGTATCAGATGAAAATGATTCCTCTGTCTGCTTGGGTGTCACTGTCTGCAGGAGCTTTATTGATTGGACTTGAATATATTGCACCCGCAGTAGTAACAGCTGCTGGCAACAGCGCCGCTCTCCTTCTGCTTCCCCGCGTCTGCTTCGCAGCACTTTTTCCGTGCTCGGAGGCTTATTGCAAGTGCTCGGGTGTCGGGCCTCTCGCACGGATGCCCGAGCGCGTCGTCGAGAGCGATGCGAGGCAAATGCGAAGCGAGCCTGGTTCCGAACCCAAATTGGAAAGGCGAGCGTTGTTTGGCTAATGCGTCCAGAAGGGCCTGGCTCTCTCTCGGGTGCATCATGAGTGTGTTTAACTAAACCCACCATTGTGTGCCACCCCTCCTTCATCCCCCACCCCAGTTCCACCCCCCACCCCACCCCCCCACACTCCCAACCCCAGCTCTGCGTTATCAAGCACAAGAATGTTGGCATTGGTTGGTAAAGGTCATTTACTGTAATGAGATTTGCCACATGCAAGCATATGGCCTGATTATTGCTCTGTTCGTTAACATTTTCAGCAAAGAGACAAATAGACAGCTGAAACGGGGATGTTTGCAAGGAGGGCGGGCAGTGAGAGAGGGGGGGGGAGGGTGATGACTGGTAGAGCAAACATGTTTAGCATTTTCTCTTCAAAACACAGGAAGAACTTCTTTCACAACAGATCTGTCACTGAGATGATTGATCTTTCAATTTTCATAAGGAATGCGCGCCATCCGAGCAGAGGATTTAAATTATCCCATAAAAGTTGCCTGCCTTGGGATTTTTTTTCTTTTGTTTTTTTTTTTTTTTTGCGTGTGTGTGTTTAATACTCTTTAAGGACAAACACCTCTGTCTGTCTCCTTGATAATTTCCAGCACATGTTACACTCTGGTGGGTTTGCATTGGGAAGCAATTATGTTACCTCGTCAAATCAGAAATGTTTTCTTATCATGCTTTCTGCCGCGTTACACGAGGTGTCCTGGCAGGAAATCTTCGCCCACCTGAATGAAATCAGTGCATCATTTTTTTTTTAATTTTATTTTATTTCTTGTTTTGTTTTGTTTATTCTTTCACATTAAGGCCGTATCGTTTGTTGACGCGCTCGAGGCCTAAGTGCATTCCGATCCTCGCGGCTTTCCGAATGTAAAGCACATTGTTCAGCATGTGTTCTCATGTCTGGCCTGCAATCCTCCGCACGCCGCCGTTGTTTTCGAGTGTTTTCATGTTTACCACTCTTTGTTGCGCCGATGATGTGTTCTTTTTATGTCGTCCGTTTCAAGTCGCGCGCGCGCTGCGTGCACCCCCGAGCAGGTATTTAACAAAGGCAAGATGTTTGCTTTATTATCGACATTAGCTGTGTAAACACAAAAAGCTTCAAAGTTTCATTCAATGACACTGAAGGGCTGTGGGTGGCCACATCAAAGCGCCATACCTTTTCTCCCCCCTCTGTGTTTTAATGAGAAACAGGACTCACCAGCCTTGACTGAAACTGCCATCTGTGTATGTCTGTTTTTTTTTTTTGTTGTTGTTTTTTTTCTTCTTCCTTGTTTGCATTTGTGTGTGTACTCCTCGTATGATTGTAGGAGAAGGTATGTTTCTGGGCACCTGTGTTGTCTTTACGCCGCTCTACGGCATGCTTATGGAGGCCGTGACTCATGTTCAAGTCGGTTCATCGGGTTGCAGAGATCCCTCCATAGCATTCCGGGGTGTGCTTTAAGTACCAAACCAAGCATTAAAATGGCAATTTTTAAAATTTATTTTTAATAAATAATAACAAAATGATCACAAATCACAAAACGATAGTCCATTAAGCGAAATATACAGTTGAACCTTTTTATTCGTGATGGTTAGGGACCACGACCACTCATAAATAGCTGAAATCATGTACCGCTTGCAACCAGAAATGCTCCTATTTTAATAATTCAAACACCAAATATATGTTAACATGAGCTAATATGCACAGTGATCTTCCGTGTCTCAGTTTTTGGGGGCAACAGCCAATCGACTCCATGTTCCACAGAAAAATCCACAAAAATAGATGAATCTGTGACTACCGAACCAGGAACAGGCGCTCGTATCCACTTGATTTTGAAATGTGATCTAAATTACCATTTTTACCAACAGTACAACAAAATGGCCATTGGACACACTCCTGAGTTTGAAGGCAAGTTCACCATTGGGGTTGGTAATGAGTTGATAACGAATAGAGTGGGGAAAACCCATCTTGCCTTGGTGTTTATATATTAGGAATGTTCTAAATTTGATTCTGAAAAAGAGTGACTTGTGGTGAGCCTAGAGCACAAGTCACATTAACCCATCTGCACTTTCAGGCTCCATGTATATATTTTTTCTCACTTTTTAAAATCTGTCCACACTGTCTATAGGATTCCAATCAAAGTGGACTGCATGGGTACAAAATGGAAGTAGGAAGAGAGGAAATGGCGACACGTGGGAACAAGACGGGGGTAAGAAGACAGGGCGTATTGATCCCGACCCTTTTTTGTTTTGTTGAAATCCACAAACTTTTGTGGACAATTATTGATTGATTGTTGAATTCGAGAGTTGTCAACCACCCCAATGAGCAGCCGTTACTAATCAGTCTGATAACACAGCAAGGCACCTCAATAACAACTTCCTTTCTTACTTTAAAATATGAGTCTAGAAACACAGACCTCGGCAGACAAAGTTATGCTGAGACACCAAGTGAACATCGTGAGACAAACTTGACTTTAGCGAGAAATATCTCGGCATTTTGATATCACGTCTTGTCACACCCTTACAGTCAAGGATTTGAAACATTTTTGTGCCACTGGTTACTATATTGACAGTAATCAGACAGGAAATTAGAAGAGGCAGAAGAAGGGAAGACATGCACCATAGGTTCTAAGGTCAGGAATCAAATTCAGGACTATAGCAACCGATCTACAGCTACACCGCCCCAAGCTCTATAGAACTTTATCATTAGCCATTCATTTCTTTTTTAGGGGGGGGGGACTGAGTACTTGCATCTTCAACACCACCACAACAAAGACTCCGTAACCCCACCTCACCTTTGTAGGAGAAACACAAGCGCAACATGGGGGCGTTTTACAAGAGCAATTAGCAGAAAAACTCAGATTGTTTTGCTGCAGAAGGCTGGATTGTGCAGGGAGTCGGTCTATTTAGCTGCTTCACTGGATTGTTCCTGTTGGTTTTGACAGATCAGAAGGAGAGAAAAAAAAGGAAAACTATATTCAACAGCATGAAAAACCAGAGGCTTAGCATTGAGTAAATCAGCCCGTTGTCTTGTTCAATTCCAATCAAAGGATAACCGGGAATGTTTGTTTGACAACAGCATTTACAATGCATTGTTCTGAAGCCCAGAGCCTCCCAAACAAAGACAGATAGGCTTTAAACAAGTCATTTAATTAGCACCGAATCCCCGGCTTTGGCTGCGGCAACCAATTATACATTCCTGAGGCTTGTGCAGGTCCTATTTCACAGGAGCGAGAGGCAGATCCTCTCCAGCCCTGTCTCTTACAGTACATCTCTCCCCTTCCATTTAAGAGAAGGTAAATAGCCCAGACAGACAGCTTCATTAGCCAGCGTCTGAAGAGCGCGGGGCCGATTGTCGCTTAAATAGTGCGCTTTTACTGCAGGCCCAGCCAGCGACCTCCGATCAATTACAGCTGACATTATTGTTTGTCGGGAGCTTTTTTTTTTCCTGGACAGAAAAAAAGAAAAAAAAAAACAAGATCAAGCCAGAGCTTTAGGTGGAAATGCAATCTTCCCTTTCTCTCTCTTTGCTTCTTTCTCTCCACAAACAATAAATCATTCAGTTGAAGAGATAATAAAGTGCCAAGTAGGAGCTAGTTTAATTTTTGTCAGGGGAAATCTGTCCACAGCAGAGTTAAGGTTCGGGGTGGGGGTGTGGAGGGAGGGTGCTTGCTTTCTCATACCATTTTCAATGACAAAGGCTTAGCTCTTTTTCCCTTTATTTCCCTCTGTAGGTTTTTATAGCCAGAAAGGTTGAGGTCGTGTCCTCATAAAGAGATTAACCACAGCAAAAGTCAATGCAAGTGTTGTTCTCCAAATAAATTCCACTATTTCTTTAATCTGTTCAAAAACACACGTTGAACCTTTTTTTTTTTTTCTTCCCCTTTTTCTGGTGCGATTCCGTTAAGCAACTGGAACTGCCGAAAAAGCCCTGATGTAACAGCTTTTTAATCACGCTGTTACCGAGAGCTGTTTTAATTCATCCAATGCGATTCGGATCTCTGCTCATCCGAGCGTGAACTCGCAAAAGCACGCCACAACATAATAGCTGAGCTGTTTATATTGGTATTAAGCGATTTGTAGTTTTAATGACGGTAAATAGGAGTTCACCTTTGCGGGCTCCCTCAGGCTTACTTCAGGTAAATTACTCCAAATGTATTGTTGATGCCCTCCAGGAGAGACGGTGGGCCGAGTGCGAAGGGGGGGATTGTTGTAGGAATTTATCTCATCAGGTCTAAACTTCTATATGTGTGAGATCAGCACGGCTAAAATACACTTGTTGGAAACCCCTGGAAAAGATGCCACAAAAGCTTTAAAATAAACATATATTTTATTCCTGTAGCATAATCTCACACCAAAGAGTTTGGGAAATACAGACTTCAATATCTGTAGATTGTCTAGAGTCCTCTCATATGCTTTTCTCTTCCGCTCACCCAACAGGTTTTCATTAGGATTTAGTTTTGGTCACCGAGGCTGATTTTGTGTCTGTTGAATCATTTCTGTCTTGATTTGTCCAGATGTTTTACCATCAGCATCCTGCTGTAAGACCTGATAACGACCCATTTTCAGTATCGAGTAGGAGGGCTTCAAATTTCCTTAGGAAGCATCCTGGCATTTAAATTTCCTGGGTTCTATGCAACATGACCAGGTTCTCAGAGCAGTGGGAAGAAAAACAGACCCACATCATCACAGATCCGCTACCAAACTTAAAAGGATGCTTTTCCATGCACTCGTCCGTTTGTTTTGTGCCAAAACCAGTTCGATCGTTTTTACCGAAAAGTTCTACCGATGTGCTTTGTCATCTGACCAAAGCACATGGCTTCAGTTTTCTGGTAGAGTTGGGCAAAATCTGTTTACATTTTTCATGGTAAGACAGAAAAGAATATTTTCTGTCTTATTTTCTGTTGACCCCAACATGCCTTTTTTTAAACTCTAGTTTTCTAACAGTGGGCTTTGGATGCCTTTACGTCTTGCTCTCTATATAAGGTTGAGTGCTTCATTTGGGTCTATGTCCAACTTGGTAGTAGTCAGAAAGCTAAAACTGGCTTTCATGGCATTTTTAGTCCCCAACAAAACAATTATTATTTTTTTTTTTACGTTTCTAGATCACTTTAATTAGCTTAGATGAGGATAAATAATGCAAAATTAATTTTTAAAAAATAATTCAGTTACGTTTTTGTTTTTTAGAAATGTATTGGTAGGTGTGCCAGTAATTCCACCATCGGACAACAATTGCTTCTTAACATCTGAGCTTTTTCTCCCTGAATGAATCAATTGTTACGCCCCTTTTTGTCACCGGTACCAATGATATCCACCTCATGGCATCGACTCTTCAAACTTCGTTGGTTCCTTGAAATGGGAAAGAAAGGACAAATAAAAACATGTTGATTATTAATCCAGAGTGTAATGTTTGGAGCTTACATCACAAACGAGAAAGAAATTACACGTGAATGACACTTAGCTGCTTGGCAAAAACCGGCCCATTTCCTGAATAATCTCCTTCTCACCTGGCTCCTTTCAGCCGCAAACAAAGGGATTTGGTGGAGCCTTGTTAGGTCTGTGGCACATTCCCTCACTGCGGCCTGAATAGGTCTTTATGGGAGAAACACCACTTTGGGACGAGGTGACAAGAAAGGGGCCGGGCCGACGGTGAAAGCGAGACTAATACCCCTCCTTTGGCGCGAACACAGGTCCAGTGTTTTCGCCTGAAAGGCTGTCAGTCAGGTGGGGACGTGAGATTTCATACGGGGTCGAGTGCACGGAATAACACGGAGATAAGTCCAGGAATGTTATTGCAGAAACACAGAATGGCTTAGTGCGATTTTTAGGTGGCTTTTCCATTACTTTTTTTTAATATGGCGAAAATCTTCCCTAATGCGCGTCACGGTGCCTGATTGAATGGGTGTTATACATCCACCTCAAAGGCAGAATAAGTCTCTTCACTCTGGCCCTTGAGTGGCCTTGAAAGCCTGATAGGTAGCCGAGACCTTACCATGTTGTCCCGTAGTAAGTACCCCCGCAATCAGGGCCCTCTGTGGTGTTTTTTAATTGAGCTTAGCCTGCTGAGTGGTAATTGATTCAGTCTGAGCTTCGGCGGAGGCGCCGCTACGAGGTGCAGCTTGGCTTCCGCCTTTCTTTAATCTCCCCCTTTTGCTTTATATTGTCTGGGAATACTCACCACTGAGAAACTGCGTGCTATCTTTCTTATGGAAATCAATGCTTCTTTTGGAAGGAGGTGGAATGACAGAGAGGAGTACTTCTCAGCTCCTTTCATTTTTCAAACCAGTGTCCTTCTCTTTAGAGGCTTCGCCATACAGATCTCCTTGCCCTTTGGCTACTGATGTTTGGTACAAAAAAAAAGAACCGGAGTTGTTTTGTGGATGGCGCTATCGTGTTTTTTTTTCTTTCTTTCTTTCTTTCATGCAGATTTGCTTTACTTTCTGTCTTTCTTGTTGGTTTTTCTTTCTTTTTTTTTTTTTTTACCTTGAACCAGGCTGCCAAAGAAAGAGAGAAAAAAGGAGTGGGAAAAAAAATCAACGCAGAGGCTCAATCAGATCCAATAGTGTCTATGAAGTTGTTGTTTTTTTCCTCCTCTTCTTTTTTTTCTCTTTCAAGCAGTTTTGAGGAGAAGCATCTGAGTGGCGAAGGAATGAGACCAAAATGTTTTCCAGTCACTTTTGATCCCGCTCAGTTCAAAGTCCCAGAGGAGAGCCGAGGAGGGGAAGCAGAGAGAGAGGGGCGCGCTGGTTGAGCGGGGAGGCACAGACACCTGGCTCTGACCTTCCGTCTGCGCTCGCGTCCTTTGAAAGTCGTCTTGTTTTCATTAAGCCGCTCACAAGCACAAGTACAGGGCCACTGTTTGACTAGCTCCTTACCCCCCGTATGGTATCTTTAATAGACATTTTTATACATTCTCACGCGGCTAATGTCTTCGGTTTTTCCCAATTAGGGCGACAAATGCCAGGCGGCAGATGAATAATTTAAAACATTTGTAAGATATCTTGTGCGTTGTAATGGATTCATTTGTGCACATATGAAAGAAAATGGAAATCCTTTCATTGTACGGTCTCACACCCTTTTTTGGTCTATTTCTGTGTCTCTGGTGCGGGGGATAATTGGCCTAAAGTCATGCCACAATGTAGTCTTAACAGTACTTGTTTGTCATTTGCACATTTAACTAGTCATTTGGGTAATGGCTTCAGAGATTGCCCTTGTTTTTAGAGGGATTTTTTTTTCCCCATGTAAGTATTGGGCCAATTTCCATAATATGCCCCCTTTTTTAATTCATTGTAGAATAACTAATATATTTTTACTGCTAATAACAGTTTATAAAGTCTCACCCCCATTATCTTTATTATTATTGAAGCAGCAGCTATTAATAACATATAGTAAAATATTTATATATTTTATATTAACATGATTTCCAAGAAGTACTGCAATTAGCTCAACTTATTCCACCCTTGTTTGCTATTGGAAGGCCTTGTTAAGCCTTGATGTTATTGGCTCAGGGTTTAAACAGCTTTTAGAGGAAGAAACGGGCCCACACTATCACAGAACCTCCGCCTTGCTCAATAGTAGACATAAGTTCTTTTCAACACTTTTCAAATAGACGGTAACGTTTAGACTGAGAGTCGTTGGACATTTTTTACAAGGTTCTCAAGCCCTTTTGAAGAAAAGGAAGCCCACATCATTACAGATCCTCTACCAATCTTAACTTTTCCACATTTTTCCTGATAAACAGTAGTGCTGAGCTGTTGAGTTTATGTCCAATTGCTATTTAAAATAGACCGTAATGACATGCACTCCAATATGGTCCTCGGAAGTAAATCAGGCCCACAGCATTACAGATCCTCTACTGTACTTAACAGTTGACATCAGCCTCTTCTCCTTGTATTTCCTAGCAGATGGTCATGTTAAGCTTTAGTGTTACTGGACACTTCTTATAAAGAGCGTCTCAGGGCTGACAGCTTAATTACTTCCAGCAAGGGTGGAGATTTTCCTGCCAGAGCACCACAAGATCTCCCTCCCCTCTCCACCTGTGACTATCTCACTCACGATATGCATCATTGAGTAACCAACAGCCTCCTCTTCATGTGTCTCAGGCCTGGAACTCCCCTTCATGATGATGCCACACCCCCTGATCCCGGTCAGCCTGCCCCCAGCCTCTGTCACCATGGCAATGAGCCAGATGAACCACCTCAGCACCATTGCAAACATGGCTGCCGCTGCCCAGGGCCAGAGTCTGCCTTCCAGAATGGTCACCTCTGTTATAAAGGTACATTTTTAAAATAATGACACCCTTTTTATTTATTTATTTATTCTTTTTTTTGGTTTGTTTGTTCATGACTCCGGAAGCTTTGAACCTTTTATTCTCGTGGTGTAATTCTGTATCTGCATCAGGTGTTTATTTTGGTTGTGTGCGTTTTGTTGCTGTTGGGGTTGCAGGAACGTGTGCCGGACAGTCCCTCCCCTGCTCCCTCCTTAGAAGACAACAGGAGGCCCGGCAGCCACCCTTCATCCCACCGCAGCAGCAGCGTGTCCAGCTCCCCAGCCCACACAGAAAGCTCCTCAGACAGGATACGTAAGTTTGCTTTTTGCATAACAAACAACATAACCAAATGTATTATTGTTTTTTTTTTTTTTGTTTTGTTTTGTTTTTTTTTTGTTTTTTTATAATCTAGAGTAGAGGAAAGTCTATAGGTGTTCCTTGTAATTTCTGGCGTTCCTTTTGCAGCAGTGCACCACAACGGGCTCTCGATGAACCAAGCCCTCCTAGGCCTGTCCCCCAACATTGCCCCTGGGCCTAAAGAGGGAGACCTGGCCCACGACATGAGCCATGAAGTGAAAAGGATGCACACTGACAAAGGTGAGTGGAACTTTGTGAGAAATGCCATCTACTTTAGTGGTTCCCAAATGTCAGATTGTGTGATCTGAAGAAGGGATGTCAAACTCATTTTCATTTCGGACCGTATCAGGATCATGAATGTTCTCAATGGGCCGGTTGAGCCAGAATGTGTTGGAAAAAACCCCATAAACAAACTGTTAAAATAAATACAGCACTCAATAAGTACATCCATCCATCCATTTTCTTACACCCTTGTCCCTAGTGAGGTCTGGAGATGCTGGTGTCTATCTCCAGCGAACATTTCGGGCGAGAGGCAAGGTTCACCCTGGACAGGTCGCCAGTCTGTCACAGGGCAACACAGAGACAGACACAGGACAAACATGCATACACACACACCTAGGGAGAATTTAGAGATACCAATTTACCCAGCAGTCATGTTTTGGTTTGTTTTTGGAGACAACCCATGCATGCACATGTAGAACATGCAAACTCCATGCAGAAAGACTCCAGGCTAGGAATCGAACCCAGGAACTTCTTGTTGCAAGGCAACAGTAATATTAAGTACTTCTTAATATTAAATAGTAATGATCAGTCCCTTCCAGATTTTGTGATTGCTTTCATAATTTTTTGCAATCAAAATCACAGATTTTGCAATGCTAAGTAGGAAATATTCACATGGAAATTTGCAAATGTATGACATTAACTTGACATCAAGTTTTTTCACTTTTACTACATTGCAGTAAAAGTAAAAAATAAAATAAACACTGCCAGATGCAGGTTAGCATTCACTTAAACCCAATGCTTTTGACCATTTTTGTGGAAAAATTACGCATTAGCATAAAAAAAATAAAATCTGTTGATTTTGCACAAATTTCCACAATCGCAGAATCACAAAAAGTTGACATAACTTGGTGTCGTGGTCTCAAGGGCCACATAAAAAGCTATGGCAGTCTGGATGTGGCCCCCATGGCCTTCAGTTTGACACATGTGATCTACATTAAGAAGTAATTGTTTCTGACTAAATCGCAGATGTAAAATATCTCTAGATGTTCCAGAGTTCTTAATACTCCCTTCTTTTCAGCACACCCCATTGGTTTTCCAAATGATTAGAAGTGGGAGCTGAAACGGGCAAAGTTGATTTTCTGTTCAGTGAACCACTTGATTTAGTCATGCATATGTTCAGTGCCATTATTTTTTGCTGAAAGCTCCCAAAACAATCCATTTTCAGATTTTTCTTTGGCAAAGCCCTCTGTCTCCCGGTATTTCAAAGACTTCAAGATGCCATGTCCTGTTAACAGGTTTTGCAGGGTGTTAGGAGGAGAAACAGGCCCACAGCATCACAGGTCCTCCACACAGGAGGCGCTTTACCACATATCCGTTCTTTGTTTCACACCAAAAGCTTCGGGGTATTTGTTGCCAAAAGCTCAATTTTTACCGACCAAAATAACTGCTTTTAATTTACACATGACAGCTCCGCCATGTGTGCATAATATAAGACATAAGGTTCTGCTTTCAAAAATCCCAGCCTGGACCTCCCTTAAAGGAAAATGTTGTTGGTTCTCTTCCTCTCCCGGTCCAAACATAAAAAGAAACATGGATACCAATCCCCAACAGTTAACACAGGTGATTTTGTGAAAGTGGTATTGTGATGAAAATGACTCTATTGTGACTCTTTTTAAGTTTTATTAGAGCTAATTGGTCAACGTTGGCTGTTAGATACTAGAGAAGCAAATGCTGATGGAAAGTTTGTAGTAGTTATTAACCTTCTCCATAGAAAACAAACAAGTAAAACGTTAGTGTTTAAAAAGAGACCAGGTTGAATGGTCTGAACATTGATAAAATTGTTTTGATCTATGGCTGAGTGTATTCCGCTGATTTGGATTGTCAGAATAATTTCTTCTGGTGTTTCCCAAACACAAAAGTAGAAACATAAAACCCCAATAAAGAAGTCATTATTGTTTTTTTTTGTTTTTTGCTAAACAACTTGCCTCAATATTATAAACACAGAAAAAGGAAACCAATGTCTATCACCTGAATGTCGAGGGCAAAATTGTGATTTCCCTTTTTGTCAACAATTTTTTTTAGCATTAGACTATTGTTTTCTTTTATTAGCAATAATAATAATAAAAAACAGGACTATAAAGAATAACATGAAAAAATAATTAACAACGCCAGCCTCTCTAACAAGGTTCCCATGGCATTTGAAAGAGAAAAAGGCCCACAGCCTAATACATCATCCACCGTACCTAACAGTGGCTCTGAGGTTGCTGTCAACACAGCAACCTTTGTTTGTTTCATAGCAGATCCCTCTGGTGTGTGTGTGTGTTGCTAAAATGCTCAGTCTTAATCTTAATCAGGCCTAGTTAAAGTCTTAGCATTGACTTGACTTACTCAATAAACTGAGCTTGGAGGCAAAAAAAAGTGTTGTTTTTCTTTTTTCATTTAATTGTTTTTTGAATATTATTTTGTCAAAAAACAATTAGAACCTCCAGATAAAAAACATTTCTCAGCATTGTAGATTAAACACAAAATGAAGCAAATAATAGATTTCCGTATTCCCTGTTGACTAGCTGTGCTGTTCTGCATGGCGGAGGGTGGGATGCAGCTGATAATGATATTAAAACCACTGTGGAAATCATCGGACTGTACGCTCCCCTATGGCTGGGCTGACGTGAAGATCCGTGTTAGACCTTCACACGCGGGGTGTGAAGCAGTGAATAGTAATAATTAGCAGGATCATGAGCTGAATTTATAGGTCACAAACCGCCTAACTGTGTGTGGATGAGTGTGAAAGAAAAGGGAGATGGTGTGTGGGGGCGATTTCAGAAGAACAAAAGAGTAACGCAAACAAAGCCAGGGGAAGAGTCCTCAGCCAAGTACCTGGAATCCTCTGAATGTTTTCTCAAATCTCAGCCAAAGTGTGTTCTCTGTATCTTGATCATGAAATGACTGTAATTTCTTTGCAATACTAGAAAATAAATAAATAAATAAATAAAAAGCAGCAAGTCGCCCCTTCAATCCCCGGCAGCTCCAGCTAGTTGACCCGTGCGCGTCCGCTCGCAAACACACGCGGCGCTGTCTTTGAGATTGTCCATTCCTAATATGTCGCCGGACTTGATTAGGATTCCGAGCTCTCCGGAGTGCGCACCAGAGGTCTCCGGCTGTGGAAAAACATTTTTATAAAATAACCCATTAATGCAGAGGAGTGCAACTAAATTAGTTACCAATTTGCTGAGCATGAATTAATGAAGAGAGCTTCTCCCGGCTCCAACAGTTGTAATTTTCATAATAACCCCGGACCTTTATTTGGCAGGTTGTTTAGTTTTTTCGTTTGAAGGTTTTCATTAGTCTAATGAGGACTGTGCAAGGGCGAGCAGTCAGCACAATTTACATGAGGAAGCTATCATAATAAATGAGGCAATTTGAATAACATGCACAGGTTTATGCAGCGAGATAAGAGAGATTGTAGCTGCAAGATACAGAGGTAACCAATACATTAGAACCAACTAATAACCAAAGTAATTCCAATAAAAGCTTTAAGTGAAGGGAATAAAATTAATGATAGAAATATTGAACTGTAATGATATGATACACGATGCATTAGATTAATAAAATAAATGCGGCGCATTGTTAAAGAGGGGTGGAGGGGAGGCCTCGCCGTCCGCAGCTTTGTTTATGGTGAGCTTTTTTAATTAGGCTTGTTCATCGCATCGGTTTGTTTAGATAAATGAGATAACATTCCAGTGGTTTAATGATATCTCTCCACTTGTTTGATCTTTATGATCCTGGCAGAGCATTAAATTAATCTCTCGCAATGCACTCTCAGAAGAGAGTTCGGTGGGTGCGGAGGAAGGATGCAGAGCCTCGGCTCATATGGAGACTATTTAAATAGCCAGACACCTCCGAGACAGCCGCTATAATGTCTCATCGCTCATATCCTGTGAGCGCGTCTCTTCTTTTTCATGTTGTCTGTGCTGATGAAGGACAAAGGCTGTTTGTTTTTGAATAAAATAAATTAAAAAAAGACAGTTTCTAAACTTGTGTCGCCCATTGTGGAGTAACCAGATGGTGTCTTTTTTTTTTTCTTTTCTTTGAACTTGGGTCCGATTTGTTGTCCAAAATTTGCCTGAGACTGAGATATAGAGAGCTAAGATGATGTGTGTGAGAGGAAGGAAGAAAAGAAGAAAAAAAAAGAAAAGGCGAGCAGACTGCTAAATGTTGCCTCATATGTGACTAATTGAATTGCTTCAAAAAGCAAGTCTGCGGTGATAGCTTCCGACAAGCCTCTGTCTCGTGAAACAGCAGGTAGCTGACAAACAAGGGGAAAATTTGAAAGGTACGGAAGCCTTTTTGGCTGTAAACTCAGTCTTTGGACATCAAACACTGGATATCGTTGGATTTCCTCTGGGAAAATGTGTTTCAAAACGCAAGCCATATGCAAAAACGCAATGTATGCTGTATGTATGCTGGAGTGCAGAAGTTTCAGCCACTTTGTTGCATTCCTGTTTGCAGTTTTAGTAAATTCTTGTGAACAAATATTAAAATGAAGTAAGTTTTTTTTTTTTTTTGCAGTAGCGTAATCTCACCCAGAAAATGTTTTGAAATGTATTCAGTTAGGAAAAAACAAATCAGACATTAAGTAGTAATTGTGGCACATTTTTAGTCACCACTGCTGTTAACACAACCACTCAGCTGCTGCAATATTTCACAAGGTGGGAGCATACACTGAAAAAAAAATGTTTCTTTGGACCAACTTAAAAATATTTCTCAGACAATTTGATTTGTTTTGCTCACGCCACAATTCTGATTTGAATAATTCTTAAAGCAGACTCCTAGCTTGAGCAGAACTAATAAAACTAGCAGTAGCAAAGTAGTGTAATTTTTTAAAGTTGGCTCAAAAAACATTTTTTTCAGTGTACAGACGGAGTTATCGTGACGTATATTTCTAGCACTTGTACATTCTCTTCTCTTCAGCTTACAGGTTTTCTATAGCTTTGAATGTAGGGATTGTAATAGCCTTGGATGTGTACAAATGAACCATTTGTCAGGATTGTTCTTTTTATTGATGTCCTACTGAAAGATCCGACAACCCCTGGTTTTCTTGAAGAAGTCACATGATGTAAAATTTGCTGGTATTTAAAAAAAAATGAATAAGCAAAGGTTTAGCAAGCATCACATGTTTAATTTGTTATGGTAGGACTGAAAAGGCTCCTAAACCACTACATGACATGTAATAGCTTCTCGTGGTTGTTATGGAGACTTGGAGACTCGTGACACTCATTTCTACCTCTTTTACTGTAATCCTCACTCTGCATGGTGGCAAGATAAACTTAATCCTCATCCAGTCCAACTTTTTAAATTGTTTATCCAACTGCAGATACGGTCAACTTTAGGCAAATAGTTATTTTCTTGCAGTCATTTCTTGACTTATGGAGCTCAGCACACATTAGACTTACATGAAGGTTTTCTTTTCTTGCCATTTTCTTTGCCAAGAGAGGCTAGAAGAAGTTGACCTATTTTTAAAGTCAAATCTAAAAACCAGAGAAACAAGAATTAATAAATTAATAACAAATAGTTTGTGATTTAACCTGGGTGTATCTTTAGGTACTGTTATGCTGCTGGAACTTTTAAGGTTGGACGAAGGTGATTTTGTGAAAACATCAATTTCCCCTTTTTCTCATTTTACATCAATTGATGCATTCAAGTTAATGGTGGGATATAAAAACATTTTTGCAGTGTTTTATGCTGCTCCAATAAAAGATGAATTCATGTTAAGGCTTTTTTACACACCTTTATCAATAGGTGTGCAGGACGCTGTACATGAGCCCGTACTGCACCCTGCAGTTGAGTGTTTCCGTAGCGCCGAGCTGAGAGGCCTGACGGGACGACGTTATGTAAGCTGATTCTGTAAACCATATTTTAAAAGCGGATGAATCATTGGTAATATGATATCGGCTCTTCCCTGGTAAATGTTATATACACTTGTTGACACAACAGGAGATGCATCCGTAATGTCCTCCAAAGCCTGCTGGATGGAAAGCTGTGGCGTATTATGTCACCTGGAGGCGCATGCTTTCATACCTACCTGCTCTTAGCCTCTGATGCATGATGCGCCACCGCAACCGCAGTGGACAGCGGTAATTTGCCCCTGCCTGTACATGCCCGGCTGATGAACGTTAATATAGTCCCAGAATGCAGTTTGTTGGACGAAGTGCAGCTCCGATAAAAAGGACTCGCAAACACCGACGGGGCTCATGCAGAGAAAGGGGTGTATAGTTGGAAAAGAAAAGATGGAAGAGACCAAAAAAAGAAAGATAATCTCCTGCCTTTGTAGTCTTTGTTCTGTTCCTTCTTTGCATGTGCAGTCGCAGTGATAAAAAGGCTGGGTCGGAAGGGGTGGGGGGCAGACTTTTGGGGTCCAGGTAAAACTTTCTGCATCAATATTGCAGCGTAAATATTTCCCTGACATTGACGGGCACCTGCGTACAGTATCATTAAAAGTTCCACGCGTTTCGGCGGGAGCTCCTTCTCTTCATCTTTTCCGACTTTAATGTAGCCGTGTTTTCGCTCGGTCCTCCCCGATGTCCTTGGCGTTTGCGAGCTTCAAACACATGCTGACTACCTGACTTTCCCCCAAGTCAGGAGGCAAGATCATTAGCCATCACAACCCTGAAATGTGACTTGGCAGACAATAATGCTTTATGATCAAACAACTTGTCAGTGCGTCCTGTTGAAATGAAAGAGTGCAAAAAAATAATTCAATAGAGGATCAATCAAATTTCCCTCCCCACCCCGGCACCGTGAGAGAGGAAGAGAGAGAGAGAGAGATTGCTGATGGTGCAGAGAGGGGCTATTCCTCGAGGACACGGGGAGTTCATTTGGATATTTGTTCTCCCCCTCATGAATGTTCCATTGCGTGACACCATCTCCCACTAATCACATTTCACTGAAGGAAAAAAAAATAAAAAATGAGGGGGGATGCTTTTAGGGACGTTGAAAAGAGAGAGGTTCTTTTTAATCTTTGAAATGCCTCAAAAGTGACAGAATGCTTTCTCCTGCCAAGACGTGAGCCTCGGATGGGGAGATAAATATGCTGTGGTCAGCTAAGTGTATCTAGTGAGCAGAGAGGCAAATTTAATAATGCATTATCATTCACTGGCGAAGGTGAAATCTCCTTGTCCATCAGAGGGGCTGAGGCCTGTTTCATGTTACCCTTCACTGCAAATGAACAAGTGCTTTACTCAGCCATACCAGAGATGCACCGCAGGCACCGGTGCTCTGCTGCCAGCCCGGACTGTCAGGGAAAACACAGATCCGCAATCAAAAGGGATCAACTCTCTTGTCTTGACTGGAGACATTCAAGATCATTGGTCGAATCTTGTTTTTTTTTTATTTTAACAAAACGCCTCCCTGCATTCTTTGTGCTTCCTTCTCTCGCCCCCACTCTCCCCGAGAACACAAGATGAGTTTTTTTTTTTTTTTTTTTTACATATCTGAGCATCTGCTATTATGCAGATGATGGCAATGTATTTACCTGAATGCCCTTGGACAACAGCATTTAGCAATTATGAAGATTATGTACAATGCAGCGAATTTGCGATTCAAAACGATCCCCTTCCTCGCAGCCGCGGCAACTGTTGCAGACAGATAAGGTTGACCCTGAATTTGTATTTCTGTAGTTTTTTTTTTGTCGGAGACATTCGGCGGGCTTGTTTGTATAATTTAATATTTACATGTAAACAGTAATTAAGCGACGCCGCCCCGACATTGCCAGGGCCAGGCTCTTGCCAAGGTAAACACGGGGGCCCCCTAGTATAGCAGTTCTCCACAGTCCATCATGTTTACAGACTTGCTTTTTTTTTGTGTGTGTGTGTGCTCTTCCTCGGCAAAGCCCCATAAAACACAACCGATTGGATGCCGAGCGCCGAACGCAGACGCTCTTATCGCCCGGCAAGTCTGCGGGCTAACTTGAGGACATTGTGAGTCAAACCTTTAAATTTTCACTCTGCGATAATTACGGCACTATACTTGAGCTTTTATATCCTTTCACAGAGAAAGTAAATCATTCCTAATAAAGAGAGGAAGAATAGGGGGCGGAGGGGGGAAAAAGTGCTTGAAGACTAATTCTCTTCACTCCCTCCCTCTCTCCTCTCTATTCTGCTTGTTGAAAGCCTTTCTTTTTTCCTCTCTTTCTGAGTATTGCAGTCACCTTGACTTTGCAGCTGCAGCCTTATAGTCTGTTGCTTATCCTGCCTAACCCCAGCCTGTCAATTAGGTCTTTAAAAATTAATCTCTTTAACTGGAAATACCACGCCGGCTTCCTTTCCGTCTGCAAATGAAGTGTTATTAATTCACGCGGCGCAAAGCCACTGTCACGAATAATGTTATCAAAACAGATTTCCACACGTTTAACACGTCCCCCCCACCCCACCCCTCGTTTTAAACCTCTTAAGTATTTTTATGACTGTGAAAACAGGACTGTGCTAATGGATTTGCATCAGTTTTTTCTTTCCCTCCTTTTTTTTGATGGTGGAGGGGTAAGGGCATGTGGGGGGGGGAGCATTGGCTTTAACGCCAGGCAGTTTGCAGAGCGAGGGGCTCCTTAAGCCTGGGCCTTTTTAAAGTTTACACTTCCCCATTTCCGCCTTTGTCCTTTCATCTCCATTTAAAAAGCAGCTCAGCATATCCGAGGCTGGATTAGCGCCAGGCTTCGTCGACATTCGTTCAGCAGCAACAGCGCGGCGCAGCTTCTCCCTGTAGGATTGCAATGCCAGGCAATGACACCAATGTGTCTGCCTGTACCCCCCCCACCCACATTCTCTCTACCCATCTCCCCCAGCCCCCATCATCCTCCTTCACTTCCCTCCTCCCAGTAGAAAATAAAACGCAACAGAGCTCTGATCAAGCAGCAGGCTATCTGGCCAAGCACACCAAACTCATACTTGTTCTATTAAAACCTGATGATTATGGGGGGGGATTTCCTCTCTGTTTGTTTGTTTGAATACTTAATTATCAATATGTAATTGGCATGTGCGCTGTGATGTCGGGCACGCATTTCGGTGGCACATCCTCGCTGGAGAGCGCGCCGCTATCGGATGGAAGCAGGGTTCCCCAGCCGCCGTCTAAGTTAAGCTGCGGGAGAAGTTGCTGTAATGAATTGGTAAATGCTAAACAAAGGAGAGCTGAAACAAAGAGAGAGGACGTAAATGGTTTGATGATTAGCGGGTCAGGAAAGATTACTGTGGGGGGGGGATTCGTTGGGGAGGGGAGTGGGGGTATACAGTACAGATGATCCCCTTCTGAAATGGGAATGATTCGGGCAAAAAAGCAAATCAATAGGCGAGGCCCATTTAATCTCAACGATTCTGCTGTCGATAAGCGGAGCTGGACAACGGGGGTCAATATGCAGAGACAATCTGAACACCTTCAAAGCTTCCTCACAATAATGTCCTTCGCCAAGTATTATCCTCTTGACAGTTTGGGCTCTTAGTCGATAGGTGAATTAGGGAAATCTATTCAGCCTCTGCCTTTTTCTTTTCTTTCTTTTTTTTCTCCCCTGAGACAAAAGTTTATTTTACTCCTCCTGATGGTGACCGAAAGCTTAAGCCTATGGATTCCTCCCCGTGTGGCTTCTCACCTGAACCTTCCTGCTTTCTCCCCTTCCCTTTCCTCTTCCCCTCTGCCTCGTTTCTTCCGACTCCGCTCGTCACTCTGCAAAACGCCATTCTGTCTCCACTCTTGCTCCATTAAGAGCTCATCTGAAGGTGTGTGCTGGTAGAAACAAAAAAAATAATAAGTCCTGCATGCTTTTATGCAGTCATCACAGTCAGCCAAGCCTGTAATCCTCAGAGGTCCGATAATGACATAGCCCCCTGCATTTATTACACGAGAAGAGAGGAGAGGAGACGGGCAAAACGCTGACTTTGAACAAATGAACACTCTGACCTTTATGCAATAAATATGACATGGGCCGCATAAAAAGACAAGATATCTTCCTCCTGAATAGGAGTCAACATAGATTCTGCTCCCTTGCCTCATTCTCTGGTCCTTATTCTCTCTTTTTTTTTTTCCAATCTATTCCAAGCTAACATTAAATACAACACCAGAAGTTTCTTCATCAATTTCAGGCTTGTGACACGAGATCTTGCAGTATTAAAGCGCCACAATGTTTGTTGTCAAGATGAAGTCTGTCTCGCAAAGTGCTATTCACCAGAGGTCAGCAAGTGGCTTCATCTGAAGAAGAAGGTGTAAGCCAATAAAATGAAATCCAGACATGAAGCTGTCTGCTCAATTATGTATTTCTGAGACTCGTATTTTCAAGCAAAAGACTAAGGAATCGTCTCGTTACTGCCTTGTTGCCAACACAAAACAGTGTTGCCAATTTAAAGATCTTTTCCTTCTCCTTGTATCTCAAGGATTCAAGGAATCTAGTGACTATTTTGTGACGTTGGTGACTATTCAAGGTTTTCAAGAAACTATTTTGCATATAGGTCTCTAGTAAAGATTTTTTATCAACTTTTTTCTGGTCACTTTTTTTGCATTAACTTGAGCAAAAAAAGTTAATGCTCAAGCAGCAGTCCCGACAACAAGCAGCGGGACTGCTGCTTGTTGTCCCGCCAACAAGCAGCAGGTTTCACTATGGCGCACTCACAGGTGGCCCCGTCCTCCCACAGCTGCAGTCAGAGCCCTTCGTTATCTGGATAGCAAATGAGTAGCGCATGCTCCAACAGCCTCATTCTGACTGACCTACTAAGGTAGAAGAAACAAACACAAATTACTGCCTTTCCATTGTCTGTTTTAGGTCCATTTAAATCATTAATAAAGACTGTACACAAGAAAGTAGCAAATGTAGAGGTTAGAATAGAATTCTCTGTTTCTTGTAAGTAGATGCTGTTACTTTGAGCTCTAAGTAGAGCATAAGGTCAGAAACAAACCAGCCTTTGAGTGTGTTTGGAAATTGTTAAAATATATAGGCAAGTTATGAAATGACTCCAGTGTGGGTGCAAGTTAAAACACATTTGATACAAGATGTCCTGAGTCGGATCGCTCATTTAGGTACCCCGCAAAGACGAAAACTTCAAAGGGTCAAGGGGCAACCAACACTTTTAAATAGCAACATTTTGATTACTTAGTCCTAAAGTAAAGGACTATTTCACATTTTTTGGGTAACATTTAATCATCTCCTGTTTCAATTTTCAAGCCATCAGACTGATCAAACTAAACAATTCTACACGTAATGTAGATTCTTTAAAATACCATTTGAGAATTAGAAAACCTTTATTTTTCTTAAATATATACAAAAGGAGAATTTAATGTTTTTGGGGGGGGGGTTTGTCATAACCAACATCAAGAGAATTTGTTTTCCTCAAAATTTTAGTCAGTCTCTGCTGTGTAACCAGCATCATGCAAAATTACACCAGTATTGTTACACAACTGCGATGTGACTGTTGTACAAGCTTTTCCTTAGCCCTGCTCTGAAGGCGCTAATAAACTTTGCAGACAGTTGTTGACAATTATCCGCCAACCTTCTGATGGCTCTCACAGGTAATCATTAGCAGGGCTCATCAGTTAAAGCAATGCTTCATATTTTAGCCGTTCCGGCAGGAGACAGCTGTAGCAGAGAGAACCCACCTTCCTCGGTGTGATCACTGTTTGTGATTGTCTGCTTTTGTCACCTCACACCGCCTCTCTGACAGTAAAGGATTTATGGTTATTTCCCTCCATGCAGCCTGTCCATCTGTGGCTCCATCTTCATACGGCCTTGAGAATACGATTCAATTTATTAAGGCAAAGCAATGGACTCATTACTTCGGGAAAAAAAAGAAGAAAAAAAAAAGGAAAAGGTGGCAAGCGAGAGAGTGAGAGAAAAAGGGAGAGGTGACACACTGAATTGGTTATTAATGGAAACGCGCATTTCAGCTCTTTGAGTTGAAATTTAATGATATCCTACAAGAAAATATGAGGGTGTCACTCTCCAAAAAGTCATGCTAAATGTCAACATTTTAAGGTCCCCGGTGCTAATTTTATGCCTGTGCACAGTAATGTTTTTTGGAGAGCGTTTAGGAAACACGGCCCAGTGGCCAGCCTGATTATCCCACTCACCTTCTCTCCTCTCTCCAAAATGGGTTTGTGCAGCGAGCGATTTCATCTCTAAGTGAAGGGAACATTAGGGAGGGGGAGACGGAGGGAGCGATAGAGGAAAAACACGCGGTTTGATTTTCATGCTGTGATAAGAGAGTGGGAGCCAAATGTTACCTGTTAATCTAGCCCAAACCGACCGGGGCTCTTGACTTTGTCCCTCAGCAGGGATGGGGCAAACACTCATTTTCCTCTCTCCGTGATGAAAAGGAAATTAGCTTAAATGTGATGAGGGCACATCAGTGTGGTGTGCAGTGCATGTGTGTAATGAATGTGTATATGATTGAGGCTCTTTGTTTGCTTACATCTTCTCTTCTTCGCTTTTACACGCACGCACACACACTGCAGAAAAATTTGTCTTGCACCAATCAACCTACGCCAGCTCCTAGAGTCGGTGCCACAGTAAACAGTGGGGGTGTAGCGATATGTTCAGCTCACAAGACAATATAGGTTCACAAGAGCAAGATGAACACGCAAATTAGCAATATTCTTTCAGTAAATATTGCTTATTTGTTTGTTTTTTACAGAGTAAAGGTGAATGTAATGATAAAAATGCTCCAGTGACGTTATCCATTACTATATTCATATAGTAAAACAACAACTGGCGCGTCAACAGGGCTTTCGATAATTGGCTAAAACCTCATCATAACTAACCACGTTGCATCTTATAAGTTTGCCTGACAGTCAAAACTTAACTTAGCTAGTTGTGGCGTTTTCTCTGTAGTCACTTTGTCATGTTTTTTCTCTAACCAGTACCTATCGCGCTGCCGCACAAACATTTTAAAAGTGAGCATAACTCTACCTCTGTTTTCGTAACCGAGTCTGTTTAGAAATATTCAGTGCAGATTTGATCTGTGTAATAATTTTTGATTGACTTGCTAACCATTAGCATGTCACAATCATTTGTTTCTCTTTACCGCTAAGTACCCAGTTGCACAACAAGAAGGGCTCTGTATATCTTTTCTTTTTTTTTCTTTTTACAAATTTTTATAATTATTTTTTTCCCCCAAATTCCATCTTTTCCATTTGCCTTTTTACAAAATCCACATTTAAAAGATAAAGATTTATCTATTTACAAGGTTTTCATCTAAAAGTCTTACAGTTTGATAGAAATACAATCCAAATTCTCGGGGATTAATTACTTTTGTTAAAGTTGATCTCTTTATAAAGCTCTTTGAGCCATACTTGTCTCTTTTTTATAAATAGTTTTGTACAAATAGATCATAGGTTTAATTTGAGGGTAAAGAAAAAATCATATTTTCTAAAACTTGATACGTTTCAGATATATATTCATGTGTACTGTGTTCCATCAGCAATATAAAGTGTACAGCGGAATTGTGACTCTGTTCTTCTGAACTCCTTCATCAGCGAAGCTGTCCAGCACAGTCTTACTCGGTGCATACTGCTCCAAAAAGTCTTCACTGAGCACAAATCTCACTCATGCTGACCACCTTTGCATTCTGGAGGAAAGATATTACTCATTGATAATGTGGAGGCGTTTTATGGTGGTTCCAGGTAGTCTAGCAGAAAAAGAAACCCTTTGTCATTAGATAAAATACTCAGATTCCACAGTGCTCTACTTTATGTGGCGGACTCCATGACAGTCAATTTCCAAAATTCCCATCTGTATCCAAAGACTTCATTTTAAAAAAAATAAAATAAAATACTGAAGCATTTTAATACAGTTTAGATCTTGTTCCACCTCTAGTAAATTGTCATTTTCTGAATATATATAGCAAAAAATAAATCACCAGTTAAATCATAACTTCTCTAAAACCATTTTCTTCCCCTTATTTTTCTTAAAAGACTCTTCAGAGTGCAGACACATCATCTGCAAGATCAGCTCAGGCTCATGTTTTTTTCAAGTGCTCAAATTGCATGCAACTACTTCCCCCTCCTCCCTCCCACCCACCCACCCTGCTGCATCTGTGCATTGGTAGTCACAGACAGATATCTCCCTTGACAAGATTTCTTTCCAAATCCGGTGCTTTTAAGCGCAGGTGGAATAATGCTGCGTTAGCTGCTAATGGCCGTCCGAGAGGTCATAACTACTCCGCTTGAAAAGGGGAGGCCGGTTTCTCCGCCGCACCGTGGCAGGTCAAATCAAATGTAATTGCACAGTGAAAGCGGAACGCCTGCGCTTCGCGTATTGGGCTCTGCTGACAACATCCAGGTTTAGCATTCGGTTCCCCTGCTGGGAGGAACAAGGACAAAGGCTTCACCTGTCAATATATCACACTGACTGGCCGGCAGAACGCTCTCCTTCTTTCACTCATTCTGTTAAAGCCTCCTCCACCCCAGACTAAGCCTCACCCATCCATCCATCTTCGACCATCTAACTCTCACTCCCTCCATTCTTCCCTATCTGCCTGTCTTCCTATTTTCTGCAGCTCTCTCTGAATTTGTGTGAGCACTCAGCGTAAAAGTCCTGGGGGAGCCGGTTTCAAACACAGGAACCAGAAACATATGGCACATTTTCAACTCCCAAGGTCAATTACAGCTATTTATCCAGAGATTGCAGCTAAATTTCCCAAGGTTTCTTCTAGATTTACAACAGATTGCAATGTGTGTCTGTCACATTTTCGAATCAGGCCACTTTCCCTCCACTCCCTGTGACTTTTTTCTGTCAAACATTTCAAAGGCTTTGGAGTGTGGATTTTTTTTTTCTTCAATGTCTTATCTCTGGTTATCATGGCTCCATCTTTTTTCTTTTTTTTTTTCTGTGCCAGGTCCAAATGCTGCTTGCAACGCAAATCCAATAACATGTAAATTGGAGATAAGCCCAGATCCCTCCAAGTGATTTATTTTTTTATTTTTTTCACATTCATACTTTGTCAAGTCAATTCTTGGGCTCCTGTTTTAGTGGCACAACACATGAGGAGTGAGAAAATTAACTGGATAGGTGATTCATCATTGCTACCACACTGTCAAGGACTCCCTCTGCAGCTATTGAGAGCAGGGTGGAGGCGGAGGACGGAGAGAGTGTTGGTGGAGGATGGAGTCGGGGGGTGCTGTTGTTTTAAATTATGGCATTTCATTCAGAATGCATTGTATTTACAGCGTCCCATTTTTATTTGTGGCTCCTATTATCCACAGAAACAGTTGTGCATGAAATGTTATTTGTGACAAGGGGTGACCCGCAAGTGTTTTTTTTTTTTTTTCTTTCTATGCAGTATTTCATAGTGAGAAGGCATAGGGTGGGGCGGGGAGGGGACCGAGGATGGGGAGGCCCTATCTGTACCCTCACCGTACGCTAAGCACCAGAGGCTTTCGCAGCTGCTGCTGGCAGTCTTGCCGGCGCAGAAATATCACCTGGAAACAGAGCACTCCACTATACTCCACCGGCCCCCCCATCACTCCCAACGCCTGTCGCTGTAATTAAGTTGAAGTCAATGATTGCGGAGCGATGCTGAGAAGCAAACATGCAAACGCATGCCAAGGTTTGGAGCCAGGCAGAGGGAGGAGAGTAAGGGGGACCTATAGGCATGGGCCAGCACAGCATGATAAGCCGAGAATAAAATACAACGGTGTAATTGTATTAAATAACTGATGATAATCAAATAACTGATTATTTTTTATTTAAATAAAAAAAATTATTATTTTTTTGCTTTTTTTCTATGAACTATAAATATGCAAATTCATACACTTTATAATATTCATGCCTGATATTTAGCAAAAGCTTTAGACAAAAGCATATAGCTTTACGCAATGTCGTGAGTTTAAATGAGAAATGCAATAATGAGTCCTGTTGCTACAGAAAATAATATATCGGCTTGATTGTAACTGCAATAAATGTTATCTACTATAGCATAAATTTAAAAAGGGAAAAAAGTGAGAATATTATACTTTTCTGTTCTTTCTGATATTTTTCAAGTAAAACTGCAAGCGTAACAAACAGATATTAGCGATGCTAGCTGGTAAATCAGTCAGGCTGTCTGCTCCGGTAGCCTGCAGTCAGCCGCTTGACAGATATTCCACATGTAGCTAACACAGTATAGTTTTCAAACACCATTATCTCAATAAGAGTGGTTATGAGTGGTTTTCCTCAAGTTTCCAAAACATAACTGTCTGTGCTTTTATCAAATGGAATTATCTCTGAAGACCTTCTGCTTTGCCTGTGAACGCGGGGAAAGTGACGGTCAGCCAGCTGACCTGCAATGCAACATGTGGAATAGAAACAGCGGCGTGTTGCTTTGTGCTCCATAGTAAGGCGCCTCAAGCTTTTATAGTCATGAAAATCACCTTAAAATTATGTGAAATGTTCATTTTTGAAACCGTAAGTCTTTAAAAACTCAGTTACACCTTTATGGCGGCGACTGATTACAGCCTAGAGTTGGGTGAGAGCCTGTTGGGTAAGGAGTTGGGGGAGGCGCAGCGCTATTTGACTTGCCTGGAAACTGCAGATCCAGATCTTGTTCTGTTAAAATTTACATTTAGTTTCATTAAGCACTGTTTGATTGCATTGATTAAATTAGCCACCCATTAGCTCCGTATTTCTTACCTCTCCCAAACGCCGGTACTTATGCATCGCTCCTGGTGGAAATGTTATCTGACAAGAGGTGCTGTACGGTGGCTGGGAGTCTGTCGAACACAACGCGCTGTTTGCTTTTTCCAGAGCATGACAGGTTGTTTCCCCCCCTGCAACAAAGCCATCAAATATTCCCTGTGATCCAACGTTTGTGTTGGGAGGCGAGGCCTGCTGAGTGGGAAGCCGGAGTTTGTTAAAGCAATGATTTATGATTAATGCCAACACTAAATAAGGGACAAAGTGCCTACAGTACAAATCAATTACAAAGCCAGAACAGCAGACCTTTCCCTGAGGTCTACTAACGTCTCTAGTTGTTATGGTGATTTTATTGGAGGTGGGTGATGCATGCATATATATAATGCACGCGGTACGTCTGTATTAACCTGATCCAGAGCCAGGCGCAATGCTTCTGATCTTTGATTAGTTACATTTATTGAGATAAAATGGGACTTTCATGTTGCTCCGCTGTGCAGGTAGAGAGCGCATTTCACATCTCACGAATCTCGACGCCCACCTCAGGAAAAAAAACCCAAAAAAAACAAAAATAAGACTGCTGCAGATGAAATAAATTACCGCAGGAGTGCCTTCTTAAAAGTAGGCAATTCATTATTTTTATGAAGTCAAATTATAAACAAATTTTAATCCATTAGGCAACCATCCATTCTAATTAATCAACAGTAGTGAACTCCATCTGAAAAAGGGAGAAAGGTTGTTTGCTCTCTCTACGGACCAGCGGTGCGTATTTTACCAACTTCCCCATTCACACACACACACACACACACCCCCGCACACACCAACACATAGAGAGCGGGAAAGAGAAAAAAAAGTGTTCTCCAAATTACAAACCTAAACTGTGAATCCGAACACTCGACTTTTGGCGCCGGGATGTTTCCAGGGCATTTGCAGATGCTTGAAATAATCTCCAATGTTTTTGCTCAATCTGCTCTGAGGATGGGTGAAATAAATACTTTAAACTAATTAATGTAAGACCAGCTGTTCCCAGCACTTGGCTGGCGCTGGTGAATATTGATGGGAGGAGGGAGAGAGAGGGAAGCGGCGGGGGCTGTTCAGCTCCGCTCGCTGTTTGTACAAGATTCAGGCTGCCACATAAACAGATATGAATACTGGATGAGAGCGGGAACTGCCAGGTTTTCACTCCATATATAAAACTCCCCTCCGCCCACCAGCCACCACCACTCAACCCAACCCAACCAACTTTGCATTCAATTAGCATTCAAAAGAATTAATAGTACAGACATGCAGGGGGTTCAATAAGAACCGTCTTTCACCGGGATGGTAGCACTTACATCCTCTTGGCTTAGTAAAAGCTCACCAGACGAAAACATGTGTCAGATCTAATGTGTCAGTGTCTGACATACTGTTTTAGTTTAAGCAAGCTGTACATGTGTTTGCCTGGTCTGCCTCCTGCTCGCCCTCCCTCCCTCTGCTCCTCTTCCTCTCCACCGAGGCCCGGTGGAGAGGCTGGACAGCAGATGGCAGGGCCCTACCCCTCTGCCAGTGATGAATGGAGGATGATGTCATCTTAGGTATGACAGGCACCCGAGCGTGTGCGCACAAAGCAAGCCTGAGTCTCTGGGGTCAAACTGCCAGCACAGTCTTCCCCCCCACCCTCCCTCCATTTTTGGAATCCGCATGACATCTCTTAAATAGGTCTTGCTGCTGGATTTATGTTTTTGCTTGATATTGTTTAATACCTTATGCAAAAAAACAGGGGGCTTTAGAAGACACAGTACAAAAGAATCTCCATGTTTTCATATATGTATAAAAACATGGACACCTCATGTTTTTGTGAGGTGAGGAACATTGGGATTGGCTTTCGACGCCACGACACTCGTCATCGACGGCCAAATGTGCCCCACAGTTTTTTGGTTCCCAGGCTGAGCAAATGTTTGATCTCACTTTTCGTTGCAGAAGACAACTCCATGTGCACTCCAACAGCGAGAGACAGCTACGAGAGGTTGTCGCTGGCCGGACAGACTCTGCCTCCGGGTTTTCCGTCGCCATTTCTCTTCCCAGACGGCCTGTCATCGATAGAGACTCTTCTCACCAACATACAGGTACTGTCTCCGGTCTGAGTCGGGGCCCTGAGAGGAACCGTACATCGTCTTGTCGCGATCAGTGTCTTCTTCCTTCATTCATTGGTTCACGTTAATGTCACGCCAAAGGCTTTGTGGCTATAGCTTAATATAATCTAGAGGAAAATGTAAACAAAATACATCAAGGACTTAAAAAGAATAACTGCAATTAATATTAAGCACAAGAAAATGCATAATTATGTGCAAAACATCAGTATCGAGCATCAAAAATGTTCAAACTGGATGACTGAACTTTGCTCTTGAGTTCTGTTTTTTTTTCTTTCCAAGACCCAGGTTTTTTTATATATATTTTACTGACTCTGAGAGCAAAAGTTTAGCAAAATCCCTGCAGATCGTCGCAGGGATATCTATATGTAGATATCTGGGTGCGATATCTACATGTATGAACACATAGATAAGAAGGTAGCAGCCCAAGCAGAAAGTTGTATGTAAAAAGCATTCAATAGGAAAGTTGGCGGACATATAGTGACGGTGATATGGTAGCAGCTTACAGAGAATAATCAGTACTTGCTGATCTGGGGAAATTTAGGGGGGAAAAAAAGAGCATGGAAAATTGTTAAATTCCTCATTCGACAATCTAGCAGTTGGATTCAGCCAGCCAACCATCCATCCACGAGCTTCTTGGTGCTCAATGCTTAAAATCCTACCATAGCCAACTATTTTATAATCATGTTCTGCATTTATATTTTAAAAACAGACTGAAAACTGGAAATGTTTGCAATTTGGGTGGGTTGACTCAGCTAGGTCACCAGATCTCGTCCACATCTGAAGGCTTTCCATGCCACCGGCTGGCGTCATGCTCGAGACTGCGTAAGGGCAAATATCCGACTTGAAAAGTCATTAGCATCTTCCCTCGGTTTCATTCAGCAAACGGGGAGCGGAGACCCACTCACACTCCGAGTGCTGTTTAGGCTTTAGCTCAAAGCCCCTCAATCAGAAAGATGAATGTATTTGCCTTCTCTCTGGGTGTAATGATGTGTGTACCCTGCTGCCCTTCTCGTTGCACTTGTTCAGTTGGCATCAGAGTCCCGCTTCTCCTTTGGCACGGCGCGGTAATTAGAGAGCCACAACCGAGCCCGTCGTGAGCTCCCAACACTCCTCTTAGTCATCTTTGATAATGATCCTCGGAGTGAATATTTATATACGAATCAACACAATAAACCAAGCGGAAAATTAAGATAAAGCAACTGGATATAAATTGGGGTTAGAAGAATCAACAATTAGTAAGATATAGTCCAGTGCATTTGGTGTAATTGCATGTGGATGGGAAATAATTGTGATGAAACTGGTCATGTTGCCGTGGGGTTTTTACTTAAAGGAAGAGTATGAATCAATTGGGCTTTCTGGGAGCTTTCTAAGTAGAGGTATGTAATGCTAAGCAGCAGCAGAGAGCAATCAGAGGAACCTGAGTCTGGAGGATGAGGAAGGTCTCTTTGAGCTTTAAACAGATAGCAAAATAGCTCTTTCTAAGCAAGTTGCAGTTTATAGTTAACATAGATGTAGTGGGGTATTGTGACTGAAGACCTGTTGCAAGTTCTATGGAAAAAGAATTAAATAGAAGGAACGTGAGAATTTTTAGATGGAAAAGTGAGCGTAAAAGTTTAGAAAATGGTATTTACTTGAACCTGGCGTGAAAGTTTTAGATTTGACCTGCACCGTTTAACATCTCTAGACATCTATGTCATAGTTACTTTAGACTGACTAGTCATTGACAGTGATTGTTAAAATCTCATTTTAAATTCATCTTGGGTTCATGTAGGGTCTAAATAAAAACTCGTAAATTTGATAATCTAAATTTCAGGTCTTCTCAAGTATTATATATTTTTTTGGTTTCTCACGATAAGTTTTAGGTCTGAGTTGCTAAGTTGGTTGTGTTCATTAATTGTTTTCTTTCATAGGAAATCTTTGGGAGGTTTTTTCACGGGGGGGTGAGGAGGTTGAGAAATTGTTGGGATTTATTTGCTACATGTGTCGTAGTTTTTTTTCAAGATCCCGTCACACTGTGAGGAAACAACATGCTATCGGGGGAATTCATGCTGTATTCTGCATTTACTCCAGCATCAGATTTTGCTGTTCCTTCGCTGGAAATACAACAGGAAAATACCTTGTTGTCTCCGAGCTGCCTTCAGTTCATCCTGCGATGTGACTCCATTCTCAGATCCAAACTCAAATTAAGGTCCCCCAAACACTTGGGTTTACTTCACTTGCCCAAATAGCTCATCAAGCTTGCTAGTTTCCATTTGGATTGTGGGAAATGGAGGAAGTTGTCACGGGAAATGTAGGAAATTGGTACGCTCGACGATGACATCTCAAACGTTCGCAGGTAGTGCACTCGGAGTCTGCTCTGCTCACAGAATGTGCAGAGTGCGCCCGAGTATGTGGAAGCCGTTAGCTCTCACTGCAAATTTGCAAAAAATAATACTGTGTAATAGCACTGCACTCACATGCAAGTCAAAAAACACTTAGCTATGTTAAGATAACATGTATTTTTAAGTAAGTTTAGCATGGGTTAGTAGGTAACTTGATTTATGAAGCGTAATGGTCTTAAAAAGTCTTAAATTAAACTTGCTGCAGAAGGCCTGGGACCAGCTATTAGCTTGATTCTCTGTGAGAATTTTCCCCCGGATTATTCTTATTCTTTTTTTACAGCCAGAATATTATCATCCCGACTACTTAAAACTACTCAATAGAACCTCACTTCAAAAAAATCCAAAGTATCCCTGAAACAAGGCTTTTAGGAGCCTGATTTGAATATTATTTAGCTGAATGAATCTGTTTAATAATCCAGTTTGTTTAAGGCAATCCTGTACATGAAGTTGCAAAAAAGTCTAAAGCAGAAGTAGTTCGACAGTTGGAACAACTTTTTTTCCTTTCCATCCAATTTTTCTTACCGTTGATGGGTTCAAGTATGGCGCCTTGCAAAAGTATTCCTGGAACTTTTTGCGTCTTGTCCCGACAAAAACGCAAACTTCAGTCTGTTTCATCAGGCTGTCTTGTGGTGGATCAACGCAAAGCTAAAATCTTGTTGTGTCCATCTGTATCCAGTCCCATCATTTAATAGTTGTTAGAACCGTTTGCTGTACTTACAAAAACAATCACTAACTTTTGTCACACTTGCATTTCTCAGCTTTGACCAAAGGGAGTCAAACATCCCCAGGCACTCCTGCGTTAGTTGTCTTTTGGTCCTGACAATATACTTATGTACATTTCTTTCTCTTTTTCTTTTTATTTGGTGCAGGGCCTGCTCAAAGTGGCGATTGACAATGCGCGGGCCCAGGAGAAGCAGGTGCAGCTGGAGAAGACGGAGCTGAAGATGGAGCTGTTTCGAGAGAGAGAGCTCAGGGAGACTCTGGAGAAGCAGCTCGCCATGGAGCAGAAGAATAGAGGTACTATCCGACATGCCGTCCTCCCTGTTAGCCTTGTGTTTGTTCCTATGGGGGGGGGCAGGCATGCGTAACCCGTTCCCTTTCAGACTCCTGTACCCATTTAGGTACAGGAGCTCCTGAATGTACTTACACCACCCTCTGTGTTGCAGGAGACACTCAGAAGCCACTCTGAGCCTCCTTGGTTACACGTGAAACTGATAGTTTTTTTTTTTCTTTCTGCTCGTAGTCTGTTAACATAATTGAAAATACACATCCCATCCAGACTCGCACTAACCCTCATGTAAAATGCATCAGAGTCGTACGCTAACCGGATCGTTTATGTTTAATGAGAGAAATTCATGAAAAATATCCCAATAAATTTTTCAATTAGCTTCAATTCCCTCTAGCAAGTCAGTATTTGCTCCGATTTTCCCATTTAAATCTTTATATATTATGAAATATTTAAGTTTAATTGATTTTCGCTTTTCTATAATTGAGTGCTAAATTTAAAAGACAAAAAAAGAAAAAAAAAAAAAAACAGGCTATTATCTTTGTCAGCCAGATCGGGCTCATAATCAAATTTTAAAAAGAAAAAAAAAATGCTTTGCCTAATTTGCTTCCAGAGCTCATTTATTGTCACTGTGATCTTTTTTTTTTTTTTTGCTAGCAATCATCCAGAAGCGTCTGAAGAAGGAGAAGAAGGCCAAGAGGAAACTGCAAGAAGCGCTGGAGTACGAGTCGAAAAGGAGGGAGCAGGTGGAGCAGACTCTGAAGCAGCCATCGCCCTCAGACAGCATGCGCTCCCTCAACGGTCAGAAAGCACCAAACATCACGTTTAGCCCCTTCTATGTATCGCAAATGTATTGCTATTTGTTCACCGCCTTGCAGAAAACATCCTCACGCCTTGAACGTATTCACATTTTCTCACGTTACAACCACAAAGTTCAGTGTGTTTTATTGGGATTTTATGTGACAGATAAACAACATGAAGCAGCACATAATGGTAAATCCGTTGCTACAGCCGATTTGGCTTTGGCAGTCCAGGCTTTCTTCCAGGACTGCTCTTTTTTTAGCTCCATTCGTCCTCACCGAATGGGACGAACACAATATTTTATTGTGTAAAATAAGGTAATACTTACCTTATTTTACACAACCAAGAGTATGTTCATGTTCTAGACAAAAATCTGCATTCAAAACTAAATTGAAACAGTGACAGTGTTCCGATAAAGATGGTTTTCCTGTCCGATTCTCCCACCTAAACTGTGAGTCCCTACAGCTCCTCCAAAGCTACCATGACTTCCTTCACTGATTCTTTGGTTAATGCTCTCCTTGCCTGACATTGATTTATTCCACTTTGCAGTTATGCTCTGCTTTATTTTGACCTGACACACAAATCCCAATAATGTACATTATTAATATGTAGCTTTCATCTGGCAAACATGTCAACAGGCAGTAACATTTTTCAAGGCACTAAATTAAATACGTCCGCTGTACAAAAATAAAACAAAAGACTAGCAGGCAAATGTTACTTTCCTTTGTTATTATTTACTTCATTAATTACTGAGTCCCTCCTGCTATTGTCAAACTGCCAACTGTTTTGATCATGATTTGATCCTCTGATTAACCGTTTAGCGGTAATCATCTCATCTTCGAATGGGCTCTTTCGACTAACCAGTTGTCAGTACAGTCAGGTGACAACATTAAAAAACTGGGCAACACTTTATTTGAAGGGGTGACACTATCATAAACATGGCATAACATCTGTCATGAGTATGGGGGAGTCTTTATGAATGTCTATGACTGTTGTCATAAAGTGTCATTTGGTAAATAATGGCAACACAAAGTTGTACTAAAACCTGCATTAAAAGTCCATTAAAAGTGTCAACTTTGCACCAAAGGGGTCATTATTTACCGAATGACACTTCATGACAACAGTTGTAGATATTCACCAAGACTCCTTCATGTTCATAACATGTCATGTTTAAAAAGGTGCCAATGTAAAAGGCTCCTTAAAACAAGGTGTACACTCAAGAAACCTCCACCGTGTCTTAGGAGCACTTAGAAATGATCGGCTGCTAAAGCAAAGTTCAGTGACTGATTTGCCAGTCTGCCTGTAGCACCGCACAGTACAGAGGTAATAGAACCAAAAAAAAAAAAAAAAGATTTAGGTATAGTTTTTGATCGCTGGAGATAATCACACGAAGAGGCACATAGTTACACTGAGTAGAGACATGGCTGCAAGGCTCACTCTCTAGTTTGCGATGAATGATGCTGTGAAAGCACGGCTCTGATAGGTGGATGTCAGGCATGTTTAACGGCGGTGATCCCTCTCCTCTCGCAGACTCTCTGACCCCTGAGATGGAGAGTGACCGCAGCAGTGGAAGAACAGATGCTGAAAGGACAATACAAGGTACAGGGGCTCAGATGAGACAATAAATCTCTCTCCCTCACTTTTTCTCTCCCCACTCTCTCTGCCTTTTCCACCCCTCCTTCTCCCTCCGCACACACACACATACACACCAACAAGCACACGTCTTCAGTTTATGAACATTAGTGTTTCTGCGCCTGCTGTTCAGACATACACCACCATCTGGGCCACAGCACTAGGTCAAGATCATCGGTTTTCCCCAAGAATAATATTATTCTTTTACTTGACTTCTAGCGGCGGCAGGTCTAAATGCGCTATGGCAGGTAAAACCAAACAACCGCTCTCGAAAAAGCTACATATTTACTGCTCAAGACGCTATAATGAGTCAAAAAGCCACAAAAAAAAATACAAAAAAAGCAGAGCAAGCCCTCCTTTGATACTCATAATCGGAGCAAATCAATTCGTTTTATGAACAAGCCTTGTACATTTTTAATGATTTGTTTGTTTGTTAGCCTTGGGGGTGCAGTTTGTGTTTAAGGGAAGGCCACCGCGGCGATAACCTCCGTCGGACCGCCTTCTATCTGTGTTTACCCAGATCCGAGACACCTCGTGAAAAGGTTGAATATCCTCATTATTGCTCAAACGTCTCGCTTTAATGCGCCGCTCAGAACTGCCCTTATCAGTGAGGAGAGAGGTCCCAATTTACCCTGGGAAAGATGCCGCATGCAATTTGCTTCGAAAAATAAGGTTGGGGGAGTTTCTGACTTTGCATGCAGAGAATATTTTAGTTAAGTCTTTAATGTGTGATTAGTCTACTTGAACCGATATGAAAAACCAGAGATGAATGATTACTGCATGTAGTTTAGGGCATTTTTAGGCTGTCTAATTGGCCTCTCCTCCCCCCCCCTCCTTAAAGGCAAAGAAGTTTCTGTCACAGTTCACTTCCCAAATATTCAGTTCCTTTAGCTTCTTCTTCTTCTTCTTCTTGTGTGACCTTTTGCCTTCGTCGCTTTAGTGTGTTTAGTAAGATGCTTCCTTATATTTGCATCCTTCATCCATTCAGCAAATGTTGCTTCTCATGAAGGATAGTTTTACAAAACAGCAACATATTGTGTTGATTTGACTTAAGTAACTTACAGAAGCTCGGTCAATAAAGACACTTTAAGTATTTTTTTCTCCCCAAAACAGGTTAAATCCAGAATGTCTTCACACAATGATGAATGTGTGCGAGCAAGTTGTACAATTAGCATGGTGTTATAGTTGCACATTGGTTTTTTAGTGTGCAACTAGAACACAATTTACATCTGGTCTTTCCCAGATTTGAGTGAACGCGACATTACAATCGTTGGAGTTACTCTCTCCCTGTAAGGAGGGGTTGCTGTTGAAAAAATAATCCAGCTATGCAGCAGAGGAAAAGTAATAAGTTCATGAAGACTTTTGACTGACAAAAGAAATATTTAAATATACAAGGACAATAGAGATCAATATTTTTGTCACTAAATCTATTTCTTTTCAGTTTATTGAAATGAAATCACAGCATAAAACAACGCAAATTTACTCCATACAAAAGCCAAACTAGAACAAAACAGGGAAGACGCATTGAACACAGTCACTGAAATTGATTAAAGACTAAACAGCAAAGCCCCCTTTTGGTAATGACAACTTCAAAACGTTTGTGTGGAGAAAATAGTTTTGATGTTTTGCTCAGGGGTTCTCTTGAGACATTCTTCCACACAAATCGTCTTCAGATCTCGAAGGTTCTCGGGGCCTTTTCTCCGCTCTCTGCATCCCGGTTCTTTCCAGGAATCTTCAGTGTAGTCAGGTGGTTCACAAGCAGTTTTATTTGTTTGTTTTTCCTTCCATCTACTTTGTAGAATATTTGAAATTAACCGCGTTAAAAGCCTCATATCTTCTGATCTGCAACAGCAGCCGCTTTTCAAGCCGAGGTCGCAGCGAGGTATTTCTTTATTTTTTACACTCAAACCCTGTAAAACTGTTGCGCCTGTTTCAGCAGCGCTTCTAATTTTCCAGGGTCTCTCAATCACTCTGATCACTGCCTCAAAGAGTGGAATAAAACCGAATAACGTGGCTGCACTTTTTTTTTTTTTTTTTCTGTGTTTTGTTCAATTAGAGAAGCATTTGTCTGCCACCCATGTCTCCTCTACTCTGCTCCGCAAGCCTCGCTGTATAATTAACCTCAAATGGCAAAAAATGATGTTGATAAATTACACAAGCAGAAAAAGGAGGAGGAAGAGAACTCGAGGAAGGCGGAGGTGGGGGGGTGGGGGGGAACAAGCCTATCACCGGCGCCGAAGCAGACAGAGAAATGTGTGGGTGCATTCTCGACTCCAAATTCGAGGAAGCGAACGGAGGCAGTCAGGGGGAGGGAGAAAAAAAAATTATAATAATGAGGGCATAATTTTAGAGAACTAATTATTTCTATTTGTCTTTTGTCACACTTCTCTAATTCTGCGATATTAACACAGTCTGTGTTTATTAATTGCTTTTTTGCAGTGTTTTGAATCGGGTCCAAGGAGGGGAGCGCGGCCCTTTTCGCAGGCAGGCGAGCTGCTGGGGGCCCGCGCCTCGCCCCGGTGCCGCCTGGCAACGGGCGCACGTGCCAGTATCTTCCCCCCGCATCTCCCTCCGCCCCTCCGCCCCGCCACCTTCCCCACTCGACGCGTTCTGCAGGGTTTACACGACCCTGCATGCACCCAGATAAAGTTCTTTGTTGCAAGATTAAACATCAAAACAGTTAAGGTGAAATTAAAATTAAATGAATGAATGTCACTGAAGCAAAAAAGACTGTAATTAATGGATCCCTTAATTGTCTTCATAAAATATTTGCATGGGCATAATTTGCATAATTTACATGTATTAATTAATCTTTCAAAGGAATTTTGTGCTGAGAGAAGCCAAAAAATTCCCCTTGTTTTATTTAGCACCTAATGAAATATTTATTCTCTTTAATGAACTTTTTATCTCGATTCGAATGTGAAAACACAAAAGTTTCGCCGCGCCTTTACGAGGGCCCTGCGAGTCGAGAGAGAAACGTCAGGACGTCTCGACGTTTCCGTTCGCGTCGAAACCTGCTCATCGAGTTTCACAGGTTTGAGCTGCTGCTGGAAGTCAAACGTGCCGATATGGGACATCCTCTCGACATCGCATTAAATGTCATCATCCATCAAACGATCAAATCGCCTTTGTTTTCATTAACACCCCTCCTATGAATTGCTGCTGCGGAGGCAGGCGAGACAAACCACCGAGGCGACGTTTCATCCTTTCTGTGTCAGGTTGTGCGTCCCGTCGCGCTCGCCTCCTCCCCTCCCGTTACCTGTTTTTGCGCTTCGCCCTCCGCGCCGCCGCATTCACGCCGTAATGACTTTTGAGCAGGACTCGGTGGTGGTTGCTGCTCGAACTGAAGCAATGCCTTGGAGACCTACGGCAGTGCCGGGTAATTAGCCCGTGTGTGTGTACACACCCCCCGTTATGAGTTGTGTACACACTCAGACGCACACGACAATCTTTTGTTGTCTCCCCCCCTCTGTCTGTGTGAAACACATAAAAACCCATCATGACAGGTTAAGCGGGCCTAAGTCGCCAGGGCAGGATCTACCGCGCAGCAAGACGTTACAACCGGCTAGTCAAAGGCCGTCTCCTGATGTCCTGCTCTGCTTGTGTCATGTCCAACAAGCAGGGCTGCTAAATGTCTTTGTGCGCCTCTTTCTTTAACGCTGAATAATTCAGGCCCGCTTGCCACAGAGACGCTTCTTAAAGGCATTAACTGTAAGCGTTCTCCGTCAGAGAGAGAGAAACAGGGTGGGGAGGAGGGGAGAGGGGGGTGAATGTGAAGGTAATAAACGTCAGACAGGCTTCGGAGCTGCGCCTAACAGATCTCTTTTTACTGTCTCGGAAAAAAAGGCGCCGCTGCTCGCTCAGGCGAACACGCGGGCGAGAAGAGAGTCTGTCCGCTTGGCAGTGGCCAGAGCTCAGAGATCACATGACGGAGCCGTTTACAGTATCCACGCAGGAGACGTCGCGTTGTGACTTAAGAGCTGGATTATGCTTAAAAGAGGCGCCGTGGCAGAGCTGAAGGCCACAAACGTGTTCAGACGGCTTAGGTCGCTTTGATAATGCAGCAGGTTTCGACCGCATTCATGCTCCTTGAAGTTTTCCACATTTTGTCTCAATACAGTAAACTACTGTTGTTGTTTTTTTTTTTGTTTTTCTTTAGATTTTATGTGACAGACAAATAAACTAGTGCATAATTACGGAGTGGAAGGAAAAATGAATAGTGTCCACATATCAGTATGTAAAAAGTGTACAGATAGTGTAAAAAGGGACTAAGTACAACTAACACTCCTAAATGAAATTCATGGTAACCAACCAAAAAATATGAGTCAGACTCAAAACATTAAACAGAGTTCTGGAGGTCTCAGAGAACAATGTTAAATCAATTACCCCAAACCATTAAAAGGAATAGCAACTGATCAGGAAGAGCAACCAAGAGGCCCTTGATAACTTTGGAGGGGCTGCAAAGATTCATGCTGAAAACCTGGAGGCACCAAAAAAAGTTGCACACTCCATAAGTCTGGCAGAGCGTCAAGAAAACAAGTCAATGTTGAAGAAAGCTATAGAAATAAAAATCCCACGGAGGACACAGCAAATGTTTAGAACAAGGTTTTCTGGACAGATGAGAACAGAATTTAACATTTTGGCCTACAGTCAAAAGTCACATAATGATCACAGTAAAGGATATTGAAGGTTAAAGAAAAAGAAACGTTATCTAAGAATAGAATGGTCACTGTGTTCCTAATCCAGACTGAAGTCAACCTAATTCTAATTTCTACTTTTTTTTAATGTATTTAAAAGCAATAACGTTAATTACTCCACATGATATTTAATCACATTTGCCATGGCTGCTACCTTTATCTTCTCCCTGAATCAGCTTATGAATTCACAGTAATGCAGTTCGAATCCAAAGACTAGAGGGCAATATTTCAAAGTTGCGTTTCATCAACAATCACATCCTGAACAGTGCATTTGCGTCAGCAGATTGTTAGCTGTTGGCTAATCTTTTTGCCTCCTCTCTCTGTGTGTGTCTGTGTGCCGGGGCGTATGTGTGTGTGTGTGTGTGTGTGTGTTCTCTGTTCCAGATGGAAGACTGTTCCTGAAAACTGCAGTGATGTACTGATAAGGCCATGAAGAGCTGGAGGACAGAAAGATTTTATAAAAATAAAATAAACAAAACAAAAGGACTAAAAGAAAAACCCATGAAGGTTTCGGGGAAGCCCCCTAACCCAGGCCGATTTAGTTGAAGAGAGTTCAAGCTGCTCGTAGGTGGAAATGCTGTGTTCAACCCTCACCCCCCACCCCAAACGCTGGAGGAGTCTGAATGTTCAACGAAGAAGTCTTTTTCACCGCGGAAGGAAAACCCGAAGTAGTTTGACGAGGCAGGTTTTGACGCGGACGGGTTCGCCGACGTTGAAGAATAAACACATATAACCGAGCACAGTTAAAAAAAAATAATAATAAAAAACAAAAATGTACCCGAGGTGCATTGTTGGTAATAACTCCTAATAAGTTCACAGCACTGAAGATTTTTTTTATACTGTATCTCAGCCAGCGAGAAAGCTTTGAAATGAAAATTCGACTGAAGTTTTGTTTTTGTATTTCAAAATAAATCCCGAGAAGCTAAAAAGATGAAAAAAAAAAACAAAAAAAACATGAACATTGTGGAGAAAAGGGGGGATTAAAAAAATGTGAATCTGTCCACGCGGTCATCAAAAAGAAAGAAGACCGACGTTTGATTTTCATGTTTTCTAAATTAGATGAAAATACAATCAAGTTCCGTTTTTACCATCGTTGTATATACAAGAGCGAAATGTTAAAGATAGGAAGACTCGCATTCTGCTGAACCCCGAGAGGACTCGTAAGGTATGTGTATATAACGTTAAGAGGTATTGTGTATGCAGTAGAGCTATTAGGCAAACAATACCACCATTTATATAAACCTTTCTTGTTTTCGTTCTATCTCTGAGCCATCATTCTTTCCTATAGCTGCCATTTTCTGGTGAGAAAGCATGCAGGCATGTAAATGTTTGTCCTGGAATTATGATATTTAATAAATCCTATATTGTGCTGAACAAATAACCCGGGGCCGACTCGCCCAAGCCCGGACAATTCTAAAAACCATGATTAACGACGTTTCGGTCTCAAAAACGAAGACTTTCGCTGTTGATAGTACTGTAATCTTCGTAACAGAGGTCATGTTTCTCGGAATTTCCTGTACATTGTCGTCATGAAACACTCTTAAAATCAGCACCCCTTGTTGCTTTGTTTGGGGTTTTTTTTCCCTTTTTTTTTCGTACGTATCTGGTCTGATTATCATCATGTGCCAGCTTGGAATACAATCAGTTAAGGACGCTACTTTTTAAAAAGCGGATACCACTTTATTACATGGTGTTTAACACATTTTTGTTTTAGTGTTTCATGGATATTCTGATGGAAAAAAAAAAGAGAATACTTTCCTTTCCCTAAAGACTTTTGAATTGTGGTGCTGCAACACCTGTGTATATTCTCTAGTCATAAGCTGATGTCAGTCCTTTATCTGCTAAACAATTTAGACCTTATGTGTTACAATCAAAAAGATGAGGAGGAGGAGGAGGAGGAAGAAGAAGGGAAGCGTATCCCATTCACGATGTGTTTGTTCCTTTCTGTTCTTAATGGCGTGTCTAAGTCTGTTGTCACTGATAACTTATATAGCTTCTCGAATCATCTCTTTCATTGTACTTCAAATTCAAATAAAGTTAACATGTTGATGATAAACCATGTGAGTTAAATGGTGTTGCCTAAGACTTCCGAGGTTCTACATCGTGATAATGATGACGATGCTCACTAAGAAGCAGGTGGATCAATTCGACTAAGGTGGCCCAACATTATCAGGTGAATATATTTGTGTTTTTCAGATATTTATATACATTTCTCTCTTTTTAGCCTACGTTCTATGTCTTGTCTAAGGTCTGAACAACGTGCGGTCTTCTCTTTTATAACTGCTGTTTCACACTCACTTTCCTGTTCAAGTCGGTTTAGATTAAAAAACTATAAGCTATTATTTTACCCACAATAGACAACTCTTGGCGTGTGCATTTAGCAAAAAGTCACAGTAGTGTTTCTCAGGCTAAAGCTAACAATTAGCTTGAGATGAAAATAACAAAGCAGATTAAAAAAAACTATAGCTGAAAAATGCTTTACCAGTTGTAGCTTGGAAACCTTTGAACTGCTATTACATTTACATGGTCTAGTAGCAGTAGTCCATAATAGTAATTTCATGTCCACGGCCCTGAGGGACATACAGAAACTGCTAGCGGAGCAAGACCACAAAGACTGTTTTTTCTGTCCAAGTTTCTGGGTTGCCCCAACTCTAGGGAAGAGATGAAAAATAATTTTCTGCTCACAATCTCAAAATAGGATGATCAAACGGATAAATTATCAAGATGAAGATAGTGTTGTCATAAACAAGCTTCAGATGAACAGAGAATTACATGATGCAGGGGGATTATGGATCGCACCCATTTCAATAGTTCAAACATCATCAACTATACAGTAAAATGTATTAATACGTACAGTTGAAAACATCTACACAGATGCTAATAGTCTACAGTTTTCATTATCCCTGCTCTTAGGGGTTCAACCAATCAGCACAAAGCCAAATAAAGGAAGGCGCTCCTCCACTGGTTGCTTTCAAAAGCCAGCTAATACTGTGTCACTTAGCATTGCACCGACCTATTTTGGTTTCCCAAGCTGTATTTTGTTTCAGATGTCTTACATGTGCTGTGTAAAGAAATCAGCAAATAAACGAATCCACAAAGAGTGAACCACAAATACGGGGGTTCACATAACGCCTTCTCTTTGCTTGGTGACTCCAATACTACAGCCAAGTTTGTTGTTTCCGCAAGCTAACCGGTGGGTCCTTTAATGTGACGTAATCACAAACCTCCTCTAGCTTTTTATTATTATTATTATTTACTGAAGTCGTCAGCCAGTGTGAGATTCTCAAGGTGAGTAAAACGAAGACGTCCTTTGTGGCTCCGCTCAGGTTTGATATTCACTCCAAGAACAAATGTGTAACTATACATTTCCGTATAGCAGGCTACATGTAGAGCATAGGAAATTACTTTAAACCACATGTTCTCGATGTGAATCTCTGTGGATAATACTGACTGAGGCATGGTGGATTAAAAAAACAAACAAACACAGACAAATGCTCCATTCCCAAACACCAAAAAAGGCCCAAAATGGTTAAGGATTATAACCCAACTTCTGAAACAAGTTCAGTGATCACTCACTTAGCTAATTGTGGATTAAACATGCAATTTCAGGTATAATTAAAATCTCTATAAATATATATTTTTTTAAAAATCACATGTACTTTGCCTCATGTGGCCCCATTTTTCAATCTACCACCGTGTAATAAACTTCTTTGACCACGCTCAACGGTCACGCATCAGGATATCCGCTTAAGCTGTTTTAGTTCTTGCAGTGTTTCAGGCACCTCCAACAGATTTTTTTCTTTTTTTTCTTTTTAATGATTAGTTATTCACAAAGTTCCTCAGTTTTACTCCGGGGACACAACGGCTTTCCACAGGGATAACTCCAGAACAGGTACCGCTCCAGAAACACACGAAGAAAAGAAATACATGAAATCGACATTGAGAGCGAATTTTCTGCTGTAAGCACTTCTGAGTGAAATGTGTTGACGCAGCATGTCTGGCCCGTTCCCATTTTGCATGCTTTTTAAAGCATGGCCGTAACACGGCCGTAGCGATGAATAATTGACTGATTGCTGCATAATTCAGTGCTGCATTGTAAAAATTCAAGGCCTGAAATATTTCAAGCTTTTTCTTCTATATATATATATTTTTTTTTGTTCATTAAAAATGAGGCTAAAGTTTCAATCAACCTTGGGGAGAACAATACGACACACAGCGGGCAATGAATCACCAGGAAGCGGCGCTTCTCGTCGAGCGCGGGCCCGCGTTGGCGCTTGCAGCTCGGCCGCCGAAACTTTAGCTCACTCTGGAGTGAAAGAAACCAAAGGAACGAGGTCCACCTCATTCGTTTAATGGCTCCGTTTCTTTTTTTTCGGCGCAGCGACAGATTTAGTCCGCTCACCTCCAACGAGCCTGTGTGAAGTGGGCTATTACTCACATATTCTGTTTATTTCTCCGTCTGAAGCCCTTCTTCTCTTTTTTTTTTTTTTTCTTCTTTCCCTTCCTCTCGTTCCTTTCCTGCGCTGGCACGTGAAAAAGGGAGGCCCCGCAGCTACATGTTTCATATCACTGCACATTTTGTAATAAATTCAATTCAGTACAAATATGACCATGAGGCACGGAGACTTTAAATACCAAATGTGCATTATAGATGTGGTGTTGCTTTGCACTTTTGCCGTTGTGTGGAAAGGCGCATTGCTGATTACATATTCAGAACTTAAAAAATAAAAACAGTTTGCACCCATGTCTTTGATTCACTTGGCTTCGCTTGGAGATGCACTCATAAAGACTGTATGTCCAGATGTGATTATTCCGCCTTCTTGTGTTTTGCTTCATGTCACACGCTGCACAATTTGTTGTTTTCTTACTCTGTTTGACAAGATGAAGGGTTTATTTAAGTGTAAACGGCACGTAGCTTCATATTTCAGAGCCAGAAAATGTAAAATGTCTTTCAAAATCGTATCAATATCTAAAATATCTTTGCTGTATGCTGTAACAATATATGAGGGCACTGACATAGTGGATAACGATGTTTGTAGCCTCTCTGTTGACAGGAATTTGATTGGTTTCTTGAGAAAAAAACAAAATCTTTTTAAACTGGGACACGTGACGTGGGGCGTGTGGCCACTATTTAGCAATGCAGGCAAATGATTTAGAGAAATAATTAATGCGCAGAGGCGTTTCCTGCATCAGTGGCGCCCCGAACAAGCTACTCCAGCTGATTTTGTGCAAGATAAAATGCAAGTGTGAGCTTTGCCATTGTATCTGAGGCAGCAGGCCACTCAACTAATGAGTCTGTTTGATAGCGCATGTAGAGAATTGGAAATTTGTTCACCCCACAATTACCAAACTTTAAAAATATATATTTTATAATATCCGGTGGTCATGCCACACCCTTCGCTTTATTTGTTCCTTAGGCCATCCTGAGCGGCTGCCCGCATCATAAACCACTACTGTCTCTGTGGGAAAGATGGAGGAGATTTGTTGGGGGAGCAGGGAAAAACTCCAGGAGGCAGGAGGTAGTTCTTCTGACTCATCAGAAACACTCTCTCTTAAAACACCTTTTTTTTTTTCCCCAGGATTATGAAACAAATAGAAACTGGGATTTAAGTGAAGGAGCAAGTCTGAAGGGAAAGGCTATACCACACTTCGTCCTGCAGGGACCACAGGGAGCTAGGCCACTAGGGGGCCAAAGCTGTTTGTGAGCATAAAGTTTCCCTGTCTTTAGAAAAGCTTCAGGTTTTGATGGCTTTTAACCTCCAAGACTCAGAATGTTAATATATGCATCACCAGTTAGAAGAAGAGCTTGTTTGCTGTGATGTTAAACAGTATTTTCTAATAATTAATGAGAAGTGTATTGAATTGAAATGTAAATAAAAACTTCTTTTTTTTTTTTTAATCCATACTCTTTGAACATTGTTTTATTATCGTTGAGAGACGCTTGTCTTCTTGGCTGGATGAAAACAAATTTAGACCCAAATCTGCCAGAGGCATGAATAATCTCGGGTTTAACTGGATATAGCAGAATAATGTCAACAGCCTGGCTGAGCTAATTCCATCTTCATATGCAGCGGAGTGTTTTTTTATTTTTTTAGTGAAAGCAGCATTTGGTGGCTCTTGATTGCTGGGTTTTGTCCCGAGTCTTTGGAGAGACATTAGGAAGGTTCAGCGTGATTGTCTGAAAGATAGGACTAATGTCACCTAATCAGATAGACCATTATCTATTAGCAATACTACAAAACACTTTTATCTGACAAGGGCTGGGCCACATTACCTAAATTAACATTTTGCAAGCATGAACATGGAAGACCACAGAGGCGAGAGGAGGTGCCAGGACTGTGCCCTGCGCTTAGACATTCGGCAGTAATTATTAATTTATGATTGTCTCTGGTCTTAATGAAAATGAAAGCCAGGAAAGAGAACAGGGAGGGATAATGTGGCGTGAAATTGAGTTTCATTTGTACAGGGGCCACCTTTTAACTCTGCGCTTCTTAGGCGGAAATGGAGCTGGGCGCTTGCTCGTCTCTTTTTTTTCCCCCTCTTTCTCTCTCTCTCTCTCTCTCTCTCTCTCTCTCTCTCTCTCTCTCCAGAGAGTAAATGTATTTCAGTTGTTTTTTTCTCTCTCTTTTGTGATTTTTCCTCCTTTCAGTCCTTTGGTCCAAAAAGATGTTCATATCCTCTCGTCCTTTTGTGTCATTTGGGGCCAACGCCCTTTAACGTCTCTGTTTCTCTCATAAGGCCCTTTCAAAATGACATCGACCTCTTTTGTGTCTGATCGCCATGTCAACAGGTGTTGTTTTTAATGGAAATGTTTCAGTGCAGTTTTTCTTTAATGTCAACAAGTTGATATGGGGGGCAGGGGGAAAACAGGCTGAGACGGTTTTGGCATTAGAGGAAAATGAAACTAACCTTGATTTAGTCAAGATCCCGCTGTGTGCCACTGTCACTTTTCATGAAAGACAGAATTAGCTATAAAATGCAATTTGTTTTGACTGTTGTTATCGGGGTAAAAAAAAGAAAAAAAAGGTGAGATGGCTGTTTATAGCTTTTCTGTGCTGGTAAAGCAGTGATAATGATTTAACTGTTCGAGGCACATAAGCGAGAAATGGATCTGCAGAAACAGGTGCGGTAGACCTGAGATGTCAACAATTCTGACTGGAAAAGAAAGAAGAAATAAGGACCAACCTTCTCTTCAAACTCATTCACATGATAGATTCTCACAGGTACTAAACCAACAAAAATGTGAGATCTTTCATTTTAGGGCAATTGGTCAAGTTTGTTATTTTGTTAAATGTTTGTATCCAACGCACCAGGTTTTGTTAAACCAGTCCAAGTCGCAGTCGTAACTCGCGGGGACAGCTCAGGGTGAAGAATTATTGTTTTGCGGTTGGAAAGCCGAGTCCCCACAAAATGTCGATGTCTCCTACAGCAAGAAGACGCTCCGTCCCAAGTTCTTCCTCTGATCTGCATGGTGGTGACTGAGCGTGAATGTTGTGAGGCGAGTGGGCCGAGTGAGTTTTATAGTGCAAAATCACTTTGAGTTGTCAGCAGAACAGTGCTACGCAAGTTCAGTCCATTTGGAAGAAGTGGGTATATTTTTACCTACATTTGCGGAAAAGTTGGTCTTGTTCCAGCTGCGGTTCCCGAAAACCTCTGCTTTGACTCACACCGAATAATTTGAAAAACTAACAGTAATGTTTAGCTCGTTTAGACTGAATGATTAGTGAGTTTTGTGACGGAACAAAATGGCTGCTCACTTCAAGCTGTATTCACCATCGCTCACCTTGCAGTCATCGCGTTGTCTTTTCTTTGTAATCCACTGGGAGTTCGAAGCAAATCAAAACATTTTCGTGACCCGTTCTATCAAAGCGTCAGACTTTCTTTTTTTTTGTACATTTCAAGTGTAGTCTGAGCGGTTTTATGCAGAATCACTCACAGCGCACACATCCAAATCACCAGGGCTGGGTATATTAAGTCAATTACATTTTTACAATTGTGAGCGAGCTGGATGGTTAATTTAGTTTGACCCAGGAGCCCCCGACACTCCCTTCAGATAGCAGTGGGATGAAAAAAAAAAAAAAAGAGTGACCACAGGCGTGAGGGAGTGTATGTCTGAGTGTGTGTGAGCCCGCTGGATTAGTCTTCATTTGGTGCTTCTGTCATGAGGGAAGGGGGGGAAGGAGATGGAGAGCTGCGTGGAAGAGCAAATAAAACGCACGGGGTCAGTGCAACACACACAAACACACCCATACACACCCCCACATGCTATTAACCTCCCCCCTCCCCACCAGCTCATCAACTTTATTTTGCAATCTTCTCTTAGAACCATTAGAATACCCTGAAGAAATGGCTTTCCAATTAAAGGGGATCTAGAAGAAGGAGTTTTTCTTTTTTCATTTTTTTTTTCATCTCGGGCTTGTAGAGTTCTTTATTCCAATAATTTAAATTGAAATTGATTTTTCAATTTGCCCACTGACTGTTATGGGCACAGAGTGCAGGACCAAATAGAGCTTTGTTCTGAGAGTATTTCTCATGACAGAACACTACATGTAAATTTCAACAGGAAGAGTAAATAGTCTAGTTTATTTCCTCCTGCGAGAACAATCGAGCAGGAAGGGAAAATAAGGCCTTGTGTGATTACAGAACCCAGGAACGGAGACGGGGTTTTTTAGTGGGTTTTTTTAAGGGAGGTTTGTTCAAATTTGACTTAAAGCAAGTTAACCCAAAAAGTAATTGTTGCTTCTTAGTGTTGTAGAGTTCGGTCAGTTTCTATGATTCATAGGATAGACCAATCCAAAGTAGGGCTGTATCATAAGGAAAATATTACAGGGCTTTCATTTTATTTATTATTATTATTATTATTTAAATAACAACCTGACAAGTTTGTCATCCATTAGTATTCAGCCACTTTATTACATGGATTCTCAATTGGATTCAGGTCTGTGCACTGACACAAAAAATTTGAATCTAACCCATTCTACTGTACATGGTGGTGTATATTTAGGGTCATTTTCCTGCTGGAATGTGACCTTTGACCCCTGTTTCAAGTCTTTTTCAGCCTTGAATAAGAATCTTTCCAGCATTGTCCTGCATTGATATCCGTCCAACTGCCCATCAACTCTTACCAGATACCCCTGTTGAAGAAAGACATTTCCTTTTTTTCCCTTTTTTTGCATGATGCTCCCACTATCGTTTGTCACTTTGAAGACGGTGTTTCCAGGGTGACATGCTGGTAGTGTCAACGAGATTGAAATTCAGGAAGACACCTCCATGTCTTTATTCTTGCTATAGCTTTCAGTGCGAGTCGCAACATTGAATTGCAGTCTTTAGACATTCTTAGAAACTATAGCATTTTCTGTAAATATTGTCAAATTTGTCTAATCACAGCGCTTGTCAATGTCAATGTCAAATTTATTTATATAGCACCTTACAGCAGACAAGACTGCACCAAAGTGCTGTACAAAACAACAACACAAAAACAACAACACAAATGACAAAACAGAACACACATCATTTAAATGCCAGAGAGTAAAAGTGAGTTTTAAGAAGCGATTTAAAATGGTCCAGGCTGTGGGCAGATCTAATCTGGAAAGGTAAGTTATTCCATAAAACAGGAGCAGCAACAGAAAAAGCTCGATCTCCTTTCCTCTTAAGTCGAGTTCGAGGAACTGTAAGTAATAACTGATTATTTGATCGTAGCGTTCTGGACACAGACTGGAGATTTAAAAGGTCCCAAAGATAAGGGGGGGCTAACCCATTTAAAACTTTAAAAGTTAACAAAAGAATCTTAAAATCTATTCGATAAAAGACAGGCAGCCAGTGTAAAGATGCCAGAGTTGGCCTTATGTGGTCATGCTTCCTGGTTCCTGTGAGAAGCCGTGCTGCTGCGTTATGGATCATTTGAAGTCGCTGAATCTGTGATTTTTCCACCCCTCTATATAAAGAGTTGCAGTAATCCAGTCGAGTTGTTATGAAGGCATGGATAAGTCTTTCAAAGTCCTTAAAACCGAAATAAGATTTAACTTTTGCTAAAAGCCGAAGGTGGTAAAAACTCGATTTAACGACAGAACTAACTTGTTTATGTAGCTTTAGAGAGCTGTCAAAAGTGAAACCAAGATTCTTAGCAGAGGTCTGATAAGAGCGAGCTAAAGAACCAAGAATCTGATCTGGATTTGTAGTCTGAAGTTTCTGACCAAATAATAGAACTTGAGTTTTGCTTTCATTGAGGTGAAGAAAGTTTTTTTCCATCCATAATTTAACTTCAGCTAAACAGTTTAGCAACAGCTGAAGAGAATCAGTTGTACCATTTTGCAATTTAAGGGGCAAATAAATCTGGATATCATCTGCAAAACAATGAAAGGAAATATTAAATTTTTGGAAAATTTTACCAAGAGGCAGTAAATACAAGATAAACAAAATGGGCCCTAAAATTGACCCTTGGGGAACACCATACTTTAATGGTCTGGCCCCAGAACAGGATTGGTCAAGATGAACAGAAAAGGTTCTGTTTTCTAAATAAGACTTGAACCATTGGAATACTGAGCCTCGCAGGCCAACACAGTGTTTTAATCTATGTAAAAGAATTTGATGATCTACAGTATCAAATGCAGAGCTCAAATCTAGAAGTAATAAAACTGCAATGTTGCCTGAATCAACTGTTAATAGGAGATCATTATACACTCGGAGCAAGGCAGATTCAGTGCTATGAGCAACTTTAAACCCAGACTGGAACTTCTCAGTTATATTATTGTCTTTTAAAAACATTTCAAGCTGAATAAAAACTAATTTCTCAAGAATTTTAGATAAGAAAGGCAATTTAGAAATGGGCCTGAAGTTTGCTAGGTCACTGGGGTCTAGATTGGATTTTTTAAGAAGAGGTTTGGCCACAGCATGTTTGAGAGTAGATGGTACACAACCTGACTGCAATGAGGTATTTATCACCTTAAGAATGTAGCTGCCAAAAATCAGAAAAATGTCTTTTATCAGACGAGTAGGAAGACAGTCCAGTGGATAATTTGAAGGCCGCAGATGGTTTATAACCAACTTCAGTTCATCCATGGAAACTGGCTGAAAGTGCTCTAGAGTTGCTGGGCATTGTGGCATTCCAAGGGAATCTAAGTCTACCAGCTTATTCAAGCCTCTAAGAGCTTCAATCTTTCCTATAAAGAACATAGAGAAAGCCTCACAACGTTCAACAGAGTCTAAAGGTTGCTTGCATTTATAATATGTACACAGGAGTTTGACACAGCTGAAACCACAAGGTAACAGTTTCGAGAGAAAAGCTCAGAAAATATCATATGTCTCCAAAAAGAGTCAGATGCTGAATCCCAGGAAAATGTAATTTAGTTCTAATGTGTCCTAGACAGACAGGCCTAATTCACTTTATACTTGAAAAATATAATTAAAAACCATGTATCCTTTTTTCCTTTATATTCAAAATTAGGGACCACGTTGTGTTGATCACTCACACTAAGTTTCCAGCAATTGATCTTGATCCTGCTTGTATTTAAGCTCAGGCAAACGGAGTCTGTGGCTGCACCAGCTTCCAAATGAACATTCACCGCCACGACGGTCAGCCTGCTCTTCCTGAGCGTGCTCCGAAAGCCGCGCTGATTCCACTCGAGCTGTTTTACAGATGCGTCTCAGGAATCCGAGGCCGTTCTTCTGTGGACGAATGGTTCTGTCTTTGGCTCCTGACAGCTGCGCGGGCTTGTTGTTCCCTCTCTCCTGAGTTGTTTTAATAAAGTTGTGCTGCAGGACTGGTGAGGGAAGATTAATGGACGCACAGGAAGTGTGGCAGTTGTGAGAGGATGCAGGACAGAGCGGGCCAGCAGCCATCTGTTCCCTCTTCTTTACAGCTCTCTTAATGGAGAAGCAAACCAAACAACATGGATCTGAGCCCTGCAGACACACACACGCGCGCGCACACGTTTGATAGTGCACACGGCTAAACACAAAACATCATTTCATGTGACAGAGATGAGAGGTAGGCTTTTGTCATTGTATTCCCTCTTGTTGGATGTGCTGTCGTGTGTGTGTGTGTGTGTGCGCGTGCTTTTTCTTTCTTTTTTTCCCCCCTCTACCTTTCAGCGAAATAAAGTTGGGTGTGAGCCACGGCTGTGAGATTTAGATGAAAGACACAGCCTGGATGGAACGTGATTAAGAGATATGTTCTTGAGGCAAAACAGGACTTGGCGTTCGCTGAGACAAAACCTAATCAAATTAAAGCAAAACACGGCCATTGTTGGTGGAGTGTGCGCGCCGCCTGTGTCACGATTGAAATGAAACAGCGTAAAATAGATATGGGCTGGTGTCTGCGCAAGATCACCGTCCGCCTGGTTTATTCAGATCTACACACAGCGACTGACTAATGATGGTCTGTGCCCAATGATGCCTAAAGCACTTTATAGAGCTGTCTGGGTTATAAAAGATGTTTACTATGATGGAACTGAATGGCTCACTGAAAGAGTATTATTGTTTACAAGTTATTGTTTCAGATTAATCCAGCAGAACGGTTAATGGCTCTTATTCGCGGGACACGCTGACCCCCGAAGTGCCAAAGCCACAAACCCCAATCATCGATCAACTAAATTTTAAGATGTTGGTTCATGTGATGTTTAAAAGAGTATAAACCACTTCCATTATGATCCATTGTTCGTTTTTGTTTTAGTTCTGTTGTTACCTATTTGCTTTTCTACTCTTTGCAAGCCATTTTAAAATGATTCATCTTACTTTCTCACCAAGCGTTTTTTTTTTTTTTTTTTTTTTACATTCACAGTTTTAAATTAGATTCTATTGCTACTGAGATTTGAGTTGATGTTTTCAGCATTTTTCTGTATGAAGGTTTTGCAGTTTTTCTTTCTTGTTTTCATTGTAAAGCGTTTCTGCTTTGGTTAAGGTGTTTGCTCTGCCCGTCAGGACGACTCGTTTCCAGCCTTCTAAGTGGGTTTCCGCGCCCCGCTTACATTCACGTATTTGTCGTGAATCCAACAGTCCGACTGTTTCTCATTTCGTTTGTTTCCAACAAACACCAACCGTGTCACTTTAAATGACAACATGCATCGCCTCCCCGCCATCCCCCCTTTTTTTGTTTTTATCCTCTAGTGAAGACATCTGTACGACATGATGAAGTTTCCTCTCTGAGTAACGGTCCTGTAATTGAGCTCCAGCAGAGCAGACGTGACGTGCACACAGAGGACGCGAGGAGGCCTCCCTCGTCCCTTCATCCATTCCTGTTTCTCCCCTCCCTTCCTCTCTTCCTCCAAAACACAAGCAGACACACTCAACCCCGGCTTGAGAACCGTATGCTTATATTTATCCCAGACACACGCGCAACGGTTCATCTCTGTCTCTGTTTACGTGAACATCAGCTGAAGTAAGCGCATCAGTTAGTCAGCGGCCATTGTATTCCCCCACCCACCAAATCGGCGTGTGGCCTCACCACTAAAGAGAGACACCAGCTTTCTGCCCTGAAAGAGACCACCTCTATTAGCCGCTTTGGCTTAAATCACATCTTCGCCCGTCCTGCGACGTCGCGTCTTCATCCGGCTCCCGTCGCCGTACGGCAGATCATGGAGGAACTAAAGTGAGAGCGGATTAAATATTAACACAACTTGACACGGTCCCCCGCTGGAGCTCCTACTCCACTTCACAGGATACAATTAAAAACATCCCCACGTGCGTCGAACGCAACGCTGTGGAGAACGTGCCACTATAAAGACTTAAAATAAATCTGATCTATGGAGAACATGACAAGGAGGAGGCCAAGGCTTCCATGCAGGCACTTAGTTGAACAGAGAGTTGAGTGAGAGGGGCTGGGGGGGAGACACACACACACACAGAGAAAGAGAGAGAGAAAGGAGGGCCTTACATTATTTATATGTACTAATGGTGGCTGGCTGCGTGTGAATCAGCAGCACAAGGATCTGCTGAAAACCAGGCGCAGTCGTAATCGAGGTCATACATTTCCTCTATTTTCCTCTCCTCCGCTGAATGCGGGGTCAACCAGAGTCAGTTTGGCTGCATTTAAAACCCTTGATGTAGATTATCACCTTTTAATGGAGACACAACGCAGAGTGGAAGGAGACTGCCTCTGAAGAATATGCGCAGTGGAGGAATACTTAACACCCCTGTAAGATACCGCCGTGAACAGATAACACAGATAAAAACAATAGCTCATGTGCTTAACCTAGTTTTGTCCACAAAAGGAATCCATTAGTCTCATTGCAGAGCCCTTAAGCTCGGCATCACAAGAGACGGTGTGTGTGTGTGTGTTGGGGAGAGTATGGAGGGGGAGTCACACTGCTGCAAAGCTACATTCACACACATGTGCCTTTCATTTCCTATGGCAGTCCAGGAGTATCCTTCAACATCCTATTGTAAAGTTTACCAGGGGAGAGGTTGGGCGTATTAAAGTGCCCTGGAGAGAAACACTAAATGATGTAAATGCAGGCAGCTGCAGGCTGCCAACGCTGCGTATACAGTAGATGAGAGGTCCCAGCCGAGGCTGGACGTGTACTGTATCTATATAACATTATAGGCTCCCTTTCATGTCCTTGTGGTCCCTAATGGGAACAGCATGAAGTGTGATGGTATGGGAACACGGTGGGGGGAACAGGGCTTCAAACGGGACGGCAGTGAGCTTCGGTTTGGGTGTAAAAAGATGTAAAGGGTTTAACGACGCCGTTGCAGACGTTTCGCATCCCCTATGACTGACAATAATCAGGGTGATGCTGGCGCAAGTAATCAGTTAAAAAAAACATATTGCGAAAGCATTCATACAGCTGGAAGATTTTCACATTTTTGCATCATTTCAAATATAAACATCAGAGCATTTTAGTAGGATGTTGTGAAACTTAAAGTAGGACGTCGTTTCTGAAGTAGAAGGAAGAGGATGTGTAGTTTTCCTAAATGTTTTATAAATAAAATTTTTAAAGTGCATTTGTATTCAGCCCCTTTACTCTGATGCCACTGAATAAAAGACAGTCAGACGTTACTTGTTTAGCAAACAGAGGCATGCTAGAGGACTTTATTGAACATAACAGATGATACCTTTAAATAACAATCCAGTTCAACAAGCTGACTTCAGAAATCCCTTTAATTAATATAGTCCACAAGAGTGTAATTCAGTCCCAGTATAAATCCAACTGTTCTGCGAAGGCCTCGGAGTTTTGTTAGAGAATATTAGAGGACAAACAGCATCATGAAAAGCAAGGAGCCACATACAGATCAGGGAGAGCGTTGTGGAGAGATCCAAAGCACAGTTTGGTTATAAGGTAGCATCCCTATCTCTGAGCAGCCTTTCAACTGCAAACCTTCTGAGAACTGGTCATTTTCCTAAATCGGAAAGATTGCAACTTATCCGAAAAGCAGCCAAGAGGGCTATTGTGACTCTGGAAGAGCTACAGAGATTCATAGCTCACGTCGGAGAATCTGTAGACCTGACTGCTTCTAGTCCATCCATCCATCCATTTTCTGTGCACCCTTGTCCCTAATGGGGTCGGGAGGGTTGCTGGTGCCTATCTCCAGCCACGTTCCAGGCGGGAGGCGGGGTACACCCTGGACAGGTCGCCAGTCTGTCGCAGGACTGCTTCTAGTGTGCTCCACAAATCTGGTACGAAACAGTGACAAGGAAAAAGCCATTTCTAAAAGAAATACATAAAAACATCCCCTTTTGCAGATATTTGACAATTCATGTATGTTGCTCTGGTCAGACACGACCAAAGTGCAATTTCTCACCCGACACTGAAGTGCCCAACTCCATATGCAAATCACCCTCCGGCCCCCCATTGGAAAACATGGTGGTGGCAGCATGTTGGGGAATGCTTTTCTTTGGAATAGACTGTGAAGCAGGTCAGAGCATGATAGGAAGATGGATGGAGATAAATACCAGAAAACCATAGAAGAAACGCTGATGGAAGTGGAAAACTAAAACTTGAGAGTGTTGTAGATGTTCACCTTCCTGTCACAGTCTAAACCTCAATCCAACAAGGAATGTATGGCGAGGCTTGAAAATTGTTGTTCTCAATCAGACTGAGCTTAAGCTATTAAATCAGTCCCTAGATGTCTAAAGCTATTAGAAACAAATGCAGCTGGAACTGCTGCCAAAATAGTTGAAAGCCAAGTCTCATTTCCTTCCTGACTTGTGTTGGTCTATAGAATAAAATCTTGTTCAAATGCAGTGAATTTTGTTGTTGCGTTCTGTGAAAAAGCGGGGGGAAAGCTCAATGAGTCTGAATACTTTCACAAGGCGCTGTATGTGTAAATAGGAGAAAAGAAATACTGCGGAAATAATCACTGGGAGCTGTTTACCTCTTCTTCAGAAACTCTAAAGGGGGTCATTTGTCCCAAGTCTGTTTCCACAGTCAGGCTACAGCGGAGCACAAATAAACACAGGAGACGCAAACTCTTGTGAAAACACTTTTAATCAAGATCAAGATAAATAGCCTAACAAAGTCGGATTCGGAAAACAAATGCGGCAGAACTGCCTCTGATCATCATTTGATGGTGCGCTGACACGCAAACTCTATTAAGCTGTCTTCAAATATGCAAAAATGATATGATTTTACAATGATTACATATTCACTTCCCCAGCTGGCTGGCTCCGAGCGTCTCCATTTGTCATCGACTATTGTGTCCAATTATATGATTAGCTTTGAACACTCCAGCACTTCGAGAGCTCTCGTGTGTTCCGCCGCGCAGAGCGATTCACAAACAAAGTCATTACAACATGTATTCACACATATCAAATAACAAAACAGATGGCCACTGCGCCTGCCGCCTGATTTGTTTTCCACACGAGTGGTAGGAAAAAAAAAAAAAAAAGAGTATTTTGTGTGAGCTGTGTTTAATGCTGACTGTTTTTTTTTTTTTTTTTTTTTTTATTCCCAAAGAAGAGCAGCTGGCTGTCGCGCTGTGAGATCAGCTCCTATGAAAGACAATCTTGTTTTCATTAATTTCTCTACAACAAAGGCACTTGTTGGGAAGATTTAGAATTACAGCGGGTAAAGCTTCCGGATAATTCATCACAGGGACTTGACAGGAAACTTAATTGTTTTAAATGCCAGTTGCTTTGAGCAGCGTGGATGTTTTTTTCTCTCTTTTATGTCTAACAGGTGGGACAGATAGACGACCCTCTGATGTTTCCTTCAACCTTTGACTCACGAGCTATAAATCCACCGGTAGTCCACTAGCCAATAAAACTATCACCATATGATGGAGTGCAGGTGCCAATATTGCATGCGAAATGGAAATCCCGCTGTCTGCCTTCTCTTGTTTAACACAATGTAAATCTATCCCCCTTATATCGGACAGAGCGGCCTCGTCTTCACCTGCGACTACTGTAAAAGTCAGCCAAATGTCTCCCAGAGACCCAGAGAATGCAGACAGGGTGTAGCTACTGTAAAGACAATGGCGTACACACTCAGAAAAACATCCATTAAACCAGAATCTTTTGCCAGATTGAGCAGTAGTTTGGTTTTTATTTACTATTTCACACTGATCAGTCACTTCTGAGTACTGCTGGTGCTTGAGGTTTTTTTGTTGTTGTTTTTTTTCTACTGTTGTGCCTTCACAGTTCTTATGTTTGCAATTTTGAAATTTAATCAGATTTCTGTAACAAATACCTTACTCGTTTTAAAGGTCTATCTTTTAATGTTATTGAAAACAAAAGCAATTATCTTTTAATGTTATTGAAAACAAAAGCAATTCTCAGAGTGATGTACCCCCTTATTTTGTCTCATTTATCTATTTAAAATATCCTAAGCTAAAAAAATATTTTTTATATTCATGGGGCACAACACCTTATTACTCCCAAGAAGACATTTACTAACCACTTTTGTAATGCTGTCTTTCTGACTGGCTGTTAGCTTTCCCTCTGATCTCACTGTTCTACAAACTCACTGCCACATGTTACATGTTTACTGTAGGTTAGGGAAGATTTACGAGAATATTTTCACAAACTTCCATTAAAAAAACCTGAACCGTCCCTTAAGCAAAATGAAGAAATGAACAAATGTGTAATGGAAAGCACATGTTCAGTCAGCGGCAACACATGGGTGTAAGGTGGGGGGCCTGAAGAGGCACAGGAACAAAATGACCTGCAGCCAGTGTTTAAGGTGTTTGAAGTTATCCAGTGTTGTTCAGTTTATTGTTAACTATTTAACTGGGAGTGTTTGGGAAATGCTATTGTTTCCTGACCATTTCTAGTGTTTACTTTTTTTTTTCAAAGTTATGTTTTGCTGTTTTCTAAACCTCTATTGCTTTGTTTCAAAAACTTTATTTTAGACATGTGCGGGACGTTCTATTTTGTTCTTACAGCTTATGAAGTTCAGGGGTACTTTCTGAAATTTCATCATGCACACTTCTGTCTTTCTAAATTAAATTATGTTTTAGTTTCCAAATTACTGCCATTTCCCTAAAAATTCCAAACATAACGACAAACTTCAGTTTGAGTATTTATTTGCAGAATATGACAAAAAGTCCAAATAAGAAATATGCTGTTTTCAGAACTTTTTTTTTCTTTTGAAAACAAGACAATACTTGAGTTTTAGCTCAAGAAGATTTCAGAAATCAACATTTGGACCACCAGGTTTTCATAATGATTTTTGCTCAGGTGATGCCTTGTTAGGCAGCTCATTAAGAAGAGTGGGAATTGAATGTAGGTTTACTGATTTCAGAAATATATTGTTGTCGTCACCAAGTTTTACTACAGAGAGCATAGAGCATGAGAGTTATTCTGTTTTGAGGGTTCTTTTTATAGCATATATTTTGGATGTTCAACATAGATGGACTCCTTGCATGTTTGAAGTTGGTGCAACAACTCCCAACACTTAAAATGTTGATTTTGGTGTTGCCTGCAAGCCTCTTCTGCCCCCTATTCTGCTCTGACTTCCGTATTTTTACGAGAGAGACATTTTGAATAAAATGCCTCTCTCACCTGCTGCAGAAATCTGAAACTGAAACATCCATGTGCTGAAAAAGGTTTTCTGTTTAAAGGTTAAGGTAGCAGTAAATCTTGTAAATAGCCTCTCTGACATCTCTCGAGCATGTTACTGTAAATGCACTCCAAGCAACTAAATCATTTAACACCTAATCAATACTTTTCACATTGCACCATAAACACGCTTTAGTCAGATTCCTGGTGGAGGAAGCCGTTATGACTGTTGTTAACTGGAAAACTGATGTACTAATGTTTTTTTATGAATCTAGATGAATGAAAGGTAAATATTTTGCGGCGACGCAACAGAGACAAAATTATTTTGCCGTCAACTCTGCAAAAGTTTTTAAAAGCACTTTGTGTGTGTGTTGCTCTGGCAGGTGGATAGCGTCTAAGCTGTGCCATGCTGCCATCACCTGGTCGGTTCATTTAAAGCAACCTTCGCAGTAACCTTTACTGTCAGTGCTGGGTGTTGAAATTGCCTCCTGTCTCAAGTGGTCGATCTTAAACTCAACAAACATGAAATGGCAGAAGTCAAACACGTGCGGTGTATTTGCAAAGCAGACAGGTGACATCACACATCACTCATGGCTTAGATTTGCTCACTCCGCCTTCGCAGGGCTGAGAGGCTGAAGAGGAAGGACCTGTTAAATGTGGTGCAGCAACCGAGCGGCAACCTTTAACAACCCCGCCGCTGCTTCCTGTGGAACATGTCAGACCCTCTCTTCATGATGCTTTCTTGAGGTTTCTGATGCTTGTGCACAACTATGCTTTGTTTCAAACAGTTACATTTTCACCTGAACACGTCACACCTGTGCCGCATATGCTTTCTTTAGCAGAGAGAGAAAAAAAAGGCATGGAAACAACTCAAGTCTCATGGGTGAGTCAATCAGCTCTGAACACAGATGTTTTCGCCACAACAGCAGCCCTTCCATACTGTGAGTGTAAATTGCACTCGGGAAAATTAATTGCAGTTTCTTGATCCTTCAGGTAATTATACATAAACAGTACACGGTGATGCATCTAGTGTGCATATTGTTGGTACAGTATCTGTGCCACGGACTTTCATATCATCGCGCTGGTTAGGTTGCTCAGCGACTTGACGCTTCCTGTGTGCGTGTGCCGGCTCTTTCGCCTGACGCTTCGCAGATAGTTCCTGTACAGGATCACGCTGATCACCCTGTCCTGGAACTGCTTGGAGACAATGTAGTACAAGATGATGTCCAAGACCGTGCTCAGATTCATCAGGAAAGTGGTGAAGACGGCCCACGTGTTGAAGCCGCCGTCTTCGTCGTTTCCCAACAAGCGCAGCACCAGACAGATGTGGAACGGCACAAAACACACCAGCACCTGCACGATGAGTGTGATGATGATCCGGATGGACTTTTCCTTCACCTTTGGCTTCAGTTTGGAGGTGCGTCCATGGATTAGGTTGTCCACAATGACGACATAGCAGCCAATCATTATGCAGATGGGGACCAGGAAGAAGAAGATGAGTCTAACGAAGTTGACCGCATTCTCACGGCGCATGTAGATGATGTCTTGCATCTTGATGCAGGTAGTGTAATTGGAGATGCGATCGGGGTCATCCTGAGAGAAGAGTAGAGGCACGCTGCTGCCCAGAGTCATGATCCACACCCCCAAGGAGCCCACCACAGCCTTTGGGACGTTTCTCAGCTCCTTGCCATGTTTCGGCTGAACAATGGCCATGTAGCGGTCAGTGCTGATCAGAGCGAACAGCCACAGGGCCATGCAGGGGTAGAAGATGGTTAGAGCTGCTGTGATCCGGCAGAAAATGTCTCCAAAGGGCCAATAGTCCTGATGGAAGTAAACCATCCTGAAGGGCAGGAGCAAAATGTAGGTGAGGTCCACGAGCGCCACGTTGATCATATAGGTGGTGACCGAGTTTCTCTTCTTGGTGGTCAAGGCAAAAACCCACAAGGCAGTGAGGTTCACTATCACTCCTATGACGAAGATGAAGCTGTAGAAGACCAGGCCGACTATGCGATACTCGACTGGGCCCTGCTCCATCTTCATTGCCAGAGGATCCACAGACATGTTGGAGGAGTTTAGATCCACATTCATGCTGAAAAATATATATATATATGAAAGAAGATATAGGTGTTCATTTACATCAAGATACCTCTAGATTTAAAGATTCAGTCACAGAGTTTCACCAGAAACACGGCAGCATTTTAACATCTGGGCTGAAAACCAGATTTGGAGCTAAAAGGAAATAGCTGGGAACCTTGTAACAAGTACATCAACTTTAAATGAATATGTAAACAAATCTTTTATTTATTTTAGAAAAATAATACAAAAACTAAACATTTAACGAAAGCTATCTAAAACAACAGATTCTAAAAATTTATATCAGCCACGTGTTTTAATGACCATGACCTTTTATGGGTTTAGTGAAGTAATAAGTGAGAGTAAAAAAAGGTCTGATTATATTAATAAGCTGACACCTAAACAAGGAGAGGGTATCAATTTTAAAAATGTTTCTCAGTATAAAATAAATCAATCTGAAACAGTTCATATCTTTGAAATAAAACACTAGTTGGCGCATATTGAGGGTTCATGCTTGCAAGAGACTGTAGTGAAGCATGTTGCTGTTTCCTCAGCCAAACAACATCAGTTTTATTTCACTGGCGACTGTATCAATCCGCCTGGTCAGTCTGTTGCAAGTCCACCGAGAGCTGTTTGGAAATTATCCCAGTAGACTCATTATCAGCTGGCTGGGGCAAATTAATACAATCGGCAGCACTGTAATGGCGTTGTTCTGCTGAGAGAACAGAAAATACCCAATATAGAGTTAAATCCTACAGATGTATTTCTATTCAGCTTGAATTGTTTTATAATGCCTATTATCAGCTAAGCCAAGGACCCCGTTGACTATCTGTTTGACATCCTCTCCAGGTTTTTGTTGAGGCAAATTTATTTATTTTTAGCACTGGTAAGGAACTGTTATTGGCCATAGTTACACAGAACTTTGCTTCAAAAAATCTGGACCTTTCCTTTAAGAGCAGACTGTATTTTTTTTCAGGAGAAATTCCTGATCAGGGCTTTGTGGCAAAAGAAAACACAGGGTGCAAACACTAAGTTTGTAAACTCCCTGTACATGCAGCTCTTTTAGGCAAACACAGAAATTTTAAAGAATAGTTTCTAAAGCCTGAAGGCATCTTTTGTGCTTTGAATTGATTCTGTTTCTGCTAAAAAAAAAAAAAAGAAATAACTGTATGACTGAGATAAAAGGAAAACATGGGCAGCAAATATTTCAGATGAATCTATAGCCTAGCACTACTTCAGCCATGCTTAGGAACTTCTTGTTATGAGACCCACAGAGGCCTACTTTGCACCTGCCTGTGCTAGAAACCAGAACAATAATGGAGCTATTTTTAAGGTTTTTGTACTTCACATGTGTCTCTCTCTCTTGTGATTCTGTTGATATTGTCCTTGTTTTTTTCCCTCACGCACCCAAAATCCTATTAATTCTAACATTGTTGATATTGACTTGTATCGCCAAGAACAGGTGAAGTATACAAATTAGAGTGGTTTTGTTTTCAACCCTGAAGGCCTTGTAACACTATTATTTGTGAAGTGAAGGAGGGAAAACTGTCTATATAGACAAAATATTCAGAGGGGTGGCAAGTTTATTTTTTTAATAAACAAGCAAATAGTGTATAGTATAATATGCATGTATAAAAAGCCCTTGCAGTTTCTTATTAACCAGATCTTATTTTAGATGGATCAGAGCTTTCCTGTGGTTACCGATGCCTTCGGAAATAATAAACACTGAGTCACTGTTTAAAAAAAGGAGAGCAGTGAACTTCTTATGTTCTCAGGTTCAAATGAGAAAATGCTGATTTTAGAGCTTCAGGTCAGTTTGGACGGGGACAATATTTAGATTATTTACAATGTACATTCACATAAATATGTTTGTTAATAATAATCTTTGTTGAGTGGTCGTTAAATCTGACAGAGAATTTGTTCGGCTAAAGATTAGAGTGATGTCAAGAGGGTCTTCCTCAGTCAGAGACTTCAGCTTCATCAACTAAGACAATTAACTAAAAATACCAGTTGAAACAAAGAAAAAGAAGAAGAAAAGGGATTTCAACTTACTTATGTTGGCGTTAGATATCAAATTGGTCAAATCTACGAAACAAATTTGAAAGAAAAAAGTTAATAAGACATTTTCTCTCTGAGTTTGGTCAGTGTTAGTCTTATGGAGGAACAAAAAAAGTAAAAAAAAAAAAAAAAGTCCCACAGTGACTGAAATAGAAAGTTGCCACCCCTAAATATGGAAATTCTGTGGGATTTTTTTTTTTTAGATTTGCGGAACATGACCGTCAGTCCTTATAATTATTTTTCATATACTGTAAGAAAAACTACCACTAACTACAACAAAACTTTAATTAGAAAACAAATTAACCAAAATACAAAGAAAACAAACAAACACACAGATTCACATTAGCTATGAGTAACAAAGACTCAGGAAAGTTTGTTGACAACTTTGACCTTTGTTGTCCCCTCTTTCTACGCTCTTTGGTCCTTTTTTTGAATTGAACTACACAATTTATATGGCCTGATACTAAATAACAAGTGATGAAAAGGCGAGAGAATTACGGATGTACGCATAAAACCACGTGTAGTTTAAATCTGCAAGAGGAGACACATTGAGGATGTACTATAAACTACATCTGCCATTAATCTGCCCCATCATCAACCTAAATGTGGACAAAATCAGCAAGACCGAGGCCACCTGGGCAAAAAAAAAAGCCTGAACTTACCGCGAATCAAACAAACATCCTGACAAGTTCACCCCAACAGGTTTGTGAAGCGAAAGTGATTTCTTTTTATCGAAATGTCTCAACTGTTACAGTCAAAACAGGGAAGTGAGTGCGTTTGTAAGATGTGAGTGCAGGGGTGGCGAGACTGCACGCTGTGTAAAGCCCCTCATCACTTCCTGTGTGCTCTAGCCTCTGCACTTTTACATTCCCTTTTACAGTACGAGCGTGGTCGGAACAGAGAATAAGAAGAAAAACACACACACACACACACACAGAGGTAGAGAGGCTGCAGCTTTTCCACAGCACGCAATTACACCCCCTTAAAGAAAATGATGTGCCATTAGAAGTGGGAGTGTGTTTGGCAGGCAGAGAGATGGCAGATTTAGGGCGAGTTATTGATTGGAAAAGTGGGGTCTGTCACAGCACATTAGTTCTCAGGGGAGTAATCCACAGCAGGTTGCTGCGAGAAGCATCTGCTGCCGGAGAGAAGTAATTAAAAACAGGATGTTGAGGCAGTTGCCATATAAACAGGAAATAAGACGGTGGTAATAGACACTTCACGCTGATGCTGTGAGATGGTTTTACATCGCGTCGACTTAATGGATGCAGAGCGCATACTTCAGGTGAAACGCTCAAGGTCAGCGCGCGCCAGGATTGAATGCAGATTAATGCGCGTGATTAATTTGAGTTTCGACGGCTAGCAGCCGTAAATTAGGACGTTTGGCCCAAAAGAACATTGAGCAATAAAATAACTTCTTTCCCCCCCCTCCGCTCTGACAGTTACTTTCAATTCCCGTTATTAGTTCATGTGAAATAAACCATGCAAGTTAAGGACGACTTCCTGTTTTTGTTTGTGTTCTGTATGCGGCTACTGTAGTATGTGACCTCAATGCGATGCGACCTACATCAGAAATCAGACGCGTCCCCCGAACTTCTCAAAATTGAGACCGCAGCACACAAACTCCGTCGCTGGATTTCAAGAGCATCGCTTGTACCATTCAGTCTAATTCTTATTCCTGGGAAATAATTATCCATCGACTCGTCCTCTTGATGCGTCTCAAAAAATCTCGGAGCAGATGGTGCTTGGCGTTCATTGCAATATGTTGTTATGACAACAGTCTGTGTGATGTTTTCCTCTCTTTGATACTTGTCATGTTGCCTCACTAAGTCTCCCACTCCTCACAAAATGCTCCTGTAAATTATTCCTATACTACGCGATACGTGTGTGTGCGTGTGTGTGTGTGTGTGTGTGTGTGCGCGCGCGTGTGTGTGTGTGTGCGCGCGCGTGTGTGTGTGTGTGCGCGCGTGCGCGCAGATGTAGTTATTCAGTCAGTAAAGGTAGATACAGGTGTTTAACTGGAAGCTCGTTTTTTATCATCACCTTTTTAACCTGTTGTACACTGTCCTCTAGAGGCTGAGGTGAAGTATTACACCCTTTTTCTGCCTAAAAATGAGATGATCAGTGTCTCATTCTCGTTTCTTTGAATCCTTCTTTACTGTTACTACTTGGTATTTTCTTCATTATGTAAATATGTTGGTTGAGTTTACATTTACAGTGCTTAACAACGTGCAAAAACACTCAAAATGAATTCATTTATTGTATGTTTTTTAGAAGATAAAAATCGAATCTTTAATTGGCGAACATTTATCCAACAGGGGAAATATTCTTTGTTAAGAAAGAAAAATTCAACAGAATTGTTGGTGGGGAAAGTGTTGGCACTATTTTCTTTTATCGGTTTGTATGACCATGTTCTGGCACTATTACGCTCTGTGTTTCTCTGAAGGATTGGACCGTACGAACAGAGATTATCCATCATACTCTGTCCTCTCTCATGCACTCTCCTCTTCAGCTCCAGCCAACAGCTTTTCTTTGGGATTAAGGTGAAATTGTGAGGGTTTCCTGTGTGTTTATTTAGGTTTCTGTGTTCAGTTGAGTCTCTGTGTTGTCCTGTCTACACCTTGATTGCTCCCAGCTGTGCCTCGTGTTCCCTTCTTCTTCTTCTTCTTCTTGGTTTTTATTGGCGGTTGGCAACAAACTTACAGTAGCATTACCGCCACTTACCGGTATGGAGTGTGGTTCGAGATGGTCTATAAACTTTCACTTTCTACCTTTTCCCTCCATTAACTCCTGATTAAATATACCCCCACACATACACACCTGCTTATATTATCCAACTTGCTTATAGCTTTATATACCCCTCTTTGATATTCTTTACACATTCACACCCAACTTGCTCTACTCATATCCTATGAAATAGCTTTGTTTTTTTAAGATACCGAATAATTATTTGAGTATGTCTACTCCCGAGATCTCTCCTCAAAAATTCTATTAAATTAAACCTTTCTTTAATACCTACACACTCTCTCAGCATGCATCTTCTCTCTTCTTCATACTTACAACACTCTAAAATAAAATGCTCTATTGTTTCAGACTTCTCACAATAATCACACTTTCCAGTTTCATGCTTTTGTATTTTAAAAAGTGAATAATTAAGCCCTGTATGACCGAACCTTAACCTTGTTATTATTCTTTCCTCCTTCCTATTCCTTCTTCCTATTCTTTTCTTTCCTACAGCCACCTGAATTTTATAAAACCACCTTCCTGTTAACCCTTTATCCCACCTTCTCTGCCATATTTTCATCATCTCTTCTTTGACTTTACTTTTCCCTTCCGATTTACTCATCCTAACTGTAAAACTAATAGGATTATGTATTGCCTTCTTTGCCGTTATATCAGCCTTCTCGTTTCCTACTATCCCTATATGTGCTGGAACCCACACAAATGCAACTACTAATCCCAAATGTTGTTTTCTAAATAGATTATGATATATTTCTAATAAAATGTCCATCCTACTGTCCGTATTATTATATTTTATGCTTAGCAAAGCTGAGCTTGAATCTGAACAAATTATTGCTTGTAAAGGCTTTACTTCCTCAATCCATTGTAAAGCCAAAAGTATTGCTAACATTTCTCCTGTATAAATTGATAACCCGTCTGTGATTCTCTTCCCTATATACACTTTGAAATCTGGAATTGTACATGCTATTCCTATTCTTCCGTCGATTTTTGATGCATCTGTATAAATTTGGACATGTCTATAGTAATTATTTAAATGTGATTGCACTGCATACCTTTCTACAACATTTGACTTATCATGTTTTTTTACCAATATTGTTAAATCAACTATAGCTTCTGGTAAAATCCACGGTGGTATAACTGATATTGGATCTGTTTGACTAATTTCCAGAGTGTCCACTTTAAGTTCCTTCACTTCCTTTTCAATTTTCCATCCATAACTCTTCATCTCTTTCTTTTCCTTTTCCCAACATGATTTTAAAATTTCCCGAGTTGGATGTCCACATTTATTGCCCATCAAATTTAGCCAATAATTTATTCCTAATGAAGTTCTCCTTAGATCTAGTGGCATTTCTCCCATTTCTACTTCTAATGTTGCTGTTGGTGTTGTTTTGAATGCTCCGGTACATACTCTCAGTGCTTGATGTTGAATCCTGTCTAATCTATCTAAGTGAGTTTTAGCTGCTGAACCGTACACTAAGCACCCATAATCAAGATCAGCTCTAATTATCCCCGTATACATCTGCTTTAAGGTTTTTCTCCCTGCTCCCCAATCACTACCCGCCAAACATCTTAATATATTCAATTTTCTCTTACATTTATCAACAATCTTTTGGATGTGAATATTCCACTTTAATTTCTCATCAAACCACAAACCTAAAAATTTTATACTCTTTACCTGTTCAATTTTCTGATTATATAATTTTAATTCTATAACCTTATTTGTTTTTTTGGTTTTTTTTGAAAATATAATTACCTTCGTTTTGTCCACTGAGAATTTAAACCCCCATTTCAATGCCCACAACTCTATATCTATAATAACCTTTTGTATTTTTTTAACTATAAACTCTATATTCTTCCCTCTTTTCCAAATAGCTCCATCATCTGCAAAGAGTGAACAGCCCATGTCTTTTCCAATATTTTCAAATATGTCATTTATCATAATAGAAAACAATAATGGACTAATAATACTTCCCTGTGGCGTACCATTTTCCACTACATATTTATCTGAAACAACCTCACCTATTCTTACCTGTAATTTTCTGTTTGTTAAAAAGTCTTTAATCCATTCATATATCTTTCCTTTGATCCCCAATTTGTATAATTTAATCAATAAACCCTCTACCCACATCATATCATATGCTTTTTCAATATCGAAAAACACAGCCACTACACTTTCCTTGTTTACTTGAGCTCTTCTGATTTCATGCTCAAGACATAATGTTGCATCATTAGTGCTCCTCCCTTTCCGAAAACCACTTTGATAATTAGAAATAAATCCCTTTTTATTCAAATAATACACTAACCTATTATTAATCATTTTTTCCATTATTTTGCATAAGTTTGAAGTTAATGCTATTGGCCTGTAACTATCTGTTTTTGAATGATCTTTTCCTGGTTTAGCTATTGGTACAATTATAGATTCCTTCCATAACTCTGGTAATTTCCCCTCCTCCCAGATTTTATTAAATAATTTCAATATTATCATTTTTGACTTATCACTTAGTTGATTTATCATTCTATACCAAATTTTATCTTTACCTGGCGCTGTATTTTTGGTCTTTTTAAGAACTCCGTTTAATTCCACTTTGGTAAACTCCACATTCAAAAAATTATTTGTATCTTCCTCATTCTCCATTAAAGTTTTATACTTAATAACAGTATTTTCTCTTCCCTTTCTTCCCTCTTCGCTAATGTTATTAGTACTATGTATCTTACTAAATACTCTTGCCAATACCTCAGCTTTATCCTCATCCCTAATTATATCTACATTCTCAATTTTTAATACAGGATAGTCAAACTCTTTTTTAATTCCATTCATTTTTTTAATTACTTTCCAAATCTTCTCAATTTTTGTATCTCTTCCGATTGTACTGCAAAAATTTCTCCAATAATCTCTCTTAGCTTTTTTAATAATCTTCCTTACTACTGCTTGCTTCCTTTTATAATCAATTAAGTTCAAATATATTGGGTTACATTTTAATACCTTTAAGGCTTTATTTCTTAATTTAATTGCTTCCTTACACTCACTTGTCCACCATGGCACCTTTTTCATATCATTAATACTCCCTGACTTTTTAATAGAATTCTCTGCAGCTTCCATTATTATCTCTGTGATATTTGCATTTACTTCATTTATATGCTTATTAAAGTCTACCTTATCTAAATACATTTCACTCACATATCTAAACTTACTCCAATCAGCCTTATTAAAGTTAAATCTTTCCCCTCTGTTTTTAAAATTATTTCCAATTATTCCTACCCTTATAGTTATAGGATAATGATCACTACCTATTGTAGTTTCCTTGTCAACTGACCACTCACAGATACCCGCTATATCATTCGATACAATTGTTAGATCTATATCTGATTCCTTCCCCGTTTTAACATTGATTCTTGTACCCCTTCTCTCATTAATGCATACCAAATTTTTCATTTCTATTACTTCTTCTATAATTTGCCCATTTTTATCATTACTATTACCCCACAGTGTACTTTTTGCATTGAAATCCCCACACCAGATTACTCTCCCCTCTAAATACTCTAATAATTCCACCATTATTTCAGCCATTAACGATTTACATGGATTATAGAAATTTATTATTTTAAATTTACCTCCCTGCTCCCATGTTTCAATTATTATGAATTCTAGTTCTTTCCCTGCCCTGCGACAGACTGGCGACCTGTCCAGGGTGTACCCCGCCTCTCGCCCGGAACGTAGCTGGAGATGGGCGCCAGCAACCCTCCCGACCCCATTAGGGACAAGGGTGAACAGAAAATGGATGGATGGATGGATGGATAGTTCTTTCCCTTTTCCTAAGACCCGATATTGTATCCCTCGTTTTATAAATATTCCGCAGCCACCTCCTCCTCCCTCTTCTCGATCTCTTCTTATACTAACATATCCCCTAATCACAAAATCTAATGTTGGCTTTAACCAAGTTTCCTGCACACATATTATATCTGGTTGGACTTCAAGCTCGTCTATAAAACCTTTAAATTCCTGTCCATTAGCTATCAGGCTCCTAGCGTTCCATTGAAGTATTAGCATAAACTACTTTCACCTGCTGCTCCCGACTTCTTCTCCACCTCTAACTTTTTATTTATTTCTTCCCATGTTCCTTCCTTAAACCCCAAGAATTTTTCGGCTCCTTTCACTATTATTTTAATCTTCTCGGTTTTGTTCTTAGCTTGATCAGTACAGTTGATAACATATGCTATGAATAAAACTAGATTTTCCACTGAGTAAGTGATCTTAACTTCAGGTATTATTTTAGTTTGCTGTTTTGTTTGGCTTCTCATTTGCTCAATCCCTCTTTTTTCCTGTTCCCTCACACTTTTTACAGCTTCTGCATAGCTAATATTTTTAGTTGTTTTTATCTGCACAACTTCTTTAGCCCTCTTCCTAACCTCGCATCCTCCGTACGTGACCCTATGATTTCCCCCACAATTACAACATTTCTCTTCTACATCTTCCTTACATTCTTCAAATTTATGGTCTTCCCCACATTTTGGACATCTCTGCTTTCCTTTACATACTGCCGCAATGTGCCCATACCTTTGGCATTTATAGCACCGAAGTGGTGGAGGTGTATAAGGTCTGACTTGGAAGCTTATATATCCTATTTTTATGTTCATTGGCAGCTCTTTTTTTTCAAACTCCACCAGAACTGACATACTCCCCACTCTCTCACCATCCACAGTTCTTGACAGCCTTTTCATATTGAACACCTTTGCTCCAACTACATTTTTCTTAAGTCTTTCTAGATCCTCATCTAGTGGGATCCCGTATATCACTCCTCTAGTTTTTTTATTTTCTCCCAACATTTTTTTCTCCAGCACCGCTCTTTTACATATGTTTTCCACATTGAACGCCTTACTCTTTTGTTCTATATCTTTACATTCTATCAAAAGACTTCCGTCTCTCAAGATCTTCACCATTTCAACGTCTCCTATTTTCTTTTTAATTTCCCTTGACACCCCAATTGGGCTGAATTTTTCCTGACCTTCCTCACTCTTAAATTTCAGAATTACTTTAAATTTCTCATCCACAACTTTTCTCCTAACTACCCTCTCTTCCTCCGAACTGCTTTCTTCAAAATCCCGTTTACTTCCTTGACCATCTCTAATTCCCTTACCGTCACCTACTTTGAATCCTCCTCGTCCTCGTCCTCTCCCTCTTCCCACTGGCGTCCACCCTTCGCATTCCCCTTCTTCTTCATTACCTATCTCCATTTCCATCCGAACCATTCACACACCAGTTTATGCCAATTACCGCCTTTTCCACACTCCAAGTTTGGTTTGACTCTTCTCTTCCTGCAGACAGCAGCCGGCCTCCGCCGCAGGTAGCCTCCTCGTGTTCCCTGATTACCCTCTGTGTTTTTAAATCCACCTGTGTCTCTTGGGTCCTCGTCTATTCTGTCGTTTGTCTGTACTGTCTCCTGTCTATTGTCAATGGCAGTTGCTACTAGTGTGAGAGCTTTTGCTGTTAGTCACCTGTGTTGCCTGGAGATCTGTTTTTTCATCATTAAACCATCATCTACTCAACAACCTGGATCCACTGCATCTACCTCGTCATTCCACCACCACATATCATGGCAGAAACAATCAATGTTGATTTTGTTTGGTGAATTATTTCTGTTTATTTAGCCATATGTTAGTTTATCCTTCTAAAAAAGATTAATATTGACCTATTTTCATTTATTTATCGCCATGGATAAAGACCAGGACTGTTAAAGGAGAAACAACATCACAAATCCGCCTCTGTACTTACAGTGAGAATTAGGTTGTCTTTCACATATTCACATTTCTTTTTTTTTTTTTTACGCCAGACCCACTTGGAGGGAATGTGCTTTGCTCAGGTGACACCAAGGTTACAAAACATCAACGTTCATGGTGAACTCCCAGCAGAGTTTTGGGATATATTTCCATTTCTGCCTGAAGAACAGAAAGTACTTTCTTTGTTTTTATACTTCCCTAAACTCCTGATCTCTAGAGGGAGTCTAGTGGTTATTAAATAAATAAATAATTTGCAATGAATTTGACTTGTTTTGCAAAGTGCCTCCGGGTAGCAACTGCTGAGTTAATAAACGACTGAAATGAATTTATTCTTTGTCTTAGTGGCTCATTAGCTTCTGTCTCCTTGTCACATATGTCATTTTTTCCTCTGATGTCATGTATTAGCTCTTTGGATGCAATGGGAAATTTGCTTCTGTAAACTGAATCATTTTTGCCCTTTCTTATTCGTAATTTGAACCACGAGACGGAAGAATATCATGCTCATTGCCCGGGCCCACAGCCTGGGGGCGGGGAGGGAGTTGGTTCTGATTCGGTGTTGCAGTAAAAAGTCGATGGCAAATATTTCTAAGGAATATCTCAAATCTAAAATACTTGAATTGATTAGACGCCAGTCTGCATTGTCCAGCAGTGCACAGAGATTCTTTGGAGCAGAACTTAACATTTATAGAACCTGGTTAAAGCACTGGGGGGAAAAAAAGATTTACATCGCTTCCCTGTTATTTGAACCAACATGTTGTTGATGAAAGGGTTTGTTCGTTCGATTAATAATCAGAATAAGAATCTTGTGTGGGTTGGGGAAATTTTTCATTTCACTCCCACAGTGACTATTGGTAAAAAAAAAAAAAAAAAAAAAAGATTAGTGAGAAATAATTCTTTATGTTTGTTCTAGATTTTATCTCAGAGTTTTTGGCCAATTAATAAGTCATATATTAACTCTTCATTAAAAACCAGAACATGCTTTTTTTTAAAATTCTAAATCTAAGTTTTCTCTTTAATAACTGAACTCACTGGTGTAGTTCAGTATTTCTGAGGTAAATAGCTCAGACCTCATTAGGAGTCACATTCTGGTATAAGTTTGAAGAAACTATATGCATTTTCATAGATTTTAATTTCTATAAACATTTTCTCTTTAACTTAGCTGCAGAGGTAGGGATGAAACTGATGAAACCGTGTCAACAGCAGATAGAAAACATTACCAGACCATAAATTTTGTTTTCATCATGGAGCTAGCAAACGAGGTGGGAAGTAGGTTAGATATTTTCCCTCTAAGGTCAGGAGAGCTTTACAAAAGTAATATTAAAATTAAATATAAACAGAAAATAAAAACATGTGCTTCATCTTAATTGTTGTATTTGTAATTGAAGATACAAACCAACTGAGCCATTGTAAAGCAAATTTTAATTAATTGTTGGCCGACTAGTTGCTGTTAATCAAGATGGGCCAAATTCAAAAATGATGAGGCATGAAAACATTTCAAAGGGGGCCGAAAATAAAAATTTCTCAAGGCCCCATTTAACCTTGAGCCACCTCTGCCGAGAGCCCAAAGATTTCCGCATCGGAAAACGGAAAACAGCTGTCGTACCATTTAAATCCTGGGATATTTTGATACATCTTTATAGTTTCAGGCTGTTCCTTTAAAACAAGCGGGTTCACCGAATCCCCAAAGACAACAAAGCGATAGAGAGAAGGCGATAAAGCAGATGGCAATTATATGTGTGAAATGCAGTGTTTACTGCAAACAAAGCAGCTAGACTATCAGCAAGGGACACGTTTGAATGAAAGCAAACAGAAAAAAAACAAAACAAGAATAAAAGCAAGCTTACAAAGAGGTTAAGATATTAAACACGCAACAATACGCTGCTGTGGACCACACTTGCTCACCATTAATCACATTTGGAGATAATAACTGGTTCAGTTGGCCCAGTAAAGGAACAGTGTCATAAAAATAGATTGTGTAACCATGTTAAAATACTGGGAGTTAGATAAAATGGAAGACAAGTTGAGAGTCAGAGGGGGTTTATTGTGCTTATAATGACACCTGGATTCTCTATTTTATAAAAGTAAATTATAAAAAATCTGGATCAATGTTCTTAAGAGATTAATTATGGTTTTAATAGCTGCCGCTAGGATCTAAACAATAGGCAGCAATATGTTTAATCAAATATAAACATGCTTTATTATTTTTCCCATTTTATTCCCATGTTTTTTTCTTCTTTTCTGTAAGACCACCCAGTTTTCCTCTTCAAGTCTGGAAAATAAACATATTTTTGATTGGTGTTGTTTCAAAGTCCACATGTTGGGGTTATGTTCATTACAGAAAATGTTTTCGGAAATACAGTAATGATAAAAATGAAAGTACACCACGTTTCACGCCAAGGCTTTTAGATCGCAACATGATCTGTTCTTTATCAGTTTCAAACATTATTTCAGTTTGACTTCACATAAACAAATACATTAGAAAACAAATGTCGTTAGATTTTAGAAAGAATCTAAAGAAAGTTGATAATAGAAATTAATCTGTTATGAAAAGAAATACTTTTAAAAGGGGCTCAGGAACATTTTATCCCCCTCAAACAGCCTTCGGTCTATGTTGTTTACATTGGATAAAATCTTAACATTCAGATAAAAGTGTCTTTTAATGCTCACCGTCTTTTCTTAATAAAATACTTTTGAAGAAAAGGCTTTAATAAACAACAAAACAAGAAGCAGGAAGCCATTCTGTAACAAAAAATGCTTCTTGAACTTTAAGACGGTAGATTGCCGCCTTTTGCCAGATTAATATCTACTCCTTCTAGTGATACTCTGTGATACTATCTGTGATACTATCTTTGCGCTCATTTTCCCATGAAAATAAAGTGAACAAAACAGAGAATAAAAATAATTCTTGGAACTGATCATTTGATTTGAGCACCTATGTTTAGAGGAAAGAAAATAAATTTCCCCCTTGATACCTGTGGTGACGTTTTAACTTCTCTCTTTGGTGCAGCTCAGCCACAAACTCTGATACAATCTCAGGTTTGTTTGTTTTTTCTGTGAAACAAGTGAACTCTTGCAAATACACAGTAGTAAATGTCACTCGCCAGATGTCAGTGCTGATATGAGAACTACTCATCTGACGTGGCAGTGCGCTCCAGCTCTGTGTATTCACCCTGTGGGAGTTTATTTATGATATTTTGGGCTATGAAAACAATGTCTGAACTTTTACACACTTTGTGGCAAACTTTGATGCATCTTGTCGGGATTGCGTGTGACACAAGGTACAGAATAAATGTTCATGTTTTTCTAAATTGTTTTTTATAAACCAACATCTGAAAAGTGTGCTGTGTATTCTTCTTTCTGTATTCTGACACCCCTAAATAAAAATCCTGCTCAACTAATTGACTCTAGAAGGCACCTAATTAGTAAACGGAGTTCATCTGTGTTCAATTTAGTCTCAGTATTAAACCTGTTGTTCTGTGAAGGGCTCAGAGGCTTAATATGTCATGACTTATGAGTCTGTAGTACCAGACAACAGGAGTTTTGGACAAGCACTGAACCAAAATTGTTATCTCGTAACACTGATTTTTGCTGTTATAAATATTTAATTAACAGTAAGTTACTGTGCTATAAAGTTTAAAGTACGTTTTTGTGTAAAAGTGCCATCTGGTGAGCATATTTGGAGATTATCTGAAAACTGTCTGAGATTATAGAAGAAAGTGGATGTGAAGCCGTCACTTTGGTTTCATTCTCTTTTTGACTAAAAGATGTAGGGGTGTTTGATATTTGCTCAAAGAGAAAAGCACAGTTCGGAGTTCACCAGACTTTATGAGGTAAGCATTCCTTCAATTCATTAAGGACAGACGCACAAGAACGTGCTATGGAACAGAAACACTGCAATTAAAAATCAAGCCAATCAACGTCAAGCAAAAGAACCTGGGTTTCTTTTAACAATAAAGTGACTTGAACTTCAAGCAGCCACGGCAAGCAAGGTGATGAAGGGTTGAATACAAAATCTGACACAAACTTACAGGGGAGGCATGAGATGAGCAGGGCAAGATAAAACAGGATAAAACTGATGAAACCGGCAATGAGCAATGAAAACCCACAGCGCATAAACGCAGAGGAGCGGCGAAGAGTGACACTGAAACCAAGTGGAAAGGTGATCAGGGGAAAGGTGAACAGTTACGGAAGAGTACTTGAGCAAGACCTTTGATGATGATAATCAGAAAACAGACACAAGCAAATACCAAAATCCAACAAAAACCCCCCATGGGACACATGTTAACATTAGAGAACACAAGGACCGTAAACCGTTACGGCAAGGTTAGCTCTAAAAGTGTAGAGGTGTTAAAAACAACATCCCAAGGTTTGAACATTTCTTTGAACACTGTCGAGTGTATTGTTGAAAAATGGAACGGGTATGTCACAAAAAAGATGCTATCAAAACACAAACTTCCACTTAAACTGAAAGGCTGCAAAAGAAGAACAATAATCAGAGAACTAGCTTGACTAACCAAATATGTAGTAAGAAAAAAACACACAAAAAGCAAATGCTTCACATTATCCTAAACACTCTATCCACTTGGTGAAACATGGTGATGGCAAGAACAACCTGTGACGACGCTTTAGCAGAAGGAGTGAAGCTGGTCAGCGCTAATGCGAAGATGGATCTGAGCACAGGGCAGGCAAAACAATTGTCCCAGTCAAAGTCTGAATGCATCTGAGAATACAAAGAGCAAGGAACTTAGGCAAAACCATAATCATGTGTGAAACTGGGTGAGACGTGTAATACCGCAAATTATGTGCAGCTGGATGTGCAGCAAAGGCTGGTTTCTACAACCACCAAAAAGTGTCGATTCAGATATTTTAGACTTGCATTCTCACACACACTTCAGACTTTTATTAATGTAAAAAAAAAATCTGAAAAGCATGAATTGTTTACCTTCTGAATGGTCAATATGTGCTGGTCTATCACAAGAAATGTCAATTCTAATGTAATCTGATGCAGATTACATTAGACATGAAAGTCTGTGGTTGTAGCAAAATGTGAAAAAGCTCAAAGGGCAACAACACAAGTGATTTTTTGCCTTTGTTATAAAGATTATTACTAAAAGCTTCTGTGTAAATATAGTGTGACATTTAATTATGTTTTATGTACTTTTTGGGTAAATGGTTTAACATAATGTTGAAATAAAACATCAGAATCAGGCTTTATTTTCCAAGTACTTTCATCGTTCACACATAAAACCTAACACGCTTTCGCGCACACACCCCGACGCACACGCCCACACCCTTACATACCTGAAGTAATTATTTAAAATAAAATGGTTCCCCTTGTAATATCAGGATCTCAGTTTGGCATGATTTGTTGCATGCAATACATTGATATAAGAGAAAACTTCTTTGTTCCCGACAAAAAAACGAGGAAGTGACAATTTGTTTTTTCACACCTCTCATATTGCAGCAGGCCAAAAAGGAAATAACGAGATACCGGGCATTCTATGGTCTAGGACATTTTAGTCTGCAGGTTTTGCTGAAGCTTTTCATTGGCTAACATTGATTTGTGATTATTTTTAACTTTGCTTTTTCTTTGCACCATTTCTCTGGTCTAGCGTTTGCTTCAGCTTTGATTGAAACTTTAGAGGTGTGAATTGGTGAACTTTGGTCCTTAGCTTTCCACTTTTTGACTATAATTTTATTTTGAGGTTTGCATATTTTTTTATTATTATTATTATTTTAGAAAATTGCATAGCCACAGCTGGTCCCTCTCCACACAAAAATCATTTGTTTCACAGTTTTCTAAGACACTTAGACTTAATTTACTTCTACATTGGTACCAGTTAGCATTTAGCCACCATCAAAACCACAGAAAACTGGCGTGTTGCATAAAGACCGACTTCTATGTAAAGCACAAAGAAATTTGTGCTTTACACAAATTTCTTTGTGTAAAGCACAAATTTCCTGATTCAAGGAAATTTCTGATTTCCTTGAATCAGAAATATATCCCCCACAGTTAAAAGACAGATAAAAATAGATGGGTTTTTATATTTGAGTGCAGGTGAGGGTGAGGGTGATGGTATGACACATGTGGCTGTCACGATACTGGTGTTCGCACGTTGGTACAGATTTCATATCTGGCCTTTTTGAAACCACAAACATATGCTTCTTTCGCTTCAAACAAACTATTAAGTCATGGCAACGCACTCTGACTGTTCTGCAATAACCAGAGATGCAAATAACTGGAAAAAAGTAACAGAATCAAATTATTTGCTATAATACGCCTCAAACACTGAGCTCTGACAACAGAACCATGAGGTACACCAAAGATAAAAATGGAGGCAGATTTCAACATCCAGTTTTTTTGTGTGTGTGTGTGTTTTTTTTGTGCAGCTTAGCAGTGACACACATAAAGAGCAGGTATTAATCCTTTAATTTACTTTTCTGTTACCGTTGCTAAAAAGGGGAAACAGGCATTTGTACTTTAAGATAACTTCCCTTTATTTCAGTAAATATCAAATATAACACTAACATATCTTGGAAATATTATCTATACAGATTACTACACACAGCATTTTTATTTATGTACAAAAAAAATTAAAACGGATAAAACAGAACATTTAACTTAAATAACAAATATCTCTTTCTTGGTTTTTCAGGTGTTCCAACAGGTGTTCCTGTTGGTTCCTCTGTAACGTGTTCAGAGGAATGAACACGTTACACTCCTCTGTGAAATCATTCTTTTATTAATCCAACCCATCAAAATGTTACAAAGTCTGAAAAAAAAACAAAATGCTTGAAGGAACGACATGTTGCTGCTCAGAGGCACCATCTCAGAATCTGTCGGAGGAATCCTTATCAGTTCATGATTCGGGTAAGAACAAGTCATAATCTGTGACATTTACGGTGATGACTGTGAGGGTTATGCATAAAAAAGAATTTTAAAAATAATATTTTGTTCTAATAAAATGTAAAAGCTGTCCAAAAGTGGCCTCGTGAACTAAGCTCTATGCACCTGCTGATTAGTGGCCATCAGGAACAGAAAGAAAAACACTGTTTGAACACATCAGTCACAAAAATCATAATTACAATTTTTCCCCCCCAATACTTCATATTTTTATGCATTGCCATGTATACCCTTCATTCTCCTCTTACTCTCAGAGTAAGCTATACAAGGCAGAGACAACAGTAATATAAATAATTATTCAAAACTTATAAGGCCTTGTTCTCTATATGAATGTAGGGTTAGTCCTAAGGGAAAAAAGCGATCCGGTGACTATGGAGATCGCTGGATTATAGTGAACACATTTTAAAATCATCTCAAAGTTCAAGAAACTTTGAGGTGATCAGAGCTTTGTGATATGGATCAAGCACCATGGGTACACATTGGTCATAGAGGAGTGGACATAGCCAGCAACAATACTTGGGTGCACTGTAGCATTTAAGCAATAATACAAATACATTTGTTGATCCATGGTGTCATGATTTTATTGGCAAAAATCTACCTCTGAGCATCCAAAATCTCAATGTTGGCTAAGTGTTTTGAATTGTGGCTTTACCTTCCTGTTCTTAGTTGCGAGGAGTGGCACCCGGTGGGGTTTTCCATAGCATGTTGGCATTCAGAACAAATTTCCACTCGTGAGTGGTTATCTGAACTGCTGTTTCTCTCCTGATATCTTAAACCAGTCTGCCATTTTCCTCTGACATCAACACCCCACTTCCACCCACTAAACAGCCTCTCACTGGTTGTTTTCTGTTTTTTTTGGATTAATTTCTGTGAACCACAGACAGAGCCCTGTGAGTGAAAATCCCATTAGATCAGTAGTTCCTGAAAATACTCAGATGAGCCAGTCTCACACCAAAACCATGCCACTTTCAAAGTAACTTAAATACAGTTTTCCTTCCTGTTCTGCTGCTTGGTTTGAATGTTTTCACTGCATTTAGATATGCAATTGTCCTCAGTTGCTGATTGGTTTGTTCGCTATTTGTCAAATTAATCCCTAATTTCATAGGAAAACACAGTATAGAAAGAATATATTTCATACTCACTCCACACTAATTAGTTTTTATTCAAGGGAGGTGGGGGAGTGACCTCCTTTCTTTACATGGATGTAAAAATATTTATGCTGGTTTAAGTTATGAGTAATATCTTCCATTCTGTTTTAAATTAACACACAGTAATTGCTCTTGAAAAATGTACAAAAGAATGTGCCTCACAACGAGCCTCCTGTTGTCCTTCAGTGGTATATTTTAGGTACTGTTCATGTGGAAAGAGATTCTGTAGGTCCTGTCATTTTGCCTCGGTTCCCTACTTTGGTCATGCTCATGCGATTTCCTTTCCATGAGCCTCTCGCTGTTGTGTTGCATCTTGTGCCCGTCGATGAAGTCCTTTGAGGAACCTTCGGGCGATGTCCTGGCTGCACTGGAAAAGGAAATGCTGACCTGCCTCTTCAGCAGCTTCAGAAGTTTTCTTTTGTATCCCCTGCAGGCGAAAAAGTAAATGAACGGATCCAAGCAGGAGTTTAAGTTCATCAGACAGACCGTGATGTGCAGCGACACTTGAAAGGCCGTGAGGTCCGCACAGTCGGGGTTGGATACCAGCTTGCGGATCATGTACTGAAAGATGTCAATGTGGTAGGGGCTGTAGCAGATAACGAACACCACAGACACGCAGCAGATCACGCCGATGGCCTTGCGACTGCGGCCGTATTTTTCTGTCAGGTGGTTGTTCTTGGCTGTGAGATGCAGCTTGGAGCTTAAGAAGGAGTAGCAGACCAGTATGGTGACCACAGGGATGATATAGCCCAAAAAGACTGCGCCAATCAGGATGGTTGAAATGTTATCCACCTTTTCAAAGTTGGGGTATTCCATACAGGTGGTGAAGTTTTGAGGCTCCCTATTTGTCATGTCCATTCCTAGTAGGGGGACGGTCTGCGCCAGAACCAACATCCACACGCCGAGACAGATGTAGCGGACGTTACTGACTTTCCTGAATTTAGCGAAGCGAAGAGGCAAGACCACGGCGATGAAGCGGTCCACACTGAGGCAAGTCATGAAATTGACCCCTGCGTAGGTGTTGATGTAGAACAGAAAGCCTGATATCTTACAGAGCGCCTCACCTAGAGACCAGTGGAAACCCTGGGCATAGTACATGATCCTCAGAGGCAAAGAGAGAGTGAAGAGGATATCAGAGATGACTAGGTTGAGCGAGTACAATGTGGTGGAGTTTATTTTCTTCAGGTTTATCCGGATAACATGGAGGGCAAGGGCGTTACCAAGCAACCCAACAGTGAAAACAACACAGTAGAAAATAGGTATGAGGACCCGGGCGTATTTCCTGTGGTCATACAGGGTGTCACATGTGCTGTTGGTTACGACGGCCATGCTTGCAGGTGCAGACGCAGAACCCATCTGCAAGCTACAGGAACCGGTTACTGCAAAAAGGAAGCAAAGAATTTGTCAAAGTCACATTTTTAAGAAGTCAGAATAAGTTTTGTTTTGTATGCTTTATTACCTTCATGCTACAGGAAACCAAATCAGAGAGCATTACTGAGCATAGAGGAAAGAATGAATCTCATGCCCTTTTAAGACCTCCATTAGAATACATGCAAATTTACAAATTTAACACCTTTGTTCTCAGAAAGGAAGTCAAGAAGCCACAGGTTTTTTCTTTGTTTTTTCATTTTTCCTTTACTGACAACTGGAAAATGACATTTTCTACAAATGAACACATGACACTTGCTGTTGTCATGTGTGCCAATTTCCTTTTCTAAAACTAAAAGCAACACAATGAGACTTATTTTGGTAACAAGGGAATGATTTTCATTAACCCTTAGACGATTTTGATTTAAATTGTACCCAACGAGTTACACTAAATGAAACAGATAAAGCAGTAGTTTAAAACTACTAAACTTAATGTATGGCAACCAACATGATAAAAAAAAAAACACATTTTGGTGGAAATTCAGAGCAGTTTTATTAGAAAATTGTGCCATCTTGTGGCTCTTTTTGAACAAAGCAATCCTAAATAATTTTTTTTTAACCGTTTTACCAAGAAGAGCCATTAAACATTTACAAATTGAAGATAAAACTACATTTTAAAAAACGAAAAAAGAAAAAATTAAGTGAGTTAAAAATCTTGTCATCATTGTTTAAAGCTCAGA